>NC_087550.1:105544241-105849899 GCF_036250125.1 Pseudopipra pipra | reverse complement strand
AAAATAGCAGTTAAGTTGAAAAATTGTCTCAAATGAGGTGGTTAATAACTGAAATTACTTCTGTTTCATTTCAACTTTTACACTATATTGCAATTTAGTAAAACAGGCATGATAGCATGTGAGCAATTAAGATAGGCAGACACATGAGATAAGGCAAGTAAAAAGTAGATGCTAACATAACTAAGATGAACAAGGTTTTCTCTCCTGGAAAAGATCTGCAATTTTTAGACTCTCCCCCAATACCCAAACAACTACTACTTGACTGAAAGAACAGTAGCTCATTCAGATTGCTCCAAGTAATAAAAACAACTATACAAAAGCATTGATGCAGCACAGCACTTTTAAGCAAAGACAAAATAAACAACAGTCAATTGCATCTAATTCGAACACTCTTATCTACATATTATCTCCTGACAGACCTGTTGGATCAAAAAATGCATTTGGCTCATGTGGCTGCAATTCAAGCCCATCTTCATCCATGGCCTTTAACTCTCATCAGTCAGAGTGTCTGTAGAAGGTAAAGAAAAAAGGTTATTTAACTTGCATTAGGCAAAGAAAGTTGCCTCTCCCTGTGCACTGAAATGCTGAAATTCTGGGTGCATGAAAGTTAACATACAGCACCTCATGACTTTCAGATGAACTAGACTTCACTCAGGGTCCCTCTGTTTGAGATTCCAGCAATACTACTCCAAACACCCAGGGGCTGAACAAGGGGAGTGTAAGATCCAAAACTCTGTGTTCATTTCTCAAAACCCCACAGCTTCACAAACACAGAAGCAGCTCATAACAAAATGTGAAAATATGATTTCCTTTTTATCTTATAAAGAAAAAAGAAATTAAGACAAAGCCTAGACAAGTTCACACTCAAATCCTTGTTGGATGCTGGGAAATACAGCATTGGCAAATCAATAAGGCTCAGTAAGGTAAGCTAAACACAGAGAGCTAATAATCTGAAATGAACATTGGTTTTGATGTCTCCATGTTCACACTTGGGCAATCAGGAGGAATTCACTCTAATGTCACTTCAGGAATTGAAATCATCAATGTAAATGGCTTCCAGAGCATAACATCATATGTTTTCAAACCCAGATCTGTGAATATTTTCAAAACTCCTGCCCAAAGATTAAGTACCTATTTGCATTTGTATTCAAAAGTATCACCAATTCTCAAAAGTTTCTAAATGTCATGTTCTAAGCTTTTTGAACGAAATGTCAACATTTCTTCAATTTATAATTACTTATTTCAGTCTTCTTAATAAAAGAACCAAACAAGACCACTAAGTTGAAAAACTTACTAAAATGTGAAACTACAATTTAAATTTTGCTGCTTACTTATCTGCATTATAATTAGGATCAGGCAAACCTAGTTAGGTAAAATACAATCTAACATAAACTTGTGCTACTCCTTTGCACTGAGTCCAACCAGTTTTCTAAGTGTGGAACCAGCAAGAGCCAACAGAATGTTCCTGCATGTTTCTGGACAACTGGAAGATGTGATTTTCCTTCCTCCAAACATTTTTCACAGTGACAGGCAAAAGTCATGCCATTTTTGTGATATTATCATAAAAGACAGAGAAAACATTAAGATTCTACACGAGGTTTCCATAAGAATCATAACTTTTCCAAATTACATCAACTACATTTACATTCATTAAGTCTTTATAGGGAAACTGCTATCCAAAGGAAAAAATTAACTAGTTCAAAACACAAACATAAAACCATAATCTACAGCAAGTATTTTCTAAACTTCCCCATTTCTTAACTCAAATTTTCTCAACTCTTCATCTCTGGAACTCTCCCTTGGGGTGTTGTCCAGACTCTGGTGCAGTCACACAGGCCTTGTCTCTTACACAAACTGAGGGAGAAATATAGCCAGACATTGAGCTGGAGGAAAAGCAGAGGTGGACTAAAAATATTCCAAGGGATCCCGTATTTGTGTGATGCTCAGCTGGAAGGTCTCTATATTTTAAAGACAGCTATGCTAACAAATCGTTGTAGTATCCAGCTGGACGTACATCACCTCCCAATAATTGTGACTGTCAAGGATTTCTGTCAGAAGCGCCCACTATTAACAGGAACAACTCTTTACATGGATACTTCTTTTCAGAATCAAGAGCAAAAGAAAAATGCTTCTTAGCCTCAGATGCAAGAAATAGCTGGACTGATGGCAATCAACCTCTGCCATGCCACAGAACCAAGAAGAGAATAACAAGGCTCCATACAGTCATTTAAGCAAGATTTATACCCTCATTGGTTTCCTTCCATCTATTCAGTATACACCCAGCCAGTCTACTATGAATGTCCTTCCTATTCATCTTGTCATATTTCCTGTGTTGTCTTCACTGTTTAGTTTCTTCTTTTCTGTTGCTTCTTTTCCAATTTCTCATAGGCCTTCAACTATATTATGTTCTTTACCTGCTAATTTCATCCCGCCAGCTTCTAACTAAAGCACACTCCCATCATGCACACAAACCTTTGCTACTCATCAGTTTGTAGCCAAGATTGTATCAGCAATTGGAAGATTTTTTTTTTTTTTTGCAGGAGGCAGAGCGGACTAAGGGTTGGTTGAAATAAACTTGCCTCTCTCCTCAGGCAACACATACATAAGAAGATGGAACCTTCTGTCCGGCTCTCTGGAAAAAGTCAAGAAACCCTTTGTGTCTGTGCTTTTTAGGACTGTATTATCACACACTTTAGTCTCTGATCAGCTGTGACCCAACCAGCCTGAGGAGTCAGTTCACCACTGGCTACTGGAAGAACTGGCATTCGTTTTCTCCGCTTCCTGCTTTCACCACCCACCTGACCATCACTCCACCACAAATTCCTGCTTCTCATGATTCATGCATGTACTTTCTCTATTCCATCCTCTCCCCAGATTCCTCACTGTCTCTGTAAGAGAGGAACTCCTTCACTGTCCTTCTGTCTATCCTCTTCACCCAGGAGACAAGGAAGCTTCCACCACTACTTCCCAGCTTCCCAAATGTGCCCACTGACACCATCTCTTCCCTGCTACTCCTGTTGCTGCCTGGTGGTGTTCAGGATGGTGCAGTTTCACCAGCAGTGACAGCACAGCAGACCCTTCACCTGCATACTGTGTAACTCTGGGACCTCTTCAGTACCAGCCAGGTCTTCTCACCTACAGGGGCACAACATGCTCAAAACAAAGGCTCTGCCTCCACACAAACTGAAGATGCCTCCTGGGCACATGGACTTTCAAGTCTGAGTCCTAAAAAGGCCACAAACGTTTGCTTTGGTGCTTTCTCCAAAGAAGAAGAAAAAACTTCAATGCTTTCACTCAATGAGTCTCTCGTTAAATAAGGTTTCTCATAATGTGCTTTTGCACCCAGAGCCAGCCAACAAATTAATGTACACAAATTCTTACCCCTGTGCTGGACCATAAAGACTTTAAAAGTGCTCCATAAGGGCACAGGCTCCACACCCACAGAAATTTGCTGCAGGAAGAGAACCAGAGGAGGATGCAGGCACTTAAAACAAGAATTAACTAAACTATCTAAAATAATAAAGGTGCCCAAATGAAAATCTGTAGTCCAAAAGGCATAAAATAATTTGTCCATGGTTGAGGTAAAAAAAACCACAGAAAAAAATCCTGAAATCACTTCAGGGTTGGAGCATTCTAACCAGGAGATGATAAAATACTGTTTCTTCCTGCTTGCTCTCCTTCTGACCAGAGGGTGAGCACAGGGGCACAAGATGCATCCACACAAAGGAAGGAATACCAACTGCACCTCTGTGACACAAAAAATACCAGGGCTGCTTCTTGCAAGCACCACAGCAATGAACATCTTCAAATTCCTTGGCAAGCACCCTAAGCTCTGTGGTTAAGGCTAAGAAGCAATTTCAGCAGTTCATTCTCCTGAAAGATTTCAAGAAGGATGGAAACTCCTCTCAGTTCTTTCAAAATGTTCTTTCAAAACATTCTGACATCTACCTCAGGAGCAGTTTCTGGCATCGAAGTCAACAGAATCAATTTTTCAGTTCAGTTTGGGAACCCAAACTCTCAAAGAAAAGCAGGTGCCCAGCCATGTCCCTACACTTAGTCCTTCTCAGCTATGTGTATCTTTCTTCAAATCTCAGTAACTCTGGAAATGCTCTTCTACCACTTCAGCAAAAAAAGCCAAGGCATCCAGAATCAGGTTTTATACCTCTCCATCTTTTACTTTGCTTGGGTCCATGCCAGCTTCACATTGATCGAGAATTAATACAACTCTGAAATGCACTTAATTCTGTCCATAAAGTTATTTTTTACCAACTGATTTTTACCTGTTTACTCAGAGACTTGGCTGGTTTTGGCATTATGGAAGTCAAGGCAACATTTTCAAGTGGAAGGGCAGATGGAAAATTACATATTAATGGCAGAAATTGTATTAATATATTAGCAATAAAATAACCTTCCGAAATAAAAATGATCATGAGAACAATCAGTCAAGAAAAGCAATGCAGACAGTGCACTAGTCTTGCCCCACTACAGATCCTTGACTCAACAAATCTAGCATGGTACTGAAGATAAAATAAAAAGAAACAGACGAGCTGTCAGGTTTTAAAGAGGGAGCAACTTTAAAAATAGAGTTCCTTAGAAGAAAGAGCTTTAATATTCCACAGAAACTGTCAGTTTCTCTTCTCTGACAGAAAAACAAAAAAAGGAAAATGGGGAAAAAGGAAAAAGAGAAAAATGGGAAACTGCAAAAAAGCCATCCTTATAAAAAAGAAATACATAAGATAGTTCTTTGCCTAGTCCTAATTTGCAATAAGGCCACAAACCAGATATCCACGCAGCAAAACCCTGACCCTTCCCAGAGAAATCGAGGCATAAACAGCAGAATTCCCCACGTGCAAGTGCTGGCCCCTACCCACGCTGGGATGACTTAGTGTACAGCCATAACCACGCTCCCGTCGTGCCTTGCTACATCCCATTAAAAACTGCGGCACGCCTGGCATGTCCCAATTGGGTCAGAGCCCCGAGACACCCGGGGCTCCCGGGCAGCTCCGGGCTCAGCCCGCGCCGCTGCTGCAGTGCCACAGCTCTCCTCAGGTGACCCACTGGTGGGCAGTGCAGGGCACACACACACACACACACACACACACACACACACGCTCTCAGTCCCGCACACACCAAAGGCGAAAAAATTACACTCCTACAGTGTCTAATTCCTGTCTCGAAAATAACCCCCGTTGTTATTATTAGGTGCATAAATGGAAGAATAAAAACCATGTTACAAATGTGACAGAGTGATCATTCGGCTGTTTATTTCTTGATGCATCCGCCTCAGTTTTGGCAGGAGGATAAGTGCTGTTTTCACTGCAATTCCGTAAAAAAAAAAAAAAAAAAAAAAAAAGACAACTAACTCAAATCTTTTCCCTCTTTGTTGTAGTTCAGTGGTGAGGCATTTGCAGATACTGGCTAAAGGAATGGGTTTTATCCAGGTTTCGTAGGGATGTTGTGCGTCATATTCTTAATGAATCCTAAATTAGGGAAATAATCGATCCCAGGCGCATCTCTGAACCAGCACCAAGGGGGATCTCAAGGGGAACGGGGGGCTCCTCGCGGGGCGGGAGGGGAAGCGAAGGAAGCTGCGGGCGAGCTCCCGGAGCCCCCGAGCCAGCGCTGCCCGAGTTCCCGGCCGGGAGCAGAGGAAGGAGATGGCGGGGCAAGGAAGGGACGCGGCCAGCAGCCCCGGCGCAGGGACCCGCCGCGGGCCGCAACGCGCCGCGCTCCGCTGCGCCTCGCAGTGTGGCAGCGGGAGGCGGGAGGCGGGGAGGGTGTGGAGGCTGCGGGCGGTCCCTGCCGGAGCCCCGGGGCTCCCCCGCCCCGCCCGGCCCGGCCCGGCCCGGCCCGCGCGGGGCCCCGGCTGTGAGAACGATTAATTCAAGATGGCGCCGGCGCCCTCCACAACCACCCCCCCCGCGCGCCGCCATTTTGTCTCCTCCTCCAGACACCTCCGAACCCCCCCCGGCCGGGCCCGGGGCCCCTCACCGGCCCCGCTCGCCCCCTCTCGGGCCCACAGCCACCCACCTCCGCTCCGCACTCCTCACGCCGCTCCCCCTGCCGCCCCGGGCCGCGCCGGGAGTGCGGGACCCGCCGGCGCGGAGCCCGCGGCCCGCTCCTGTGGCGGAGCCCTGGCGCGGCCTAGCTGCGGCCTCCTCGCGGCCTGCGCCGCGGCCTGCGCGGGCAGGGGGAGGCCTGGGCCGGGCGAGCGGCGGGGCCCGGCCCGTGGCTCTTACCTTGCGGGTGGCGGGCGGCGGCGCTCCCTCGGCGCGGCCTCTCTCAGCGCGACTGGGCCGAGCGCGGCGGCGGCGGCGGCGGCTGCGGCGGGGCGGGCGGGCGGGCGGGAGGGGAGGGAGGGGCCGAGCTCGGAGCTGAGTGGAAGCGGCCAAGCTCCCCGGGCCGGGCCCGCCGTCAGCACGTCACGTCACTGCCCGAGAGAGCCCAGGAGCAGGCGGAAGGGAGCGCGCCGCCGCCGCCGCCTCGGGCCGCCCGCCCGCCCGCGGGGGCCGGGGCGGCCGGGCGGGCCGGGGGCCTGTGTGCGGGGCGGGCGAAGCGGCGGTCGGGGCGACGGGGCGGGGGCGGCGCGGCGGCGCTCGGTCCCGCGGCTCCTCCTGCCGCCGCCTCCGCCGCGGCTCGGCCGCGCTGCGCCGCCCGGGGCTCGGCGTGCGCCCCCCGGAGCGCGGCGGTGCCCCGGGACCCCCGCCCCGCCCGGACCCTCCATGCCGGGCCAGTCCCTCCCGCGCTCCGCCAGGCCTGCGGCCCGGCCCGGCCCCGCCGTGCGTTCCGGGGACTCCGCGGCCCCGCCGCGGGATTGGACTCGGGGCTACGCGGCGGGGAGCGGGTTCTTAGGGTGCGGGCTTTTAGGGTGCAGGTTTTTAGGGTGCGAGGGCTCTGCGCTGGGGCGGACGCGGGCCGAGGGCCGCGGGTTGCGCGGCCTCGGGTCACCCTGGCGCGGGGCGCGGCCGCCGACGGGAATTACTGGGAACAAGAAGGACAGCGGGAAGCAGCGGGGCGCGGTGCTGGACCCCCAGTCCCCACGCAGAACGGGGCCCCTCCACGCATGGCGGGACGGCGCTGTCACTCACATAACAGCAGTACCAGGGCAGGGGGGGGTCGCATTTTGTGGGCCATAGAAAATTGGAAATAATGTGGCGTCGAAACCCAAGCCCTTCCTAGAAGTGTTCTCTCATCCTTGTCATGAAAGTTAATCAAAATTAATTTAATTTTTTTTTTAAGGAAAGAGTTGCTGTTCATCCATGAAAGATGCATCCTAAAGTTTTTGAGGCATTAGAAATTACGTGCCATGAGTAACCTCATGGAGATGAGGAGGTACCTTCAGATTGGTTGGTGTTCTTGTGTAGGGCTCGAGGAGGCTTTCTTGAGGGGCGTTCTTAACATTTAAGTAAACTGGGAGGAAGTTGGCTGTTGCACTTATCAAATGATGCAAATGTGACTTATCTGGCTGAGAACAGCAAATGTGTGGTGTTTATGTTGCCAATGAACCTCCGTTTCAGCTTTGACTCCACTTTCATTTTACACA
The DNA here is from genome assembly GCF_036250125.1 of Pseudopipra pipra. Taxonomy (NCBI): domain Eukaryota; kingdom Metazoa; phylum Chordata; class Aves; order Passeriformes; family Pipridae; genus Pseudopipra; species Pseudopipra pipra. The sequence goes on along the minus strand of NC_087550.1, from coordinate 105,842,356 downwards.
CTAGACTTTTCTATCTTAACACACAGGCATAAAATGTAATTTGGGCAATGCCTGTAGTTTATTTCAGTGTAGTGTTTGATAAACATGCACCCTGCAAGCTTTACCCAGGTGGGTTGATTGTGGCTGGATGTCACTCCCCTTCTCAGCTGGACAGGGGAGAGAAAGTATAACAAAGGTTCATGAGTTGAGATGAGGACCAGAAGAGATCAGTCACCAAGTACCTAAGGGCAAAACAGACTCAAATTGGGGATGTTAATTGAATTTATTACTAACAAAATCAGAGCAGGATAATGAGAAGTATATCATGGCTAGGCTTTGCAAACGAAGATTTGGGAAGGCTCTATCCACATTTGCTACAGGCACGCTGGTGGCTTATGAGGCCAATACGTGACAGACATATCCGATTGCAAAAGGCACAGCAGAAAGACTCCTTAGGTGGTGTATTCTGCAATACACGGTTCTTTCTGCCTTGCCTTTTCTCCTCGAGAGTGATCCTGCGTGTGTTCTCAAAGGAGACAGCTGCGTTATAGATGGTGTGTCTCCAGGCCTCCTGATTTGAGGCCAGAGTAGACCAGTTATGGTGATCAATATGGCCATGGCTGAGATGTTGTTTCAGGGAGTCCTTGTATCTTTTCTTCGGGGCTCCTCTCATGCGGCAGCCAGTGGCAAGTTCACCATAAAGCAAGATCTTAGGGAGGCGGTGGTCCTTCATCCTGGAGACATGCCCTGCCCATCGCAGCTGTGTTCTCAACAACATGGCTTCAATACTTGTGACTGCTGCTTACTCTAGAACAGATGTATTGGTCACATAATCTGACCAGTGGGTGTTTAAGATTGTTCGGAGGCAGCGTTGATGGAAGCGTTCTAGGAGACGCAGCTAACAAAATCAGAGCAGGATAATGAGAAGTAAAGTAAATCTTAAAAACACCTTCCCCCTACCCCTCCCTCCTTCCCAAGTTCTACCTCTTCCCCCTCCAGTGGCTCAGGGAGGCAGGGAATGAGAGTTACAGTCCGTTCATCACAGGTTGTTTCTGCCACTGCTCAGGGAGAGGAGTCCTTCCCCTGCTCTAGCATGGTGTCCCTGCCATGGGAGACAGTTCTCCATGAACTTCTGCACAGGTTGCAGGGGAATCTCAGCTCTGGCATCTGGAGCACCTCCTCCCCCTCCTTCTCCACTGACCTTGGTGTCTGCAGAGTTGTTCACATGTTCTCACTCTGCTCTTCTCTGGCTGCAATTACATCTAGGAAATAATATTTTTTTCCTTCCTAAATGTTATCCCAGAGGTGTTACTGTCATTCCTGATGAGCTCACCTTGGCCAGCAGGGGGTTCATCCTGGAGTCGCCTGGCATTGGCTCTGCTGGATGTGGGGGAAGCTCCTGACAGCTTCTTACAGAAGCCACCACTGTAACCCCTCCAACCAAAACCTGGCCATGCAAACCCAATGCACCATAATACTGAGACACCATAATACTTCAAAAATTATTTTATTCAGTTCCATGAAGATTGGAGTTAAACTTTTTGTAGAATCAAGCCCAGACCTGTGTTGCACGAGGGAGTCCTAAAATATTTACCCTAAAAAGATTTTCCGAGCTTGACCTTACATGTGATACTAACGTAAAATAGTCATAAGTAAGTATTCTCGTCAGGATGGAAGAGGCTAAAGGAACAAGCAGAGAAAGATGATGGTGGATACATTAGCAACAGCAAGATAAATATAATACAGAAAAGTAAAAAAACGGGAAATTTATTTTTTTGTCCTTATGTTTAAGACTGTGAATTTATTCAAAACAGTGGAACAGATTTCCAAGAGAGATTGTGAAGGCTCTGTCTTTGGAGATACTCAAAACCCAACTAAACACAGCCTTGAGCAACTTGCTGTAGCTGACCCTGCTCTGAGCAGGAGGGTTGGATGAGAAAATCTGCAGAAGGACCTTCCAACTTGAATAATTCTATGCTTTTTAAGCCAGTTTTTTCAACAAATGTAAAGTGCGTAGAAAATTATAATGAACAGCAGGATGTCCTGTAAGCTCTTTGGTTCCAAGGACCTTTTATTCTATTTTTCATTCACATAGGGAATGGAAATTCAGCATACAGGGCACATTGCCCTCAAAGATTCAGTGTATCTAGTTGTCATGTCGTTGCAGGGAAAGACCTCCAGAAAACTGTAATGCCATTAAAAGGCAAATGGCTGGATGTTTTTCAATACCTGAATCTCAACTTCTTGACTGGCTGGCCATTTACCCTGTAAATCTATAATGTTTCACCTCAACCTTGTCGTTCTTTACCACTCAGGAGCCAGATACCAGCAGATTTTGAGTCATCGGCATCATTTGAGTAATTTTGTTCTGATGAAGCCATCACCTAAATGTTGTCCCCAGCCACTCTGGTTTCCAATAGGCCACAGACAACCTGGTGTGATCAGAAACAGGGTGACTCCCATGGGTGCAGCTGCCAGGAAGGAAGCTGTGTTTGCAGCTGATATTCACAGCCCTTTCTGCTCCCACAGCCCACAGAGGTGTCCAAGGGCAGAACGCACTTGGAAACTGCAGATACAGTAGGTGTGCTCGCACAACTTTGGAACAACACAGGTTAACTTGCAGGAATGTTTTTGTAACTTGCACCTTTTGAAGAGTTCAGTAGGAAAAGGGTAAAACTATATTGTAACCAATAAGATTTCTGGCCTTGATTAGTGGTTGGATTGTGTCAGTTTTGATACACGAGAGACAGAATACAGCTTGTATGTAAGTTTATAGCTCAGTTGTTCAGTCCTGTGAACAAAACTGTTGTGTTCCACCTCTAATTTTACCTGTGATCCACTGTTCCTTTATACTTTTCCCTAGAGTTTGTTTTGGTGTCACTCAGCAGTAGGTATCTCTTTCTTCACAAAGGCAAATGAAGTTGGTGGCTTTTGCTGAGTATCCTCTTAAAATTATACTGGAACTTAGCAGTCATAGTTCTGGAGATACCTGCTCATAATTTCATACTCGGACACTTAGTTATCCCATTGGCTATTTCAATGTTGCCGTCAGGTTCCATCTAGGTGATAGTAAAAGGAGTTGGTGTGTCTGTCAAGTCATGAAAAACTGGTACAGCTGTAAGTCAGTGAGGCTGATAATCCATCCATCTCATTGATAATGTACTTGAGATTAAATTGTAAAAATTGGTAAAGAGCCATTTTCAGTCATAGTTCCTTCCTGTTTATCTTGTGTCTTATTTAGATCCTTTTTGAGGTATTGGCAACATCTGTAGCAAACACCAGTGTGTGGACTAACACTCCCAGATTTCTTGAGCTGAAGCTCCTGTTAAGCCTGAGGTTATAAGAGGCTAAGTTGAGGGTTGTCAGCTTTATGGTGCCTGGTTTAAAGGCCTTTGGGTAGAGATGTGTTTGCTTCTTGATCTACAATGAAATAGTTACTTTATCATCCAGTTATGTGATCCTGTTTTAGTAGCCACTCTTCAACCTTGATGAACCCATCAGGTGGCAATGAAGGGTCATTTTGAGTTGAGTCAAGGTTACTCCACTGTCCAGTAAACATACTGAGCCTGATGAAATGATCTTTTCCTATTCTTCCTATACAGCCACAGTGATGAAGGGGAATTAGAGACTGGGTAGGAAAGAAAGTGAAGGGAGGTTGTTTTAATTTCTCCCAGAATAGTCCCCTGTTAATATATTCTCATGAAAATGCTTGAATAGTTTTTCTGTCTCCCAGCTTCTATTTGAAACTCAGCTATAAAAAGGAAATACTGCCATCTTATCCAAGGATCTAATGTCTTCCATAACATTCTCTTTTAGTTGTTAATAGTATTGCACATGCACCAATGTTTACCCACAGTCATTGGACTAAAAAGGAAGGAGTAAGAAGGATTACCTAACAGTAGTAAAAGTGTTTACTTCATGACTGTAGTAGCTGCTGACTTTCATGCATGGTGTATTTGGGACAGTTACACTGAAAAGGAATCCTTGTAAAAATATGTCCCAAAGCGAAGGAAGTATGAGGGATAAGAAGTCATTCTATTGATAGTTTAATCTGCAGGTCCAAATAACCCTGGAGTCTTAAAAATTAGTGTAACAAAGGAAAAGCTGTCAGAACAAAGGTCTGTTAGACCTCATAATCTGTTTCTGGACACTAATAGGTAGGAAATGCCTAGTGAGAAGTAAAGCTATGGGGAAAATGTAGAGTGATACACACCTCAAAGTGCACTCCTGCTGGCCTTTGTCAGCAGAGGAGGTGGCTGGTTCATTTACAACAATAAATGTAAATCTAAAAAGGCTTAAGCCATTTCAGAAAGGGTGATATCGGCCAGGTCCCATTTGTCTAAGCCAGCCCATCATGTTAAAAGTCAGTCCTAATCAAAATAATGGAAAAGAAAACATGATTTCTTTGATAAGGAATAAAAGGGTAGTAATATAACCAGAACCAGTACATGTGGGTTAAGGAAAAATGATCTTGGGAAACACACCAAACTTCATTGCTTGAGTAGGTGAGAAGTTTCAGCACAATTGTGTAGAGGGAGCAGACTTCGGTAACGTGCTTCATACTACACACACCAAGTCTCCCTTAGTTTCAATATCATGTTAAATGGCTTAAAAGTTGATGGACTAACAGTTCTAAAGAAATAGGTTAAAATTGCAGAAATAACCAAACAGTTGGATTGTTTGCAGAGTTGGAACCTCAGTTATGGCCCAACAGTTCCATCGTGGTCTAGAAGTCATAATAGTGTTGCCACTGATTTTATTTGTGGCTGTGACAAAGTTGTTGGAGTGAGTACATGAGGAAAAGACAATAATGCAGAACCATCGCACAGAGTGGATTACTTCATAAATTGAACAATTTAAATAAGTTGTGTCTTAATGTGTCCAATGCAGAATTATGTGGCTAGGGTTAAGGAATGCAAGTAATGTACCTAGAAGATACTCCTGAATCCTGGAAAGCAGAGACTTCAGAGAAGAATAAAAGGATGCAATGACAAGACACCTTGAAAAGAGCCTAGTATACACATGGAGCAAAAAGGGGTAGTGCTGGTTGGGGGTGCTCACAGTGGAGTAGATAGTAGAAATAAGGTGAGTTTTTATCTGCTGGGTCCTGTTTTTTAAAGAGATCAAAAACTGGAGAGGCCATGAAGAAGTATAGAAGGATTCCAAGGCTTGAAAAATCTTTAGCTGCTTAATATCAACAAGAACAAAAAAATAGACATGAATCATATAGTGCTTTACTTGTAATGGGAATTCACTTTTGTCTAGAGAAGGACATAGCTGAAGTTGATAGCTGGAGTTTAAACAAGATGGATTCTATTAAAAAACTTAGACTTGACTTTCTAAATGGTAAAAGGTGATCAGCCACAAGCAAACCATAAGAGAGAGGATGGGTTCTCCTCCCCTCAATGCCTTCAGCTCCAGATTGGTTGGCTTTCTGGCATTTTTGCCCAAGTCCTTTGGTTCACAAAGGAGTGAGAAACTTAATGGCTTACACTACAGAGAGGTTCATATTGGGTCATCTGTGGCAATTCTCCCCCGCCCTTTAGAAGTGGAAGGAGGTAGAGGTATCTAGAAGAATATAATTTCTTGAAGTCCTATTTTTTAGAATTCTGATGTTTTCTATCTAAGAATAGTTTCAAATCATTTCTTTTGCTCTGTCAAGACATGCCCAGGTCTAGTTGCTGTGTAATAGACTGTGTAATAGATTTTCTTGTCTCATTTGTAGTCTCCGTAGGGCTGTTCAGAATTTCTCAAGAATTGTCCAGACAGTAATTTGTGTTTGTAAGTTAAACTAGTGTAATTATCTGTACAAACCTGTGGAGACACTGAATTCTGCAGAGTCCTCTACTGTCTATGCTGCGGTGCTTGCTCTCAGCCAGCAGTGCCTGTTTCTCCCCTCTTTCTATTCTCAGATATTACAGAATTGATATTTCCAAATATTGACAAGCCTTTTACTGGCAGATTGACAGCCTATTCCTGTTTGTTGTTGCTGACTGGTTTAGGAAGGGGTCTTTCTATGGCCACCACAAGAGTATTGCTCCCAAGTTGCCATCACTAGTCCTTCATTATCCCTTAGTAACCACTTGGTCCTTCACCAGAAATATCCCAGGCTAGATGGTCTCAAGGGTTTCCATGGAAACATCCAGGGAAGAGTGGGCTGTGACCCACAGAAGGAAATTGTTGGCTTTCAGCCCCTAAAAGGGGTCTGAGAAGGAGGTTCTTTACCTCCTCTCACTTGAGGCAAAAATCATGGTGAAAAAACAGTTGCTGGAACATCCCAACACAGTGCTGGTTATTGCTCTGTGACAGAGGCATGTGGCCACGCACAAAATCTCAGTGGGTGAAGCAGAACCCATTGAAACTCCCTATGGAAAAATGATGACAAGTCATCTGGAATCAACAGGATGTTTTATCCACAGTATAAAGCATTAAATCATATCATGGCCAAGGAACCAACATCATGAAATTAAGCAAAATCACAGCATAGGACAGGTGCAGTCAGACAAAAAGTACATGAGGTGCTCCAAGGTGTGAAGCAATGTCTTGGAATTCATAGTAGACAGGGGAATGAGAGGTGTATATGATTAATCCTTGTGGGTAGGAGATCACAAGCCTATAAAACTGCCCAGGTCTCACTAGGTGTATGAGGCACCAAGGGGCAAGTGCTTTATAGCCTTGCATTCTTCTCCAAAGGCATGGTTCATGGAATCACAGAATAGTTTGCGTTGGAAGTGATCCTTCCCCTGTACTCTGCATTGGTGAGGCCACACCTTGAGTATTGTGTTCAGCTCTGGGCCCCTCAGTTCAGGAAGGATATTGAGGTGCTGGAGCGGGTCCAGAGAAGAGCAACGAGGCTGGTGAAGGGACTGGAGCATAAGTCCTATGGGGAGAGGCTGAGGGAGCTGGGGTTGTTTAGTCTGGAGAAGAGAAGGCTTAGAGGCGACCTCATCACTCTCTTCAACTACCTGAAGGGAGGTTATAGCCAGGTGGGGGTTGGTCTCTTCTCCCAGGCAACCAACAATAGGACAAGGGGACATGGGCTCAAGCTCTGCCAGGGGAGGTTTAGGTTAGATGTTAGGAAGAAATTCTTTACAGAGAGGGTTATCAGGCATTGGAACGGCCTACCCAGAGAGGTGGTGGATTCACCATCCCTGGAGGTTTTTAAAAAGAGATTGGACGTGGCCCTTAGTGCCATGATATAGTAATTGGAGTTGGATCAGGGGTTGGACTTGATGATCTTGGAGGTCTTTTCCAACCCAGTCTATTCTATGATTCTATGATTCTATGGAAGGGTCCTTAAGAATCATCTAGTTCCAACCCCACTGCCGTGGGCAGGGACACCTTCCACTAGACCAGGTTTTTTGGCATTATTAGTGGCAGGCTGCACACAAGCAGAGGCTTCCCTGTTCTACATCCTTCTCTGTTAGTTATCTGCCTCAGTAAAGACAGGATAAAATCAGCACAGGACTCCAGGACAGTCACCTGCTGTATCCCCTTCTGCAACTAGAAGTCCTGAGTTTGCTGCAGGACCTGCTCCCACCTGGCGGTATCCTCATCACAGAGCTCAAGCACCAGCTACTGCTGCAGCTTGGTTTGCTGCCCATCACTGTCCCTTGGAAGGCTGTGGAAGGGCTTTGACCCATCCATCTGCACTTTTCCAATCACTGCTGGTCTTCAGGATGCTCCCTGAGAGACCTGAAGAGAAAACTGGCTTGGTGTTGGCAAGAAGCTTCTTACAGTTTCTGAGAAACAAGGCTTGGAAACATGACCCGGGCTGGAAAGAGGGCCAGGCTGCCACAGTGCCTGGGTTTTGGGAGTAGCACTTGGCCTGATGTCTGTCAGAACAAATGGCTGGGCTGCTGAGACAGGCACATTACAGCCCACACTAACACATGAGCACAAAGCCACCAACTTCAGCCCCTGGAGCTTAGGGGCAAAAGTGCCATACCCCCTCATCTCCAAATCTAGGACAAATTTAAATAACCCAAGTTGTGATGCTTGCTGAACTGCTCATGGATACAAGCAGCCAAAATGCTTGGGAGCCAAAGGCCTGAGTGCAAAGGAAGATAAATGAAGCCGTAAGAAATACTTTGTTTTGACAAGAAAACTTGTTGCAATGAATGAAGTAATGGAACTAAGATTGATGTGAACAATCGTGTATTAGTACACAGAATTCTTTTGTAGAAATTGCCATTAAAAATGCATATTAAATAAACCAAAGGTCTTTCAGAGAAGGTTTTCATGGCATTATAAAATGTAATTTTCTCAAGTCTCAACATAGACATTGCTGGGATCTGTGTAATGCTGGAAAATAATGTATTGGAGGAAAATCTGTGAAAGAAGTATGGCAACATGTTTATGTAGAGAAATTTCATCATGAAAAGGCTGGGATATTGAATAACAAAGGAGTGGGAAAGGCTAAACAATGAAATATGATCTAAGAATCTTTATTTGTTGCTTGTGTCTGAAAAATGTATTTGGATTTAGATCTTCTAATGGTCCCTACTTACAAAAAAAAGGGTATTTTAAAAATGTGTTCAGATATACCAGGCTGACAACTGACTTACTTGCTTTTTATTCAGATATTATCATGTACCTTAGAGAACTGTGTCCAACGTAAATAACCTTCTGGTTGTTGGGACCCAGAAGAGGAATGCAAAGCTCTTGTGTTTGCTCTACCTGTGCTGTGCTACACAAGATAGTTGTAGAGAAAGATCAGAAGAGGGTCCAGATATTCACAGGCTTTGCCTTTTCTCTTTCAGTTATACAAAGGCGATAGGTTTGAACTGACCTAATAGGTTTAAATCAGTGAAAATGTTGTAAGGTCATTATGAAATCTCTACAGCTCTAGGATAACCTCTCTAATTAAAAATACTAGCAATGTGCAGGGTAGTGTCACTTACTTTGAAGCTGCCTGACATTTTGCATTATACAGGTTTTTAGCTGCTCGTATAACTTTGCCAGCTTTCACAAGTTTGAAACTTTCCCTAAGGGGTATTGGCCTCAAACTGAATTTTTTTGGAAGATTCCAGACACAGTTTTTTCAGCTGCCTCAGATCAAAATGCAGATTATTTCCCCTTGTAGAGAAGAAAAGAAAAGAAAAGAAAAGAAAAGAAAAGAAAAGAAAAGAAAAGAAAAGAAAAGAAAAGAAAAGAAAAGAAAAGAAAAGAAAAGAAAAGAAAAGAAAAGAAAAGAAAAGAAAAGAAAAGAAAAGAAAAGAAAAGAAAAGAGAAAAGAGAAAAGAAAAGAGAAAAAAGAGAAAAAGTTGGGGTTTTTTTAATTGAAAAGCTAAATATATTTTAAAAAATTAAAACAGATCTTACATTTAAACAGCAGGGTGGTCCTTGTGTTGGGCAGTAGTCCATTGCATCCTGTGGAGAACTGGTAAGTTATTTGTCTGCATTAAAATCTTGAAAATATCTTGGTTTAGAAGTACTCAGTAGACTTCTTAATAGTTAGTTGTTAAAGGAAGAGTTTCATAGGCAATTTTATTTCTAATGCTTCCTTATTAAGTGCTGTGCAAGCTTAAAGGAATTTTTAATTGAGTAGGAAAGTTAATTATTTATTCTACAATTTCAAATAACATCCTCTTAGTTTAAGCTCTCATTCATGAGGGAGGACATGAAAAAAAAAGTCCATGATTTACTCTAATTCTGTAAGTTCACATTTCAGTTGCCTTATTTGTCCATGAATCAAAGATAGGGCCTCCAGAGTTGTTGATGGGTACATGTAATAAAGGTAAAAGGAGTAGTAAATGTTCAATCTGATAACACTGTTGGAAGTCAGCACCGATGGACCTTGAAACACAAAGGGTAGAGAAGATTCAAAGCACTAAAAGGTATTTCTATTTTCTCTTCTTGGCTAATGGAGCTGCAGATGGCCCTGAGGGTTATCTGCCTTTTGTGTTTTGAAATAGGACTGTGCCAGCCCCTCCCTGTTTCTCTGGGAGGACATTAAAAAACAACCCATTACACTGAGGAACCAACCTTATTTGGGGGGAGAATTTAGTAGGACAACACTGATCTTTAGGGTTGTATTTGTCAGTTCAAAGCTCTGTTATTTGGTCTCTTTCCAACAAAACTCTTGTGTAGCTACCTTAACTGTGTCCTGAGTGAGCCACAAGGATGCTTTGAAACCAACCCATAGGTGAAAGTTCCCATGTTAAACTGAAAGCTGAATTCCCCTGGAATAAGCCGTATAAGCCAACCTCTTTTCTAATCTTCACGTACAAATAAATGTGATACAGGATTGGACTCATGGGACTTGAATTAAGAATGGAGCAAAAGTAGGAAGCAAAGCAAATTAAATTTAAATTTCTAAAACTGAAGGATTCTCTGAAGAAGGCCCTCATCTCTCCCTGCCCTCACCTGACTTGTGGTGTGGAGTCTGTACTCAAATGGATGGGAGCTGGTGATCTGCTCCTACCTGGAACAGCTTTTCAGTAGTCCATGAGCTGCCAGATTGCACTGGTATGTACCCAGAGTCCATTTTCCTGTGACATTATGTGTGAAAACAGACACATTCCCATAAGGCTCAAAATGCTTTCAAAGACAAATGTCAAGTTTTAACTGCAAAAATTAATTCCCAGTGTGAACATACACTGTGGTGGAACAGCAACAGCGTGAAGTAGCAAGTAATGTAAAGGAAGAATTAAGCTTTCAGGAAAATGGAAGTAATTTAAGATCACAGTTTCCAAAACACTTAAAGCACAAGCTCACCTTTACGTGCATAATGGCCCCACTAGTGTTAACAGGACACTGTGTGCCTAAAGACACAGGTACATGGTTTGCAGGGCTGTGCCAGTGTTTGCTGGCTCAGCATGTTTAATATGTGTTAACAGACAACTAGGCAAGAGGCAAGAAGCCAAACCATATGGAGAATGTGAATACTTGTGATTGCAGTGGAAGGACTAATTACACCCCCATAACTCTTTTTGGTGAGAAGTATGGCTCCATGTTAGATTTATAAAGGATTATGTTGTATGCAATTACTGCCAAAGCAATAAATGGGACCCAAATTAAAGAAATAAAAATACTTGTTGTTACACTTTATGTTATCAACAGCATTTTGGCTGTAGCCCAGGAAAAGTACAAAAAATTATGCTATTTCTGTATGCCCAGTGCTAGTCCCCAAGGTAAAAAAAGCTGCTTTAATGAAAACTTGCAAAAGTTGTGGCTTAATTCTGTTGTGTGGTAGTGAGGACGACGTTGCAAATGAAATATTTTCAGATACATAATGGATTACATAATCAAATAGATGATTAAGCAAAACCAGGAAGAACAATGAGTTAGAGAACCTTAAGGCGTATTTGTAGGAGAAAACACTTTTCAGATCTTCATTGAAAACTAAATAAACCAAAATAACTAAACATAGAAGGGTGTAATGTTTGGCAGGGGAAGGGGCTTTCCAAATGACATAAGGAATCCAGTCTAGTTTGTTGGGTTTCTTTACAAATGCCAACACAGGCTCTAAACAAGAGCTGGTGGGCCAATTCATTTGAATCCTTAGGATTGTGTAACACAAGACTTAATTAAGTGAATCTTAATTTTTTTTTCCCTAAAAAAGTGTACTAGGCTTTAGAAAGCAACTGCTTGAACTGGTGTTTTATAAATGCATATCCTGCAATTTCTTAATGAAATTTTCCTCAACACAAGTAAATATCATATATATTAACTTCAGCTAAAATATTTCAGCAGTTTTCATCCATTCTTGGGCATGGTTGTTTTATAAAAGTTATTGAAGAATATGTATTTATTTAAATATTTGAGGTAATTCCTTCAACAAGGTGTCTGTTCCTTGGCAACAAAATTCTCTTGCTTACTCATTCTTCATTGCATACTGCCCATGTAATGAGACCTGTTTGTTTTGTTTGGGTTTTAATCCTTTCAAGGCAAGAAAGGGGAAGACTTATTTACATACTTGTATCACTTACATACAGTTTTTGACTGTCACAGCTGATATGTTATTCACCATATACCCAAATCTCTGGAAAAACGTTTATTCTACCTGGTTTTAGTCTGGAAAGGTGTGAAACATGCACTTTTACTATGCCAGTGGGATGGACTGGAGATGTATGGAAGATGAGCATGTACAGATGTAGCTTTACACAAACAAAAGCAGCAACACAAAGACAGGGCACTTTAGTAATTTTAGCATTATGGTAAATGAACATCAGCCATTAATCCAGCTGTGCCAAAAGAATGGTGGCAATGGAAGAACTGATCAATGAAGAGTGGTGTCCACAGGGTCTGGGATGTCAGTAAAAGGCAACTGGAGATGTCATGGATGCACAAGGGCCTTCGCAGGGCCAGGAGGCTGCGGGGGCTGGGAACCAGCAGTCGGTGCTCTGTGGCTGGGTGGGGGATGATGGTGTTAAGGAAGGGCTGGTGTTTGAAACTTAATAAATGTTTAGCCCCAGCCTGGCAGCAAGAACTGACCCAGAACAGCAGGGGCAGCGTAGCTGGGACTTTACACTGGCAGGGGCACTGATGGGAAACCAGCCTGGGAACAAGGCCGGGGCAGTAGCTTAAACCTTTTCTGCAGGCAGTCTGCAGGCTCATCAACATGACTCAGCATGGAAAAACAGCAGGAACTCTCTTTTGCAGTGAGCTAGAAGGAAGCATTTTTGAAAGTGCTATAAAACAAATGCAATTAAAACATAGCTTAAAAATGATTTTAAATTTTGGATGTACTAGAACAAAATCGGCAAAGATGTTCATGTAAAGTTCATGCTTCATCCCTTCAGAACAAAATCTGAGATTTGGCTGGTAATGGTGTTTCCCAAATACACACTGAAGTCTCAGAAATAATTACTGACACAGCACTTTAACTTTGTACCATTGCACAAGATATCTACTTGTTTGTGTTAAAGCAGCAGGATGTATTCATTATGCTGCCTTCTTAAAATTGAAATAATGCATGGTAGAGCCAAGGTGGTTAAAGGAGCAGTATCTTTTTGACTTTATAGCTATGATTACAAAACAATTTTTCCCAAATCCTCTCTTTTGAAAGTATACAATGCAACAATTTTTGTTGAGTCTAAGCCTACACATCCTTTTGAGATTATATCTTCCTTGGGGTTCTAAAGCTGTTTCTTGAAACAATGAACCTCAACAAGCATCATGCAGTAGAAGCTCTTACCTCTTTTCTTCATCACAGAATTGCTCTGTTTAGTTTCTGCTCAACCAGTCACTGATCTCTCTAGTGAGGTAGTGTTGTTTATATGCAAGTGTAAGTAATGTAAGTATGTATGTACTTAGAGGAAGCTTCAGTATGAAATTCAGATAGGGACTCCCCACATTTTCATGAAACCAGGGCTTTGAAAGCCAATGTTGATAAAATCAAAGAATAAACTCAAACCTGGTAGTAGTTGTTAACTTGCACTAGTCTGGTAGGTTTCTTACATACCAGAAGTCTTTTGTGAAATACTTTTCGAGGTAATATTCTTTCCTCCCCATAGTGAAGAGCTACCATATTCTGACAGATCATGGGAAGAGGTACAGTTACCTACATGCAGGTGCTGGTGCCACCCCGGGTACCTGCTCTGTCCAGCTACTGCTCCATAAAGGGAAAAGTGTGACAGCTGCTGATAGCTTGGCTGCCTAGCCCATTTGAAGTGCAACTGCACACCTACCTTCAGACAGCTATATCTGACCCATGAAGGGCAAAAAAATAAAAATAAAATCACTCTGAAACAAATAATTGGTAAAGTGAGAGAGCTCACTGTTCATCTGTTACTGTTTTCATCCTGGCCAGGAAAATTCAAATAATTTTCAGCTTCCTTAGTTGCACATGGCATCGCTTTTGCTTGTCATTCAGCTGCATCTCAGCATCACAATTCAGTGACTGCAGAGTGGGTGGTACAGACACACCAGCACATAATATATTTACACTTACACTGTTCATACCTGGCTCTCCGATGCTGCAGTCATGTGCTTCATGTGTTCATTCAAGTCCCAAAATCGCATTATTCATCCCATTACTCTTTACTCATGCCAGCAGTCAAAGCTTTCCAGTTAGAGAAAATGTAACATTTTGGTGGCAAAAAAAGAACTCCGCACGTGACCTGCTTCCAGCCCCTAACCCTGGTGTGACAGGATGTGCAGCACACTGTTTATATACATCACAGCTGAGACCTCAGATTGTACCTATCCATGCCCCTAACATCCCTCCTCCTCTTGGAAAGGATCAGGAACAGACTGGGTCAGACCCTGTTCCACAGGCACCACACCACTCTTGGGCAGCGCTGTGTGGCACAGTGTGCACGCACAAATAACAGCTGTAGGTCCACCACAAGAAGGAAGCAGAGAACAGTCCAGAGTATGAGAAACTGCCTTGGGAGAGGGCTGCAGCTGCTCCAAGAGCCTTGCCCAGCTTGGAAGTGCCTCTGTGAAAGCAGGCTGATGCACAACTCGGTCAGAAGCAGAATTCACTTCCCTGCTGCTATTCTCTCTCTAATTCCCACCAGTCCCCATGCACCCCACGAGAAAAACAAAGGGAACAAGACACTTTGCTAAAGCATTTCTTAGTGCTACTGATATCAGCTTTATCAGGTAGGTATGTGTTATCAACTACAGAGGTATCAAGTCACTTTGTAGACCTAAATTAAGTAATGATCTGGGGCTGTTTAGCTGGAAGGATGAACCAGGATGATACTAGTACTTTGCATGTGTTAACTACCCAAGTGAAGGAGTACATTAAATGCTTTGGAAAGATTATGGTACTTGTATTCTTTAAATTGCAGATCAAGAGATTAAGGCCTAATCTCAAAAATATTGGAATGCCTAAAAATGTCTATGGGTGCTTAACCAGTTTCTCAGAAGCATTTCAGCATGTGTGTTTCATTAGACCCACAGATGCAGTGCACTGAGAAAGAACCTTCTGGGCTAGATTTCACCCTGGTGGTGCCATCCAGGCATTCTGTGGTGGCTCACTTTCTCTTTTGTGCTCACCCTCATGGCTCCCACACTAGATAAGGCTTAAATTAACTCTATTTCCTAGAGTTCAGAGTTACAGAAATTAACTTCCAAAGCATGGAACATGCAGTTCTTGAAACAGGCACATTTAAGATTGTAGACTGGTCAAGTACCAAGAGAGTGAGAGAGAACTACAGCTGACTCTTGCTTTTAAAATGGAGAAGGACTATACAAAAATTAACGTATTTACTCTCAGCACCATGCGAGGTAGACGTACTTTACAAATGGAGAAACCGAGTACAGGAATGTAGGCGGAATAAGGGAACGTGAAATACAGTGCAAAATCAGGAACAAAACTCAAGCTTTTTCATTGAAGTCCACTTTGATGAGTGAAATGGTGTTTACCTTTAGAAAGCCCTTGAAGATATTGAATACAACCGAAACCAAGCTTTGAAAACAAACACCACACTTTGTATAAAAATATGGAAAGTAGCATGACTTGCTAAACAGTCTAGTATATAAAATAGCTAGAACTATATATATTAGTACAAATGAAGAAATGAAATCTAAATGGATTAAAGTATTAGCACCCTACAGTAAGTTTATTACATCGTTTTCTCCTGAGGAGTGTGATTCAGGCTAGCTGAGCAAAAGTGGTTTTACACCTTTTTTCCTTATCTTATTCAGAATTCCACCACCACTACCCCACCCTCATCCCAAATCATTCCCTTCTACAGGCTGTTCCAGATATTTCATATTTGCTCAACATAATTCTGAAGTAAGTAGTTTATTCCTACTGTATAAAGAGCTCCCAGGTCACCCACGCAGAGTTCCATGATGACAATTATGTTTCAAATTAATCACATTCTTTTCATAAATCCATACTAAAATAGGCAAAAAACCAGTACTGCCAGTTCAGATCCAGTTTACTTATAGTTTTTCTTTCGGGGTTTAAGAAAACATGTTGTAATATCAGAAGTGACAACTTTAAGTCAGCCAACATTGCCATCCTAATTACAAAGTGTAATACTGTAGATTCCTAAAATCAGAACCATAGAAACAAAACTAGAAATTTTTTTGCTGTAAACAGCTGTCTAAGCAAAACAAGATGTTGTGCAGAAAAGGTACTAGTTCTCCAAGAAGTATTTGGTTTTTTGCTTTTAATTCTTGTACTGGTTGAACAATCACTGCAGTCTTTTGTTACTCAGAAAAACTGTATGAATTAATGAAAATAAGCAATATTTTATTTCAATACCAGATTTATGGTTTGTGTGTTACACTGGGGCTGGTTTGACTGATATTAAACAGATATGTCTGAAACACAAAATAACATAAATTAGACATGCCATGAGACATGTACAATTAATTTTTACTAAAATGTGGATAATTAAACCCACTTCTACGCCAATTCTTTTACACTTTTAATGGTGATAGTGACTAGTATTTTAGTAAGAGGGTAAAATTCAATAAAATGTACAAGGACAGCCATACAACTCAAAAATACTGTTTGCACAGCTTCCAATTCCACTGTGAAAATACACCCCCTTCAAAATAGAAATAGGCACTTCATCTTTAAAAATGAAGCACTCTTTTGTTCTTCAGTCATCATCAACAGTTGGCTTGATTGTCACTCCTCTTCTGATCTGACCCCAACCAATTAAACTGCAAACAGAAAAACAGTTTATATTACTTTTAATAGTAGGCAGAAATATCCTGGATAAGTCAACATCCTTCTGTTGTTCTTATGCCTTCAGTTCTTACATTTTGCATTTTCTCCACTTGTCTCCCACCCAAAACATCCTATAGGATCTAAGACTGGTTAGTGGAAACACAGAATAGAAAAGGGTGAGGGACAGAAGAGATTTGTAACCAGCTAAGGATGTACCCTTAAACAATAAGATGAAAATCTGAAAATGTTATAACTTATGCTGTCCTGGTGGACTGTAAATCTATTCACAACTTGATCTCTTTCCCTTATGCCTGAAGTGCTGCATTACTTTCAAATAGAAATGAAAATGAAAATTCAGACAAGATGAGCAGTAAGATACAAACAGCTGTAACTCTCAATCAACACGTAACCTGTGATGGTAACTCAACTCTCAGGCAAGTTCTACTATTTATACTCAGTAAAATTAAGGCCTTTTTTATAGGCCACTGTTGCCTCAGAAAAATATGCTTGTAAAAAAATAATTCAGAATATGTCCATTTCCACAGTCAGCAGGCAGTCCATATTATTAATACAACTGTCTTCAACACCTTTCCAGTTTCTGGGAAGGAGATACACATCTCAATTGCATCTCTAACTTGCTAAGCAGTAGAGCCTGTCTTGGGACACCACCAAAGGAACTGAAGTATATTAACTCAGCATTTCCCACTTTTTTGTACTGTATCCATAGGTCATAACTTGTCAATCTTTAAGTTAACTCATCCTTGGAACCACTAGTCTATCCCATTTGCTGTTTAACCTCTTTCTAAGCCTCTATATATATGCCTCTATACATATATATATATACTGTCTATTTTATACCTCCTTTTTGCCTCTTGCTTTCTCACTTTCTTCTGTATTTTCAGTACTCCACTGCCTCAGGCTGCAAGTTCCTTTTCTCAGTACCAGCTGTATATTATCTTTACTCCAACTGGATTTTATTATGCTGCTCTTCCCAGTTTGCCTTATTTCCCTTTTCTCAACTTCTAGTTTCCTTACATTGTCTCTTTGTCTTTTTGATACAGCATAGGAGTCAACTTTTCATAACTATCTTTACAGCAGGCTGCCACTACTTGCCCACCCCATAATCCAGAGACAGGTAGGCTTTGGGACAAAATATGGTCATGTTTCTCAACTGGGAAGTAACCTACAGAAGCAATAAAAGACATTAAAATTTGCACAGGCTATCAGTCTATAGCTCAAAAAAAAGAGGCATAATTTCCAATACAGTTTCTCTCTTCCTTTTGCTTTACTTGATTTAATTTGGGTCCTGCCTTTTTTTTCCCCCTCCTGTTCAAGACATTTTATCTTTTGCCTTGGTTTGGCTTGTTTTTCAGGGAAAAATCTCTTCCCTAATTTGTCATCTTGCTGAGACAGCAAGCACTAAATTCCTGTCTATGCTTTCTTGTTATCTGAAAAAGAAACATGCATCCATGGATATTTAAAGCTTGGTTCCTTTTCATAGAGATTTCTTGTAAAAACGGCTATGCTCTCTTATACTACAAGGGTTGTGCAGAGCCAACAAATCTAAATATCCTTATGTTCTTATTCATGGAGGCTTATGGAACATGTAACAGGTATCGTAATCATCTAAAAAAAGAGTCTGGCACTATGATTAAAATGAATCATAACCAATTCTGTTCATAATTGTCAGCCTCCAGATGCTTCTGTGTAGTCAGACATTTTATATTTGTAATTTGAATGGGTCAATCCAGTTGAGAATTTATTTCTCTGCTCATAGTACATAAAATGCCTGAACCTTAGAATATCCCTTCTCCATTCCCCTGCTGCTACTTCCAGGTTGCACTGAAAATCACGTCCAGCTCCACGGGTAGAACATCACAGATTGAGGTGTGTATAAGTACAGGCTTTGGCTTAGCATTATTAGAACTTTCAACTCCCTCTGCCAAGATTGCCTGCTGTGAGCTCAATTCACAGCATGGCAGTTTTGGCAACAAACCAGGACCCTGAGGTGTTTCCTTGTCTGTTAACTAATATCTACCCACCCAATCATAATGTTTGTTTAAAAAAAAGAGGCCAGCAATGAAAGGAAGCATTCCACGATAATGGTGTCAATATGTTAGGAGAATCCAGAGGAATTTTTAAAACAGACATACACTTACCTATTCCAGAAGAAAACCAGATCCATGTATTTTTTTGTTAACAATATAGCAACCAGGTACTCTACCAATTTAGCACCAACTTACCGCCAGTGTTTCTCAACTCTTCGACTCAGGGCAATTTTTTCTCCCACTTCTGTGCATACAGGGTTAGTTAGCACAATCTTCCCCAAATCAGCCTTTACTGCACTGACTCTCCCTCCAGTAGATAAGGATCCTATGTTTACCATTAAAACTTCATTCTTCGATAATTTTTGCACCTGAAGACAGACACACAAAACTCTGAAACATAAGCTTTAGTACTAAAAAAAATACCACGGACAGTCTCAAGCATCTTCTGTTACCTCCTTGCCACAAAAAAAGGTATAGCTGAGAAATACTGTAAATATACACACACACAAACCATGCACAGCACTGTCAGTGCATAAAGATTTATATGCAAAAGGACAAATACATAACGATGTTGTACATGTAGTTCTTTGGGTTCTTGGTATGATGTATTCTCTTGGGATTTCTCTATATGCACATACTGTATTAAAAGCACAAACAGTCACAGACATTGCTACAAACTGTGATGTTATACCATTCTTTTAATTAGTTTGTATATTCTCACTTACCTTATGCCTACATACAAAAAAATTATCAAAAATGATTCATTTCACAGGATAAGGCAGCACTGAACCACTTCACTTACTGTGGCATGAGGCAGTTTAGAGATTTAAATGCTAACAGGGGAAACTATGATCTTTTAGTTGATTTGTGTAAAACGGATCATGTAACAGAAGTCTGTGCTGTGCCTCAAGTTCAGTTTCTTTTCAACTACAGTATTTCAAAAATACTTAGCTTTAAAAAGTTCTTCAGAGAGAAAATCTACAAAAAGCATGTAAGTAGGAAGTAGATCACTATGTGTATTGCACAAATGAATAGGGTGATAGCAAATAGTAGTATGTTTAGAAGAACATTTAGACACATAAATACTTTATGCTACTTTAAATTACTCTGATATGAATTCCTACTCCTCTGAAAAGCATTCTTGTAATAAAGAAGCAGATTAGTTTAGTGACAAGTTTATATCAAAGGGGAGACAAAACTGCTATATAAGATGAAAGAAATATATTCAGTAACGAAACTTAGCACAAGCAGCAAAATCAGGAAAAACAAAAGAAGGGGTACAGACCTTTGCAGCTTTCTTGTCTCCTTCAGTGCGCACCCCTAATAGTCGCCTCAGCAAGAAATAGGAAATTTCTAGCTCTGTAAATATTTCTGGCAGTGCCCCAACTGCACCAAGCACCTGGCCTACCATTCGGTCAGCTCGGCACAGAGTTGGGTCAATCTTAGTGCCAACACCTGCAACGCAACAAGGAAAGGCACAAGGAGTAACTGAAAGGTAGCTGTCACTTTTATGTGTTAAAATGTTTGAAGGAGATCTAAAAACAGCAAACTGAAAATGTACTGGGAATTCCCTATTACCTGGACAGCATTTTCAGAATGTCAGCAAGACTGTGAGCTCTGTCTAAACAGATGAAGAAATATTCTACCGTTAAAGGCAGTACAACTAACAGTGCAAATTGATCTGCATTGGCCAGTGACATTCAGGAAAATTATTCATAGTTTAAATATCCAATTTTCACACCAACCCTATATCTCTCTATATGAATTATTTAAAGTTGCTCATAGTATCTTTGTTGGTTAACTGAAATTCACTGCTGAATGAAATCAAGTGTTTTCAATAAGCATGAAGGAATAAATCTTTTAATGAGATAATATTCTTACCTATAAGACCTCCTGGAGCAGCATATTGTAGATCATTGTGTTCAGCAAAGAGTGACACAATTTTGGAAAAGATTGGCTTGCACATGAGTTTCCCTTCACTGTCCTTGGACACAATACCAGGCCGCACCTCAATTTCCTGGCCCACCTAAATACAAATGTGAAAAAGGGATTAACTGGCTGTTTCACAGGAACACAAAACTACCTAGTCACAGATAAAACTTCCATATCCCAAGATCTATTTTTTATACAAGTCCTTCGCTGTGGGCTACTGTAGAACTCCTAGGATTTCTGTTGTACTGTTAACTGCAAATTGAACAATACTTACAGCCAATGTAACAACTGATTTTCTTTTCAATACAATTTGTAAAATTGCTTTAGGAAAGAATCTTTATCTGCAATAATTCCAGCATATAAATTTTAGTTAAATTTTTAAACACTGTATTTAATTTAGAAATATTTCAGCCCTGAGAGACATTAATTCACTCAATGTAACTGATCAGCATCAATACACTGCAAAACAAAGAAAACACAAGCTGTATAAACGTTCGAAGATGCAGTCTGCTCTCCAGCCTAGAAGAGCAACTTTTAAAATTTCCATCTATTGATGGAAAGCAAGCAAAATTAAAAAATTAAAATATACAGAATACTTAAGTGGGGAAGTGAAACCTGTGAGAACCCACACATATTCCTGAGGTACTTGTGAAGTTCTTTTGCTCTTTTCTGCCCTGCAATAAGTGATCAAGTAAAAGTGGTGGGACAGGAAAAAAAAAAAAAACTCCTTCAATTTTGTAAGTGATTAAATCAGTATAGTTATTAGCAACAGGTTAGATTACAATAACAAAAATATATTTAAAAAAATATATTTAAAAAATTAAAACAAGTGCTTCTTGTTCTGGTATCTTAAAACTTGAAAGTAAAAATGAGGTACAGACAGGAAGGATAAGTGCCACCTGACTGTATTTGAGTTTTAAAAACCAAATTCATTATATAAATTAATTTTGTACTAAGCATGGAAAAACTCTACTCATTATTGTAATTAAAAATCTCCAGTCAAGAAAGAGAAAAGGTTACCTTTAAGACACCCTTTAGAATACTGCCACCAGCTACTCCTCCCTTAAGGTCATCAACTTCACAGCCAGGCTTGTTGACATCGAAAGATCTAATTACTGAAAAGAATAGACCATGACCAGATTTATTTTTAATATCAGATTTTTAAACAGTGTCTTTCTTTAGCAACTCTGATTGCTTCTCTATTCTTATGAAAGTATACAATTGTAATATTTATAAATATGTGTAATGATGAACATTTTATTCCCAATTTTTAGGTATACAGTTGATTTTGTTCTCAAAACCATTTAAGCTGCTCATATACATAAATTTTTGTTTGCCTAGCAGAAAGCAACTTAACCATCAGTATCTAAAAAAGAAAGTAACGTTCAACTATATTACAAATCCCCTGCAATGTTCACAATGCCAATTGTGAATACCAGAACCTTCATTCAATGTAGTCATAGTGAATACTGTGACCTTGATTTAATGTGGTCAATTTTTAAGCATTCTAAGTATGTTTTGTAGGACTCCTATAGTTTATTTGGAAAAAAAGACAAATTAATTCATTGTAGTTGAACTGAATTTCCTAAGATGCTGGAAAAGAACTGAGACTTTGACAATTATATCCAGGGAACAAGAGACTAACACAAAAAATCTGACCGACCTATCTATAAGATTTTCATGGAAATAATTTAATTATCAAATTCATCAGTTTTTCTGTACTTTTAAAATCAAAATTAAATTCATAACAATGAAAGGAATGTTTTTAAGACACAGATAAATTTCTCATCTCTATTGCATTTTAGTGCTGTCATATGCACAGAACACACACAAAACCAACAGCAATTAAGAGAACAAACAATATAGCTTCCAGAAAATATGCAAGTTTTAAAATAAGAGCGCCCTAAATACTCTTTTAGAATCCACCTCTTTTTAGGGCACTCAGCAAGATGACATTCTAAGTGTAGACACCTTCAGTCAGTGGTTGGCCACAAAAGCCCAGACCTGAGCATTTACATACCAATAAGCCTTGGTTCAGATGTGAAGTCTCGCAAAGGGACTGGAATTTTCTTCACTATGTACTCACAAACTACCTCAATGTTGTATTTCAACTGTGCTGAGATTGGAATTATTGGAGCCCCTTCTGCAACTGTACCTAAAACAAAATCAAGTTCAACATCAAGCTTTAAGAAGAGTATTTACAGCAACACAACCAAACGATTTGTGATTGTTAAAAACACCAGTGAATTTCATGGCGTGTTTTGTGTGTATTTCCCAAAGCAGTATCAAAGCATTTATCCTTCCCTTCAATGTTTTAACTCAAACTAGCCACACCTTTTCAAGGCATTCTGAACACTGTGCAAGATAATTTTCCACTCTAGGGGAAAATTCACTTCCTACATCGTGATCAGAAATATTCTTAAGATTTCCTCAGAGAGATTTGATATCTCAGTGTTTGACACATCCGTACTCATGTTACAGTCAGATTTCATTCTGACAAACTGAGTTTCCTGTCAATTTAATGATCTTTGTTTTCCCAGTTTTGCAACGCAAGTATGTATTTTACAAAAATCCTAATTTTATGAAAGGATGCATTTAGTTTTCCAGGTTTGTTAAATTATTACTAGTTTTAATTATATCTGTGTTTCTTGTGCTAACTTCAGTTCTCAAACTCCAAATTTACACATCAAGCCATCTGACAGAGCTGTTATGAACAGTTTTTGCAAGGAAACAATTATGAATTACAAAAGAAGAAAGAGCCATTGGCTACTTCTGAGGGTGACAATCCAGTTTTGCAGCTTGTCACATACCTCAGCTAATGCAGATAAATGGAAAGCAGTGGAAGCTCCCAGGAAAGATGAAACCCAGAGCACTAAAGTTCAGCAGAACTTTACAGACAGAGTAGGATAACACTGCCCAAACTGGATTTACAGAGACAGATGAAAGACCAATCTTTTGTGATTAGATAAAAGAAATTAACACATCTACACCTACAAGGTGCCTCTAGCAAGTATTGCTTCCTTCTTTCCTGTGCTGCACTAAAATTACAGTAAAATCTCTACCAAAGAAACAAGCCAAGAAGAAACCACAAATGCAGTGAAAGCTACTAGATAAGAGCCATTGCTATTGGTTTTACATCAAGAGCTCTGACCAACAGCATTACCACTCTTGTACTTAATCAGTCTGAAATGGGTAAGAAGCACAACCCCAGTGGTCTAGTTTCCATATTTACAGATTATGTACATCAGCATTGTCTAAGAGAAGCTTTTCTATAAACCTAGAAAACCCACTGTATCCATGTCTCAACAATGAATTTCAACCACTGACTGGATTTCTGCTCTTGAAAACTTACCTTGTACAAATGCAAGGATCTGCTCATACTGTTCTTTAGCCTGGCTCTCCTTCACCAAATCAATCTTATTCTGTAGAATCAAAATGTGCTTCAGTTTCATGATTTCTATAGCAGCTAGATGTTCTGAGGTCTGAGGTTGAGGGCATGACTCATTACCAGCTGAAAGAAGAGAAGTGACTGCAATATAGAAACTATAAAGATAGAAAAAACTTCTACAGTTAGGACATCTACTTTCTACTGCATCTTTATAAAAACAAACAAACAAACAAACAAGACAGTTGTCTCTCAGGAAGCTACATGTGAAGCAACCAAGTCAATAAGCACCTATTCCCCCCCATAACTGCTGGTTGTACCATCGGCACAACGTATGACAGGTGAGAGGTTGCCAGAGTGGCTCCCTCGTTCCACTTGCTCCCAGAAGAAACACCCATCTACAGTTTCCAAAGATATTAACAGGCTAACTTGTGTCTACTTGACTTACTCCATCCTTCGGCTCTTCAGACATCTCAGTACTGACTGTAGCATAACAGACAATTCACATTTTAAGAAAAATCTCACAACTTCCTTATCAGTAAAGCCATAAAAATGCCAAGATCCCCAAACTCTGTAATACAATAATTAGATCAACTATGTGAATAGGGTTGCCATCAGTATGGTTTGGATTTCAGCCATCTAAGAAGCCAGCTTTGGCCTGATGTGCCATAATGGTGGTTAATCTCACTTGAAGTTTGGTCTATTGCGCTTTCTAGAGCTAAAGAGGCGGAAGAAATGACTAATGTTCTAAAGACATACAAAAATCAGAGCTAAAATTGTCTGAATCAACTTAAATCTCCTGTACCTTAATTTTGCCTGTATTCCTCTGGGTTTACTGTTTCTACTGTTGTTTGTGGACTCTCCTGGATAGCAAAGACTACATACATATTTCAAGGAAACTGAACCTGCAGAGAAACTCAAAATGTACTTCCAGCTAATCTATCTCCATAAAAAGATATACATTTTACTGTACTATACTCAAGGTTTCATCTTACCTAACTAATCTTCCCATGGGTCCAGCTACCAGACTAGTTTAAAACAACCCAGTTTGCTAAAGTACATTGTCTTTGTAGCATCACTTTATTTTCTTTAACACATCCCAACTGCATTCACTTAACTGCTCACCACATCCCAACAGATTTTAAAGCCCATATAAAGTTGCTTCATGATACTAAAAACCAGAGCTCTGCTTTTGTGTAGCAATTGTTACCTATCAACAGTAAAGCTGCATCCATTACTGCTGCACCGTTCAACATTGTAGCCATCAAAATATCATGGCCAGGACAATCCACAAAAGAGACATGCCTGTTGTAGGAGAAGGTGAAAAAGAAGTCCAAAAGCCAATTACCAATGGTTCCTCTGACTGATTTATGTGAGTGAATAGGCAGACACAGAAGTTAAAAGCATCCTTAAAATAGACAGATAAACATTCTGAGACAGATACTGAGAAGCAATACCTTAAAAGTATTTTCAAGGAAGTCCTAAAAGTTAGAACACAAAGACTACTGAATGGCTACTGAATACTTTTTCTGAGTTTTTAAGATTTAATACCATATATCCATATTAGGTACTGCTTTAATATTTCACCAATTTACCTGTAAATTAGACTAGAGTTAAATGCACCAGAATAAAAAAAACAAAACCAACCCAACCTACCACCACCCCCCCAAAAACCAACAAACACACCACATGGGATTTCCCTTATCTCTTTTAAAAGACATCTCCCATTCTCCAATTTTAGGAAATCATGCATCTTTAGTTACATGCTTATAACTGCACTTCACTTTGAAGATTTATCTACAGAGACAATGTTACATTTCCAACCTTGCAATTTTATTGTGAAGACCATAATAGTTGATTTGCTATGTTCCTTCCTGAACCTATCCAGTGAAGAATTCTTGTTTCCTAGTAGCATGCCACCAAAAACCAAGGGACTAATTTGCTTCTTTGCTGACAATGTTAAATATCTACTACAAGCAGAAAATCAGTGGGATAAAGAACACAGAGCTTTTAACCAGTAGTTTTGCAGTGGCTGCCTGCCTGCCACAGTTCATCTTGGTAAGCACTCCGTGTATTTTATCATAAGCATGAATTAAGAGTCTTGTTGTATCACCCAAGGCAGCTTAGACAACACCTTAGATCAAGGGTGGCCCCCACCTCAGAATGTGCCATAACAACCCATTGCAGCTCACAGCCCAATCCTGACTGTTCTCAGTTATGCAAAGGGAAGTAAAGACAATTTATTCCAGTCATTTACAGCTGTTACCTGACTAGTTTGAAGTTCCCTTTGGTGCCAGGAATATCTGTAGGGAACTCATCTGGGGTGCTACTTCCACAGGATCGGTAACACTCTGGTCGAGAACAGCTTGGGTCATCCAGCTTGTAAATCTGTGATGTTTTAGAATTGGAAAAAAGTTTAATTCCTCAAGGGTTAGTTACCTGTAAGCTCACATCCACCCTGAAATACATCTGTAATGTATTTGCTGCAGTAATGACTCACCTTTGCATTAGCATAACCCAGCTTGATTGTGATATTTCTTTCCAGTTCATTTTTAAATCTGACAGTATGAACTCCAGATATAGCTTTGACTACTGTCGACTTTCCATGGGCTACATGACCAATTGTACCTGTGTTTTAAAAGGAAATGTTTGTCAATAAACCATTGTTTAGTTTTGTGCAATGTTCCATTATTATCAACACGCAATTACGCCAAATTCTTCACGGCAGGTAAGTCCAGAGCCCCCATCACAAGCACATACAGGGTTTGTCATCATTTTGGTTTTAAACAAACAAAAAAATTGAGCTCCCAATGGACAGACCTTGCATTTTTATGAAACTCATTTCAATGCTCAATTTCAAGGTAAAATAAACTTTGCTCTCACTCCATTCAACTGTGTTCCTGAAATAAAATCGGTGCTTTTCAAGTCAAAACGGTTTGACATGTCTCTAAAACTACTATGTAACTGTTTCAGTAAGAACCTTTAAGGTGTTGCCATATAGGCACCATCTGCTACTGCAGGAGGACCAAAAAGAGTCACATTAATGCACCCCTGTTTTTTATAAGTTTGTTTTTACCTATATTAATTGTTGCTTGTCTGCTGATGACTTCTGGTGAAAGAGGCGTCAACTTGGTCACATCCTGTATAAGGGAGATTTTAGAATTTATTCATCTTGTATATAAGTGTTTAGAAAGTATCATGTGTATTTCCTTAAAAATTATCCAGTAGTTCTATTCAGCAAAATCCAAGTAAGCTCCTTGAAATAATTCTAGATATGCATTCCAGTCTTTTATGTGTGTGAAATAAGACAAAAAGCAAACCAAGTCCCGCCTGTAAATCAGCACAGGCTGCAACCCAAAGCCCTGACCGTAAATTGGTATCAGCTGCAGGGTGTCACAGATGGGGTAAACAAAACAAAAAACCTCTAAAGAACCTCCAACAAAAAACCCCAAACCCTTACATACTCCCAAATCTAAATGACACATACCAGGCAAATTCAAGTTAATTTTCAATGGGTTACATGATGAATTGCACTGATGTTTTAAAACCAAAGCTCTGTCAATAAACAGTTGTTTAATTGGTGTAAGGTCCCATTACAGCCAATATATAATTACAACTATCACTTTGGAGTCCATAGGTCCAGAGACTTCATTATTATCATGGATTTTTAATGGCTATTTTTTCCTCAAATACTGTTATTGCAACTTGAGGTACCAGACAGAAATTCTGCTGTTGTAAATAGTCTGTTGTGTGAACCTACTGGTAGCCACAGTCACAGTAAAAAACTTACAAATACATTCTGTGTAGATAAAGAGATAACTCTGGATGAGTTGGTTTGAGTTTTTTTTAAAGCTGTTTGTCCCAATAATGGACAAGTGTTGAAATCCACTGAACTGTTGCTCTGTACTACTTTTGAAACTGTTAACAGCTACTTTCCATCCTGCATTGAATTCATATGGATGAGGTGCTCAGTTCAAGGAACAATTCCGGATGGCAAGAGTCCTCAGTGCAGGACAAGACATAAATATTTTGCTAAGATACAAATAACATGCACACTAAATCACATATTGTTCACACTGTTACATGCATAATGATCAAATAAACACATCTGTGCAACAATGTAAGCTCACTCCTTTTGTTCTCAAGTTTTACACGAATAAAATGTTCACGTTCAATACAAACCAAGTCTTGAACGCTTAAGACACACAATTAAATGTGTATTTCTTGTATACCGAACTGAAAAGCACTGCCCTGCGATGGGAACGTGACCTGTAGATGGCACCATGTGGCCGGGGGACAAGCATGTCAGCGTGATGCAATTTCTGCCACCAGGAGAACTCTTCCTGTACAATTGTGCACGCAGGGAGAGTTTTTTTGGCAAGACTGGTATAAGGCCATGCTCAGCAATAAGCAGCAGTCAGCTGTAAGCACTCAAGGGCCCAAAAGGGACAGGTGAGACCATAAAGGTAAATCCTGCTGACTTCTTAGCTAGTCCTATCCGTGCCTTTTCCAACTGGGAAATGGGATGGTCAACAATGAGAGGAAGTAAAGAAACTTTCTGAGATGACCAACACGCTTACTATAGCACAAAGAGAATTCCCGTGCTCAAACCCGGAGAACATCGAACACTATTACTGTACACACAAATAGTCTGTTCTGGGCGGGCAGCAACAGGATTTTCGAGTAGTTTTGCCAGCACAGAGGTGTAATGAGTGAGACAGACCAGGAGAGACACTTAACAGGCAAGATCACCGCAGGCTGGACTCGATGATCTCAGAGGTCTTTTCCAGTCTAACTGATGCTCTGATTTTTTGAACTGATTTTCTTGGTAGATCTTAATAACCAAGAAAATTTGCTTGGCAAAACAACCAAGGCAAGGTTGGCAGCCAATTCCTCGAGCCTGCTGGGGACACACAGCACCAAATTATGGTTCTACTTGGGAAAGAGAAGAGCCTTTAGTACCACAGAACAGAACAGCCCTTAGAAGGGGAAAAGCGCACCCACCACTAAGACATAAAAGGTCTGCTCGCACAGGGGGGACGCCGAGACTCTCACTCGCCTCACCCGGGCGCCCCACACCCACTGCGACCGGCCCGACCTGCTCCCAGCGCCGCCGCTCCGACCGCGCCTGCCGCCCCGGCCCGGCGTCGCCGCTCTGCCCCTCGGCCTAGCCCCGCTGTGCTGCCCCCTCGGCCTAGCCCCGCTGTGCTGCCCCCTCGGCCCAGCCCCAGAGCGCTGTCCCTCGGGCTCCCGGGCCCCCTCAGCGCGGCACGGCCGCGGCGGGGCCGGCAGGCGTCTCGGAACCTCTCGGCCCGCACTCGCCTCACACCCATCCGGAGCGGCTCGGCTGTCCCCGCCGAGCCCCGGCAGCCGCCCCGGCGCCCCGCGGGTCTCACCAGCGTGCCCAGGTCCTGCCGGCTGAGGTGCGGCTGCCCCAGAGTCACTCCCGCCTCGTCCCCCGCCATCTTGGCCCGAGCAGGAAGTGAGGAGTCCCGCGCAGTCGCCTGATCGCCGGCTCCGCTCGGCGCCTCCGCCGCCGCCCCGTAGCCCCCAGCGCCCTCTGGCCCGCAGCGCGGCACCGGCCGGCCGGGGACGGGCACTGGGCTGGGAAACGACCGCGATCGGCGCTGCGGGGACACGGCCGGAGCCGCCGCGGGGAGGCAGCAGCTCAGGCGCGCCGCTGGGCAGCCCTGGGAAAGGTCCCCGCGGCCGCCCTCGCGCCGGGTGATGCAACCGGGGCCTGCGGCGGGGGCCTGCGCCGCGTGTGGCGGCGCGCGGGGCAGGGAGCGCGCGTGCGCGAGCGGCGGGTAACGGGGGCGCGCGCTTTGGGGGGGACCTGCGGCGCGGCCCCGGGAGCGCGCGCGGCGGGCACGCGCAGCTCGGCCTCGGCCGCCGCCGGGAGCGCGTGGGGACCGACATCCCGGGAGAGCCGCGACAGAGCGCAGGGAGCCTGCGAGACGGGAGCGCCTGCCGGCACAGCCCGGCTGGGGACCCCGTGCTGGTGCAGCGCGTACGTGAAACAGCACCGTGGGCTCGGGACGGGACCCGGTCCGGGGACAGACGCACCGGAGGCGGGAAGTTCGCCCGGGGTTTGCGGTCTGCTGTGCGTGTACACCGGCATCGCGGGGTTATTCGAGTGTCGGGTGGGTGCGGTGCAGAAAGGCGCGTGGGGGGAGAACTGAGACACGGTGCTTGTGTGTATGAAATGAGTGTCGGTGTCTGATCGGCTGATCTGCCTGAACAGTGACATGTCACATCCTTGTGTTAGTAATCTCTGCTGCCCATCAGACTGATAATGTTTTTTGAATTTCAGCCCTTTTTCTTGCTACTCTCTTTTATAGGCTGGGCACTTATTATTTGGGAGACCACTTGGATATGAGACTGTGCCCCAAGATACGAGCAGGCTGAATGTTTTGTATGAAACAGGTAAAAAATTCACACGTGCTGTGTTCAGAGTTGAGTGTGACATAAATGCTTTAAAAACTGAGTGAATAAAATCCCCAATGCAGTGATGAGAGCCAGTTTAGAGGTTCAACGGAGATTAAAGGCCAAATTCCCTACTCTTCCCTCTGGGAAATTGAATTGACTTGTTCATGGGAACTTCTTTAAGGCATAGAAGATGTGGCTAATAGTATTTTCTCTGTGATCGGGGATACGGGTTTCAGTACAAGTAACCAGTTATGTCAAATATGTGTGCACTGTGCCAACAACAGGAGCTTTGTCTGCTGGAAACATGTTGGTTCTCAGACTTTGCCCGGGCAACTGCTTGTGTGAAAAAACCCAGGTTTGGAGCAGACAACCACGTGATTGAAATGCGATGATGGAAATCCGTGTGAAACTGGTGTGCCTGGTTTAACAGTGCTGGTAACCTCCCACTTCTGTAAATACTGCTATTGCCGTCCTTTCCTGGAACAAGAGTTCGGAGTGAGTTCTGCTGGATGTACGCAGAGAACACACTGCCGGTGTTCTTGTTCTGAATAAATGATTAGGAACACTTAAGAAGCCTTACAGCATCTGTAATGGTGTTGGCAGCGACAAAATGTATATTTGTCTTGCAACCCAATCGTGTTGCACGTTGGTCTGGAATATCAATTTTCATATCTAATCTTTCCTCGGGCCACATTGTGTTTTCAATTTTGTATAAAATATCTCACTTCTGGGAAAAACAAGATACACGAAGTGGAGTGGGAACATGATGCAATACTTGGTTGTAGTTGCCTCGACGTCCAGGCATGTATAATCACTCTTTTATGAAAATGAACTGAAAACACTAGACTCTGTACTTACTTAGCTGTTTAAATTATGCAGTAATGCAGTGCAGTGTAAAATTATGGAAACAGCTTTTGTCACATTTGCATCAGCCTTTAGAAGGGATTTAATCTTTGCCAAACACCCTGTCAGGAATATGAAAAAAAATACACAAACTGTTGCTTCTATTTTAACAGTATGATTGCACATTTTACATATTCTGAGGTAGTCTTGTTACTTTAATTCACTTATTTAGAGATATTTGTAATATAAAGAAAACCCAGAAAAGTCTGAAGACTGCAAATGTCTAATTACTGTAGAACAACAAAATGGTTTGGGTTGGAAGGGACCTTAAAGATCATCTAGTTCCAATCCCCCTGCCATGGGCAGGAACAGCTTCCACTAGACCAGGTTGCTCACTGCCTCATCCAACCTGGTCTTCAACGCTGGGGCATCCACAGCTTTTCTGGGCAACCTGTTCCAGTGCCTCACCACCCTCACAGTAAAAAATTTCTTCTTAATATCCAATCTAAACCTACCCTCTTTCAGTTTAAAGCCATTCCCCCTTGTCCTGTCACTACATCCCCTTGTGAAAAGGCCCTTTCCCAGCCTTCTTATGGGCCTCCTTTAGGCACTGGAAACTGCTATAAGGTTTCCCCAGAGCCTTCTCTTCTTCAGGCTGAACAACCCCAACTAAAGTAGGTAAGAACATTTCTAGGAGTTGATATTATGTCAATATATGTCCATTGTACCTATATGTATTAATTAAATAAAGTCTAAAATTATTCAAATTGAATGGTAACTAGTGTATTAATATAACTCAAAAACCTATGCCCAGAATTTTATTCATTGCAATAGTCTCATTTTAGCCAGTAGTAACTACTTAGTAAATGCCTAAATCAGAGGGGTCAGTCCAAATCTCTATGTAAATTAATATTAGCTAAGGTAATGTTGATACCAGTGGTCATTGTCAGAGGCCTAAATTTAATTTTATTTAGGAGACTAGAATTGAGGCATTATTAACATATTTTGATTTTTCATTAGAAGCAAATTGTCCAATGTGAAAGAGAAGGGGACTTTTTTTTGTGCTTTTAAATGTTGAGATGTTTTAAATGTCAAAGCTATTGTGTTTGGGTTTGTTGGTGTTTTTTTTTTTTTGGTTTCTGGTTTGTTTTTTTTTTTTGTGGCTAGGTTTGAGGTCCTCTTGTGTGGCAGTGTGTAGGAGAGACCTGATGATCATCTTATGCCTCAGCTTGTCACAAACAGCAGACAGCAAAATGACAGTCAGGTAAAACCTAAACAGTCTTGGTTAGCTTTTTCCACCTTTGCTGACATATGAAGGTCCAAAGTCTGAGGAGGGCAGGATGCATTTAAGTTTTGTTTGTATCATTTCTGTGTATGAGAAACTTAGTTTCTACTCCAGTTTCATTTTGTTGAAGCATTAGATAGGGGTGAGTACATGTACATGCTTGGTGCAGCAGGAGACATATCCTGTGAGAATGGGAATGTCTTTCCTTTAGACTTAGGTAGCAGGAACAGTTGCTGCTTTGGCAGAGTCAGTCTGTTAAGGGCACTTGTTTCACCCTTAGTGCACGAGTAACAGGTGGAGATGGGGCAAATTTACTGCATGAGTAAGTGGGTGACATGGGATAGTAAGAAGTTTACCAAGTAGAGAGAGGTCAGGCCATTGGGATGAAGGAGTGAATGGGAGCAGGTTGATTGTAGTGAGAGGGAGCAGTGGAAGGGCAGTTGAACAGTGGAAATAGCAGTGTGAAGTCTTTTGTGAAGCACTGCATGATATAGCTGGTTCATTGTGTGAAGCTGTGAAAGACGTTCAGCTTGGGGGTGGCAGCTATAGAGAAGGTACACTCTTGTTTTATAGATCAAGAATGGGGAGGGGGTGGTAATGAGAGACTGAAAATAGGCTGTGAAGGGAATGGAAACAGCAATAAACAGGGAGAGGATGGCAGCGAGTGGCTTGCTATTTAAAGTGAGTGCCACAGAAGGTGACAAGGAGGTACGTAGAAGGTGGTGAATGGTTTGGGGCTGGCAGTGGCAAACGCAAGGACCACGTAGTTCAGTTCACCTCTTACAATGAAGTCAGAGTTTTCCAGGCAAAGGTAAGACAGCAAGAGCAAAGGGG
Organism: Pseudopipra pipra; assembly: GCF_036250125.1. NCBI lineage: Eukaryota > Metazoa > Chordata > Aves > Passeriformes > Pipridae > Pseudopipra > Pseudopipra pipra. The sequence continues at coordinate 105,809,036 of NC_087550.1, read as the reverse complement.
GTGATGTTTGTGCCGAGGCAAAGCCCTGCTAATCCATCCCGTGCAGGGCTGCGGTTCCACACGAGCTGTGGGCAGGTGTTTCGGCTCAGGGGCTGCTCTGCTGAGCGCCTGTGGCGGACGGCCCGACCCCACGGGCTCCGGTAACCCGGTTTCCAGAGCGGCTGGCAAGGCAGGCTGTGGCGAGCAGGGATCATCCCGCAGCACCTGCGGCTGGCCGCTGTCCGGGAGGAGCTCAGCCAACGCCGAGCAGGGGATGCTGCTGCCGGGGGCAGCTGCCCGAGAAACTCTGGAGCTGCGACAGCCTCGGTGAAAGGGACCTGGACTGGAGGCGGAGGGGTGGGAGAGAACAGCGCAGCCCCGACCCTCCCAACGCGGACGCGTGTGGATGCGCGTCCTTACGGGCCGGACGCGGGTGATGCTGCTCCGTGCCGCTCTCCCCAGCCGTGCGCAGCCCCCGCTGGGCTCCAGTGAGGGTCTCCCCTCCTCGGGGCATGCCGGAGCTCCGACGTCTGGCAGGCCCTGCACGGGGCAGGGCGGGGGCTGGCGAGCGGTGCCGGCGGAGCCCGGTGTCGGTGCCGGCCCCGGTGCCGGCCGCGGTCGCGCCCCCCGCCCCAGGTGCGGCGGAAGTGACGGGCGGCGCGGCGCTGCCGGCGGAACATGGCGGCCGCGGCCGTGCGGGGCAGCGCGGAAGGTAAACAAGCGTGAGGGCAGCGGGGACCGCGCGGCAGAGCCCGGGCCGCGCTGCGAGCGCCGGTGGCCCGGCGTGGGGCGGCTCCCACCTCCCCCCGAGCGCGGCCCGCCGGGAGGAGGGAGCCCAGGATCCCCCCTTCCTCCGCCTCCTCCTCCTCCTCCCGGCTTCGCCTCAGCCATTGCCCCTCTCCGCAGCCCCCCGGCGCCTCCCTCCGCCGCCCCCGGCTGTATGGTACGCGGAGCCAGGGCCCCTCTCCGCCGCGCCAGCGGGAGGAGCCGCGTCCTCAGCGTCGCCGCTGCCGAGAGGTGGGTGAAGGATCCGGCGGGTCCTCCTTGGGCGGCCCGGGCGCCCTCCCGGCCGTCAGGGACCCCCGGCCCCGGGCTTGGGGGGGCGGCCGGATGCCCGCGGGGGGCAGGCGGGGGGCAGGTGGGCTGTGGGGGGGATCGGGCACGGCCGCACTGAGAGCTGCCGGGTCCGGGGCGTTCGCAGCCCCCGCCGGGCGCCCCGGGCAGCTGCGGCCGCGCGGCGCCGACTCCGGGCCCGCCTGCCCCGCTCGCTCGGGGGCTCGGCCTGCGAGCTCCGCTCCCTGTCTGCGAGCACACGGGCTGAAGTAGGTCATCTGAGTTCCTGCCCCCAAAATGGCCATTTCTCCTTGATCGCGAAAAAATGTGTCTCTGATCTGAGCGAGCAGGGCTACCCAGGCTTGGTACTGGCGCTTTGACCTATTTGGTAAATACTGAAATGTCACTTTAATTTTTTAAGTTCTTGGTTTTTTGTTGTTTGGGGCTTCTCCCCACTCCTTCAAAAGAAGAATAGGGGAACCATAAAGCTATTAGTGGATAAAAGGACAAAACTACTGAAGTTCTGGCTTCCCATGGACTTCTTTGTTATGTGTACTCGTCCTTAAGGTGATAACCCAACTCCAGAGGGTCACCAATGGTGACCACCATTGCCCCAGCTCACATTCAGATCCCCTGAGCATACCACCATGCACCAACATAATTCCTGTCTTTTCCCTCCCAACACCTAGCAAATGTGTTTAATTTCTACCACATGCTCTATAAACTCTCTCACTAACACTCATCTCCTTTCACTTTCCTTAATTATACCCTGTGGCTGGTTTGAATCTACACATGTGTTGATTTGCCTTTCAGCAAGCAAAGCAGAACAGATAACCATTGAGCTCACACTGGAGACATCAGACCTTTTTCATTCATCTAGCTGTCAATTTGAGGGATATGTGTAGAAATTAAATATGAGATTTTTGTCTTTCTGAAATATGTGGTTGGCGTTTGGCAGTGAGGTCAAAAGATGTGTGTCTTGAACAAAGGGCACAATTAATCTCATTTTCTGAGAAGGTGCTAGGAGTATTAACTAAATTAGCTATAAAGATACAGATAATAACAAAAAGACAAATGTAAGGGATAGTTCAGCAATCTTAATTTAGATTAAAAATGTTTTTACTGCTGTAGTTTAAATATTACTTGTAGCTCATTACCTTATTATGCTAAAAATTTTATGTCGTAAGTCGAAAAAAGATAGGATTAGATTTTTTATTACTAAGAAATACTTAACCTGCTATTTTTGTGTATAAAATACATCATGATTTCCTTGATAAGTATCTGCAATGAGAAAATCAGTCTTTATTAATATGTTTTTCTTACATTTGAAAAAATTAATCATTTTCTAAGCTACAAATATTATATATGTATATATATAAAAGAGTGTTTTAACTCGGGATAGTGCAGTCCTGTCCACTTAGAGGACAGTGGCAAATCCACAGTTTTCAACGCTACCACCATTTAACTTTTAGGTATTAGTAATACAAGTTTTCCCAGTTAAACACAATTCTCATTTACAAGGATGTATCAAATATTTTACGCTGAGGCCCCTGTTCTGGTATCAGTAAATGTAATTGGAAGAGCATTGAGCTGAACTGGCTCTGTGTCTGGGAGCAGGTTTTTCTGTGCAGGTGTAGTGATGCAATAACCTTTTAGCCAGATGGTTTAAGCTGTCTTGGTGTCTGTGAAGCGCAGTTACAGCATCTGCATAATGAACTAATTCAAGGGGAAGCTCATGTATATCTCACTGATGCTAACTCATGAGACAAGCTGGGTTTAGATTCGCTTAGGTGAAGTTAAACTGGTCAAGTAACAACAGCTGATGCGTTTGTCTGGCAGTCTTGAAATGCTTATCAAGCATGTGCTTTCATCAGAATCCTTTTGATAGTCATCCTAAAGCTTGATCTAGGGGCTGAGCTGGGGAGCATATCTTATTCTCTGATGGCTAGTCTTGCGAAATAGGGAGTTTCTAACATACTGGTCTTCATCTAAATTGAACACGTGAAAACTATACTTTTCAACAGTATTTTAAAACAAAATGGTTTTGATTTTTTTGTGTGTGTGCTTATAGCACATGGGTCATTTCTTCTGTGCAGAAAGGCTAAATTGGGTTATAACATATCTATATGATATATATGTATATATATAACTTAGACATACCTGTTTTTAGGAACAGAGAGTAACATGAGCTGAGAAACTATGAATGTGAGAGCACCACCACATCTGCCTGAGTTACATGTTTCTCAAAAAGAAAATGGAACAAAGCACTCTCTCCAGTACTGTACTCCATTTAGAATGAAGAATAACCATACTGAGCTGAGACACTGAAGCCATACTGACTTTTAGTAGGTCTAGTTGTGCCTAGTTCTGATAATGCTTCTGGCATAACCATAATGACCTCAGAGACCACTGGTGTTATAAAGTGCCACTGCTGCTGTGAACTGGTGCAGGTGGCTCAGATTGTAAGAGGAGCTCTCCTGGTCAGGTGTGTGCTCCTAAGAAATCGAGGGTGGGCAGCTTTCAGGAGTAGCCGGGTTTTAATTTCTGGAGTTCCGGCAGAGTGGTTTCTCTGACTGTCAGTGATTCAACTCCCAACTTCTTGCTTCCAAAGTAGTCCAGTGCTTTTGGAATTCTCAAGATGGATTGGGTGAAGTCGTCAGCATGAACATACTGATGTGTTTAAGATCAATTGTTTCCTGAACTTAGAATATTAATTAGAAAGGATTTTAGATAAAATACAGGGAAACGGGATGGGTTTCTTCGTTCCCTACATTTGCAATTGTTGTAGCAGTGGAAAGTTTCGATATCCATTGATTATTGATCTATCCCATTTTTACATCACTCTTTCTTTTGCTGTTAGTGGGGAATTATGATGCAAAATGGTGGTTTGGACAAGGTTTAATGTTTTTATTGCATTTGTAGTGTAGTGCACTGCATTCCAAGGCCCAGCCTTCAGCCATGTGTGCAGTTGTGAATGTTTGTTGTGCATGCAAATGCCTGTTGTGTTGTATTTTCACAAATATGCATATCATTTGACTAGGAGAAAAATCTTATTTGTGCAGAAAAGTGTTTTAACAAAATTAGTGTCAAATAGTTCTGCTCTAAGCAGTCTTTGCTCTGCACCTCACCAAATAAAAACGTTTAATGGCTTTAAAATTTGCATTTTAATGCTTGCATTTGATGGATGGAAGGAACAGGATAGATGGAACAGATTAATGGATTTTAAGCTCTGTTTCAGTATTTTGTGCGACCAAAGCATGGTTTTGTATGTCTGGTGAAATATTTTGTGGTTTAACTCATAGACAGTAGTGATTTATTATGTGAAAATTTGTTGTGCAGCTGTGTTCACATAAGTGATTTCTCAGGAGATCTGTGGGGTAGGTAGAATGAACAAGTACTTCATAATCAATAAACAAAGGGACTTGCTGGTTCTGTCTCAGCATCTCAAATGAGTTAAGGAACAACAGTAAAGGAAAGCAGAAATCTGCCTTTGAGCTGGTGTGCTAGACTTGCTATTGTCAATACTTTGCTAGAACAATACATTTCTGTCCCTAGAAAGTGCATATAAGCTTTCATATTGCATGAAGACATTTATTTAAAGGGCGCTTTTTAGGAAATGCTGCTTTTGGATAGATTTTAAATCTAAGAGGGCATGAGTCAAGAGCAGGTATTCCATAACTTCCTTCTCGGTAGCCAGTGCATTTAGACTCCATTTCTTCTGCTTGTGACTAAGAGCTGCAGACGCACTGAGGAAAGAAGGTTCTCCTTGTTTAGCAAGAAAAAGCAGTCTGGAACAGGGTTTTCAGACTTTTATTACAGCTGCAGAATAAAGATGAGAAATCAGTGTTCCAAATAAGTGGTTTTACAGTCCCAGCACAGGAGACTCTAATGCATTATGTGCTAAAAGAGGAAGAAATGTCAGGAACAGCTAATAAGGTTAAACGTGCTTCTCTTTTGGCTTTTCAGCAGAGTCTTTACTTCCTGTGCTGCATTGCCCCCATCAGCTCTGTGTGCACAGAACAATGCCCAACGTCAATGTAGGTTGCCCACCCCCAGTATTGTTTATACATCAGAATTTTTTTGTTCCAGTTTCATACAGACCACTGTAGGCTGCACGTCTGCCTTAGGATTGCGTGTGCTGCTGTGATTTGCATGAGTGAAGAAAATCCAAGTGAATTTTGCATTTTTATCGAAAGTATGAAAAAAAAAATTCGTTATGTATTGTCCTCTGGGAAATAAGCTGCAGCATTTGAATAGTGCATAGAATTACATCCAAGATTGCAAGTGTGTGTGTGGGAGGATTGGCATAGCTATGCTTTAGAAAAATTACTTCATTTGAGAGTGTTTTGTATTGCCTTTTTTAATATTTGAGCTACTGTGTTGCTCTTTGCTTTTGATGGAGGGATATTAGCTTTAGAAATGAAGATTTTTACCCGTTGAGCGTAATATGCATTTAACTATCTAGTTTCCCAGTTTTTGTACTATTTTAACCCTCTTCTGTATTTACACTGGCCAATGCATTTTTTTGTTTTAAAGAAAAATTTATCTGCTGATATTGTCTATGACTTCATGCCAAAACAAGGGTATTTGCTCCTTTTATTTAATGCAGAAAGACAAGCAGTCCTTTGCTTTTCAGTCACAGAATTCTGAAGCTTCTTTAGATAGTGTAGGGAGAACTCTTACTGGTTTTGTGTCTACTTAAATAATCCACTAAATGCTGTCTCAGGTTTGGGAGGAAAAATATTTTGATGTTGAAAACTGTAGATTTACTAGGAGTAAAATGATGTGAGAAGAAGGATTAAGTGACTTAAACCCCCACACTTTTAAAACATTTAGAAATAATAATTTGAGAGTGTGTATGCCTTTGTTACCATTGTTACCATTTGTGGCTGACTTAGAGTTTGAAATATCTTATGGAATAGCCAGTTTTAGGGAGGTGTAAAAATTGGAACCTTTAAAGATGTCCCCTAAATGCAGGTGGTTTTTATTTTTTAATATTTCAGTGATTCCTGCCACCTTATTTTTTGTTAGATTTAAAATTTGAAGGATAGTAGCTTATATATGATTTTTTTTTTTTTGGCTTATGCGAATGTGTCTCTTTTCTCTTTAATCAGAATTAGAAGGACGGTCACAAAAAAATTGGTCACCCAATTAGAGACTAGTTGAGGTTATAAGTGACCTCTGGAGGCCATTGGTCCATTTGCAGGGCCACCTGGAGGCAGTTGCCCAAGACTCTATGCTGATTGTTTGGGTGGTGTTTGGTTGGTTTTGTAGAGGTTTTTTTTTGTTGTTTTTGTTTAGAGTATTATTTGTTTCGATCCTTTAAAGGAACACTGGAGGTGCTCCTCTGGATTTGGTGCATCTACCATCTGTCTCTGCTTAACTTCACTTGCCAACTTTTCCTTTTTGCTTCTTTGAGAGTGATGAAAGAAGCTTTTTCTTTTAGGGCTATCCTATGTAAAAGTTAATTTCTCTCCTTTTATTTGTGGAATATCTGTAATGTGATTATCTTTCTCAAGGTAAGGGCAAAGATCCCAGTGTGTGTTTGGAGGTTGCTGGTTCTTCCATGTTGTTCAGGTACACAGTAATGCATGTACTGTTTTGAAGAAATCCCTTCCGTGAGATTGCTGTCTGCATAAGCCTGTGTGATGTTAGATCTCATTGTTTTCAGATTAATCTATGTTGCTTCAGTCACCTGAAAAATATTGCTTCATTTCTGACTCTTTTTTCCCCCCAATATATTGTTGTGTTATTCTGTTCACATTCTCACATTTGCAAAGTCCAACTGTCCCATCACATTTTTAACACCAGTCGTGGAACTGAAGCTGAGCCAAGTCTTAGTGGATCTCCTAAAGAAATGTAACTTACACAGTTGTACTGTCTGAGAATCCTGGTAACCTTTGAAACTTGGCTGATTTCAGTCAGAATTGAGAGTTGTTTCAAGTTGCTGTATGTTTTATGAAAATGAATGGCCATTTAAAGGCAAATGATCATTAAATCTCTCAAACAGGAAAGACTGAGGTATGACCTCAGTTATTATTAAACATCAGAGAAGTGGGGATGGGGAGGGGAGGAGTTACAAGTGCTCCAGTGAAAGAAGTAAAAAAAAGCTAATATTAGTGTTAACTTTTTTATTTGCTATCAGAAATCCAATAAGAAAGCAAAATCTTGTAAAGTCAGGCTTTATGCTTCCTGTTCAGTTGGTTGCTTCTTTTTGAGGTGGTAAGTTACTGAAGTAGTTCTGTCCTCATATGCTTTTGTGTAAGAATTGACAACAACTAAGAATATTTGATGGTAATTTTTCTTTCTGGTATTTAATGTTGAGGAATAAGAGACTCACAATATGTAGCTCCAGAGCAGTTTGCATGTTCTCTCTGTCTTCAGTGACATTGAGGGGAATGAGCTGTCATGGGTACTGGTGAGAAAGCGATTGGATTGTCATCTTTGTTCTTTTGCTCCTGCTCTTACTTTCAGGAATTTGAATTTTGTCATAAGGCCATAGTTGTAATGAACACTCCCAGCATTGACTTTATTGTGCACAGACCCCATCATCAGGCTTCAACAGTGTGGGAGCGGTGCTAATTCTGAGGTGTGGCTACAAACACCCACTCACCATTTCAGTTTTGCGTAGACAAAGAGTATCTCCAAAGAGTTCTGTTTTCCAGGATGTGTGCTGATGAATGAAGGAGATGATTATCCATTAATGGAGTCTAATAAAATGCATTCCAGTTAAATGGCAGCAGGCAGAATGTGGTGCTTGAGGAAGTAGGAGTAAGTGGTAACTGCTCTCTGAAGTTGTGAAACAAGGGCCACCCTAGAGTTACTTCTGGGTCCACATACTTGTGTAAAGTTTTATGACCTTGAAAATCTGCAGGTTTTTTAATGTGTTGATATTATTCAGCCGTTCATGTGGGTTACCAGTAGCAAAACATGATTAGCTTTAATTGCAATAGGAAATTCAGAGTCAAATGCACAAATATCTGAGAGAATGTTGCAGTGTAATTAAAGGTGGGATAAAGTGGAACAAGAGTAGTTGAACCAATTCTACTAGCAAATTAATGCCAGACAGGGAAGTTGTTGCTCTTTTTCTTTGTTCCTGCCCAAGTATTTGTCCTGCTCTCTGCATCAGGTTGGTTCTTGTGTCAAAGCCCCACAGTGTCAGAAATCAGATCACTGGGAAGCAAAAAGTTCTCTGATCTTGAGGTTTCGTGCATGCTGGGGGGAGTAGGAAGGGGTGGTTGTGTTTGTGTCACATGTCTTTTTCAGGTCTGTCCCTCTCTGCTCTTGGTTTATTTTCTGTCAGGTTTGAATTGAATTTGCTTTCTAGAGAAGTCAAGTGAGCCCCAGAAGTGGCTCAAAGTAGGCAGCAGGAGCTCAGACCCCAGAATGAGGACAGAGTAGGGGAATGGAATGTGCTGTTGTCCTTTGACTTTGATAAATCATTAGATTGGTTCAAGCTGCCTTGTGCAACTTCACCCTGCCTAAACCCAAGGAAGTTGGGCAAGATTTTGAGAAATTTGTGGATTTTGAATAGTTTTGGTTGTTTTTTTTTTGTTTTGTTTTTTTTTTAATTGAATATTTATCTTCCTTAACTTTAACAGGGTAGGATCCTGGTACTCTTTGTTTTCTTTTTGGTTTATTTACAGTTTGATTATAGCTTGCACGTAAGTAATTGTATCTGCAAATGTTCAAATACTTAATGAGCAATTCAGCTTCACTAAACCCAGTATACAGAATATTATTTATTGTGACCTATTCTTGTCAGTGATTCTTATTGTGTTAGTATTTTGCACTTTATAAATCTCATGACCTAATATTAATCACTGTAGTAAGAAATGGGGGGGGAACGTGATGGGAGTTTGTTGTTACAGGAGAAGTGAAATACACAATCTTAAATGGTATCTCTGAAAACGTTTGGTTATGTCAAGTGAATTGACATATAGTTTTAAACCTAATAAATTTTTATTTTTTTTAATTATACCATATACAGATCTACTGGAGCTTGTTAAGGAAGTTTAGCTTCCTTTCTGAAACCTTTTGATATTCAAGAGTGGGTGTTTTATTGCTCCCCTGAGATAAATTCTTTAGAAAGATTGAGGGGGGGTAGAGGAAAAAAAAACATGACAACCTTTTCAGTTCATTATCTGACCATGAATTAACTTGAAGTGAGAAATTGTTTTGGCAGTATTGCATAGTGATTTTTGTTGATTACCCTGTCTGTAAAATGAGAATATTTTGCAGGGGGGAAATATTTAAAGTTGATGTTTTGTTTCCTAAGTTGATTTTTCAGCTGGACAGAAAACAAAAAGGATGGTGAAGACTTTTAAGTCTTAATAAAAGCAATCTCAGTTAGGATTTATCTGGTCAGGAAGGGCTTGTAATATGTTACTAGAAATTACAATTTATTTTCATTTTTATTTATTTATTTTTTCTTCCCCCCCAGGTGATTCATGGCAGGGGACGTGGAAGGGTTTAGCTCCTCCATCCATGACACCAGTGTCTCTGCAGGATTCAGAGCACTGTATGAGGAGGGATTGCTTCTTGATGTCACACTTGTCATTGAAGACCACCAATTTCAGGCCCATAAAGCTCTGCTTGCCACCCAGAGTGATTACTTCAGGATTATGTTCACAGCTGACATGCGAGAACGAGATCAGGACAAAATCCATTTGAAAGGTCTGACAGCTACAGGCTTCAGTCATGTTCTCCAATTCATGTACTATGGAACTATTGAACTGAGTATGAACACTGTTCATGAAATCCTTCAGGCTGCCATGTATGTCCAGCTTATAGAGGTGGTAAAGTTTTGCTGCTCTTTTCTCTTAGCTAAAATCTGCTTAGAAAACTGTGCAGAAATTATGAGACTTCTGGATGATTTTGGTGTAAACATCGAAGGAGTCAGGGAAAAACTGGATTCCTTTCTGCTAGAGAATTTTGTGCCACTCATGTCCAGACCTGACTTCCTTTCATATCTGAGCTTTGAGAAGCTCATGTCTTACTTGGATAATGATCATCTGAGCAGGTTTCCAGAGATAGAGCTGTATGAAGCTGTTCAGGCCTGGCTGCGCCATGATAGAAGACGCTGGAGGCATACGGACACCATCATTCAGAACATCAGGTTTTGTTTGATGACACCATCCAGTGTTTTTGAGAAGGTTGGTGCATTTGAAAAGCAATAGGCAGGATTCATCATTTAGCTAGGGCAGCATGCCATTAAATAGGTAAGATTCCCCAACCTATTAGGAGGGACAAAATTATAGCATTTATTTTCTAATAAACCCATAGAAGGCAAACAACTACAAGTATTGTCTTTTGGTTATTAGACGAGAGCACGTACAGTGACTGGAGAACAGGTGGGTTTGCAATACATGTTTATAAGGGGCTTTATATGAAAAAGACATTTTAAAATAAGGTCACTTGTATCTGGTTTGTTTTCAGATGTTCTTACTGTTGTCCGCAAGTTGCTTCTTTGCTTTAGAGCTGCACACAGTATGTAGGGTATATGTCATGATAATTGTTATCAATATAATCAAAAAATAGTGACAGTAGATCTTACATGGTTTAAGTACAGGGGTTTTTTTTTATTTGCAAATGACAACTAGCATCTGCTCATAAATCTGCAGCCTTTTTGTTGTTGTATCTTCAGTGGTTGTGCTGTTACACAGCAGTTGGAAGTAAGCCCTGATCCTGCAGAGTTACACACACACTTGTTTCTATACAAGGCACATAATCAATCAAAAATTATTTACAGTATGAAATGTAATGATTTACTTTAAATATCAAGAGGAATTTTTGCAATAGTTGATCTAAAGTTCAACTGATCACTGTATGTAGTAAGAGGTTAAAACCAAACTTGCTTTTTCTACTCTTCTGTTGAAGAACAGACAGAAAAGTAGTTTTCTAGTTCTTTAGACTCTGAACATTTGTCAACAGTAGAGGATTACTTTGTAAGCAACTCTGTCACAGACCAGTAACAGTGTTCAGTTTAGCAATTACACTGTTAATTTTGTGTGATGAGGTACAACTTTAACTTCTACTAATTCACTGAGAAGTGAAAGGTACAGGAGTTAAGACCTTGTGGCTTTTTTGTACTTCTTAAAAATTAATTTCCCATATATTTTTACTTTGGTATCTAGTGAACATACAGATAAGGTTGTGTTGGTTTTGGTGGTTTTAAGGGCTACTGGGTCATTCGAGCAGTAATTCTTATATGTATTCCTATTTGAAATTGTCAAAGCTATAAACTACTTCAGACCAGTGGGTTTCTATATTTTGGATTTTTTTCTGTGTGTGTGAGTTGAATAGAGGATGTAATAATACATAAAATATATTTATGATATTATATTAGACTATAGACATGAACAAAATAAATACCTATGCATATTTTAGAACAGTGCTGCAATGTTTATGTAGGGTTAAAACATTTCCAACTAGTGAGAGCTGAACTCTGCAGGATACTGTGTAGTGTCTTGTTTTTAATAACACTTTTACCTTATTACTACATCATTTAATCCCTTCCACAGTAAAACTGATAGAATTCACAAAATATGCTTTTAAGGTTAATCTAATAGGGCAAGACTTGTTTGAGTCTGCTTCAACTCTATGAGATTTGCAGATACAAGCTCAAGCATCGAGCTGTCCTCAGTTGAATTTCTGTAAGTGCAAGTCTATGTTAGTCTTCAGTGTTACACGTAGGTATAACTTCTGGAGCTGGTTTTGGCATCAGTGGTGTAAATCCTTCATACAGTGCTTCTCATATTTTGTCTTGACAGCTTCCAAATGGCCCAATAGGTACAACTTCAGGAGAGAAGTCGCTGTAAAAGCTTCATCTGTGAATACCCTTTCTGTTAATTTGTATGTGGGAGCTCACTCTTGAAAAGGCAACGCAGAAAGCAATGCAGAAAGAATCGTGCCTTGCAGAATGTACCACCTAAGGAGTCTTTCTGCTGTGCCTTTTGCAGCTGGACATGCCTGTCTCATATTGGCCTTTTTAGCCACCAGCGCGCTTGTGACAAATGTGGGTAGAGCCTTTCCCAGATCTTCGTTTGCAAAGCCCAGCCACGATGATGTGGGATCAGAGAGAAGCCAGTGTAGGTTATGGAGTGGGACAACTCAGCACAGGGAAGCACAGCTAATTATGTCATTTGTTGCTGCAGCTAGGAATGCATTTGTGTTTTACCCTGGCTAGAGAGCATTGAGTTATCCAGCATGACAAGTGACAAAGGACAACTGCAGTTGGAGCCAACATCAGAATATAGAACACTTTTTTTTTAAATAAGAGAGCATGTCTATTCACTGTTCTGGCAGTAACCCAGGGAGAACCTCTTTCTTCTCTGTGTAGAAGGGGGAAGATATTGGTAAAACTGCATTTTTTGGAGATCTACAGACAGAATTCAGCCTTGTCCTGAAGCCAGCACATACTAAACGTCTGCATGAATGTACCAAATACAGTCTGAGGTTGACTCTTCCAGTTCAGCAAACTCTGTATTTGCTATACACTGGCTGGCTTGTCGTATGTACTCTTACGTAATCTTTGTGATACACATTTCTCAGATGCCTGTCATTGTAGTATATAAATAGCTTATATGACTTAACTTTGCAAGTCATGGTAAGGATACTTTTGGCCTCTTAAGCCATTATGTTTCGTACATCATTTTCTTGGGGAAGATGTGCAGTGTGGGTGGGATGGCTTGTCCTTTCAGAAATGAAATGAGTGACTCTAGGTTAATACCTTGAGGCTGATGTGCATTTAGAGTGCACAAGTGAAGGTACAGCCCCTGTGCTTACTGCAAACTGGAAGAACAGATACTGAGATATGAATAGATACTGCTTTTGTTCCTCAGCCCTTAAAATATGTGCTGATGTACAAGGGAAAATGGGAAGATAAATGAATTAAGGATTTGGGGAATAGTTAGAAACAAAAAGCAAAGTGTATGGGGAGAAGTACAAGTTTTGCTCTTGATGTTGTGTTTACCTTTTTTTGAAACCCATCTATGGCTCTATAAGTCTTGAGGAAGTTTGGAGATAGAAGTTAGAGGGCATTTCACCTGCCTCACTGAGTTAATCTCTGTGGTACTGGAGGCGACTGTGTCATGATTTCCCTTCATGTACTGTTTAAGCTCCATTTAGTTGCTGTGTACTACTCAGATTGAAATGTTGTTTCAAAACTTTAAAATCCAAAGGGCTTTTTTTATGTCCAGTGTGTAGGGTTTGTTATGAGTAGCCCATGCTGATTTATAAATTGCCAGTATAAATCAGAAACTTACTAATCACTATGTTTTGCTGTAGAGGTAGGATGAATAGCACATTATTTTTGAGTATCTCTGCCCTGTGCCTAGAAAAGAGTAACTTTTGTGAAGATATCTTTGTAATTTTATGTTATTGTGACTTTACCTTTCATAAAAGAATTTAATTTCTTTTTTTTTTTTGCATTTACCTCCATGTCTAGTAATGCATATGTATCTACTTCTGCAACTTGGTTTGCTGAAGCAACTTTGTTTGCTGAAGCTTAGAATAAGAGGTGTTTAGTGGATGAGGTTAGTGGGCCCCTCTTATCTTAAATAGGTGCTGCACTTGGTATTTTTGTCTCTCGGGGTTATTGCTCAGTTGGATAGGTTTGCTAGCAGTATTTATTTTGTACTGAACTTCTTAATTGTGGCATATAGATTGACTCCATTCTGATTTGAAAAATTAGATTTGAGTTAGACTTCAGCTTGACTTTGATAATTTCATTGGCCAGTTTCTAAAAAGGAACAGCCAAATAATCATTTTGAGAGCATTGTCCTTGCTGCACAGAGGCTGTGTCATCTTGTCTTTTTATGGTTAGGCTGAAAAACAGTAAGTGATTTGTAGCACATGCAGAATAGCCCTTCAGAGTCCTATACTGGTACCAGTTGGTTCTCATACTGGCTTACAGTTGTGCTTAAAATATGGCCAGAGATAAGTAGATGTGAAAATAATAAGGATCTGAGTTAGCAGAGTGGATGGATCTTTAGTTTGGATTCAGCTTAATCTTTAGTAAAATAACTTTTTTTTTGCAAATAAAAGGAAGAATTTGCTCTCTAGAAGTCTGATACAGAGGCCATCATTATTCACTGAAAAGCTGTGGTGTAGCTGTTGTACTCCTGGTAGTTGAGTTTGAGTTGCATCACTTACATGTTCAGAATTGACAGTTTTAGAAAACTTAAGCACAATAAGTTATAAGCTCTGAAGTAGTTCTCTGCTTACATGGCTAGAGATGATAGAGTCACATTATGAGCCACCTAGATTTTTGCTATTGACTGCTTGGGGGGGTGAGTAGAGGGGTGGATGTTTTTAATTATGTTTTAAATTATTTTTGCATCTTTTTTTTTAATGGAGTGATACATTGGATTTTGTTTATGCTGTTCCCTGTCTGTGTAGCTGAAAGTCTGACTGTGAACCACAGTAACTGGTAGATATGCAATGAGATAGTTCTCAGTCTCCATCTCTGGAGATCTTGAGGGAGCTCTTACCAGTAGGGCTGTGTCCTGGCAGAACCTCTGTAAGATTTTCTTCAGAAAATTGAAGAGAAAGAATTGGAAAGAATGTAAAAAAAAAAAAAAATCACATGAGTAAAACTGGAACACTTGGATTAAATTCCTTTTTTTACAGTAAGACTGGGGTTGGTAAGGAAGTCCAGCTTAAACTGCCTTTAAGACCCTTCAGCAAGATAACAACAGTTTTTCTTTAAACTTTGAAAATGCTATGAAGCATTTAGTATTTTTATGAATTCGGAGTTGATGATGGACTCTTTAAGAATGCACATTTGTTTTACTTTGGGATTCATAATGGTTAGTGCACATTTCCATCTGTTTTGCAGACACTTGCGAGTGTTCTGCTTGAGTATGTTGGTAATTAGGGGCACATTCCTTCTAGAGCTTCTCCATTTGAACTTATCAGGAGAATTAGTCTGCTTAGATATTTGTTGATCAGCTAAAAGCAGTGATATTTTTCCTCAACAGCCAAGTTTAGGAATGCTCCAGCTACCTTCTCTTACCAGAATTTAGGTGGTCAATCTCTTGTTTTGTGGGATTTTTTTTCTACCTATTGTACAACTTGCTAGTGCTTGTGCATTTTCGTGTTCAACTCTCCAAACTTGTGTTTGTAGAAGCTTCCCCACAAACTTTAGTCAGAGAGGGGTTATAATAACTGGGAGTTGCATTTACTTCTTTATATCTTTTTGGTTTAAAGTAAGAGGTTGAGGCTTTGCTTTGGTGTTAGTGCCTTTGTCAAGATAAGCAGCAGTAAACTTCTGCTACTGATTCCATGGTCTTGAGATTCTGTCTCTGGAATTAGGGATACTCCTTGTTTCCTTTTGCATGCTCTCATGGGGTGAGATTTGTGCTAAGTG
Organism: Pseudopipra pipra; assembly: GCF_036250125.1. NCBI lineage: Eukaryota > Metazoa > Chordata > Aves > Passeriformes > Pipridae > Pseudopipra > Pseudopipra pipra. The sequence goes on along the minus strand of NC_087550.1, from coordinate 105,793,633 downwards.
AAGGAGTGGTGAGGATATATGAGGCTTATTTTAATTCCAGTCTCTGGCTGGCATTTCGGTTTCTAGATCTAACGACAGAGTTGTAAATGTTGAGGGGGAAAGAAAAGCATTTTCCATTTCTGCCAGGCTTTGCTGGCATTCTTCATGCTGTAAGCATGTTGATCCTGATGTCTTCCACAATCATCCAAGAAAACTTGAACTGCATAGAGGTGGAACAAAGATAGTTTATATTTTTATTTAATTCCAAAGATGATGGCTCCAGTTTGGGAATGCTTGAAGTAGTCCTACTGTTCTAGAATTTGAACGTTCCTTTTAAGGATAAAGTTACCCACCCACTATTCTTTGTTATTTTAACTTCCTTTTTCATTTTTTGTAACCTTTAAGGCTTTCTATATGTTATCATTTTTCTGTGCTGTGGTTCTCCCTGCCAGCATATTTTCTGTAATTTATGTTCACTCTTTTTAGTCAGGCAGGGTATGTGGTTTATTCTAACAAATGCAGCACAAGCAGATCTGTCTTTGTATGACATATTCTTTATTTGCAATAAGAAAATAGATCTTATTCCCACAAGAGTTGGACTTACTGTGGATATTTTATAAGCACTATGCCTGAGTAAACCTTTTTGCTCTGGTAAAAACAATAGAAAGAAGCTGGATGTTGCTGCAAGAATAATATATACATCTGCATGTGACTGTCCTCTTTTTCCAGACAGAGATAAGTTGAACTTGTCAAAATTAAGTGGGGGAAAGAAAAAGTGTAAATAAAAACACCAAATCACTGTAACTCTTGAGCTATACATTGCTTTACAGTAGTAGGTTAGTATTCAGGGTTTTTTTGAAATCTGGTGTGTAGAACTATCTCAATATCTGTGCAAAGTATGCCAAATAATAACAGTTCCAAAGATTTTTTGAAAAGATGCTTATCTGAATGTGTCAATTGTTATACAAGGAAGAGAAATTATTAACAGAAAGCTAACAAAACTTCAATAGTACATATTTATGGAACAAGCAACTACTGTATTCACAAGGTATAAAGAACATTAATTTCCAAATTGCTTTCCACATACATCGAAATTCATACCACCCCTGAGGTAAGGGGTGGTACAGACTTTTGTTCCTTGGGACAGGGAATAGGAGATGAGGTAACAGATACTCAAAAATGTTAGCTTCTGGTGTTACCTTGTGGTCACTTGAAACTTCAGAGCGGCCTCACATTTCTTCAGAGCATTGCTTCTCATTTTGGAGCTGGTGGGAGCTAAAGGCATTTAGACTGTTTGTAAGCAATCCAGTTTTATGTGAAAGAAACTGGAACCTTGGATCAAATCTGATCGAGGATTTGTGGATTTGGCAATATCCAGCAGGTTTTTACTTGTTTTAGAAGTGTGATTCAGAAAGCTGTGTTAGACCAGATTGTACAGGAAGAGGGAAGCCTCTGAAGAGAATCCCACGGTGAGCTGAGGAATGCTTGGAGCTAGATGAGTTAAAACTTTCAGGACAGGGATGTGTTTTGGAATGGTCTCAAGACCAGCCTGAGGAACTTAAGTTGTCTGAGATAGTAGGAATGGTCTTGAAAAGGTAAATTCTTGTCATCTTCTCCCTCACCCACAACTCCAATAAAACTGAGCAGGGATAGCTCTTCTAACTGAGGTGTCACTTCACTGTGTGCTAATTCAAAGGTTGTAACTCTGACCTGGGAAATGGAAGTTCAAACCTACTTCCACCATTTGACAAAGAAATGCACAACCAAAGGATTATAGATGGAGATATTTCCCTCTTGTGTTAAAGGCATTTGTTAACATGTGGAGACTCAGAGAGGGGAAACCATAAGGGGTAGCCATCATGATGAGTGGTTGGTGCAAGCACATGTTCTGAAGGAAGGAGGTTGGGTACCTTCCCTTCCCCTTCGCTTCTCCTTCCCTTCCCCGCCCCAATTAAATAGCTCTGTGAGCAGAGCTTAGCATTTGGCAATAACTGCTTAGGCTTGGCTGTGAGATTTCAGAAAAAATAGACCAGAGTAAACCTTGGTAAACACAGAATGGGTGTGTAGAGTATCTTTCAAACTCAGGAAAATAGTGTATTTTTAACTAAGGTGCTTCATGGATAAAGCAGAAGAGTAACAGAGGCTTTTGGGGGGGAAAAGAATAATGATTTTTAGACTTAGGGATTTCAGTTGTGCCTAATTCCAGCATAAATTTTGCATGTGATTATTCTGCTGAAATTGTTAGTCACTGCTGTTAGTCACTAAATTGCCTTCTGGATTTTTGGTAACAATACACTAGTTCAAGCCTTCTTGCACAAATGCTATTGCTCTCAAGAGTGCCTGAATGAAACAAAGTAAAATAATCTAATGATACATAGTCATTTAGATTTTCTGGATTGTTTCTCTTGGTCAGAATTTTAATATCTTTTAAATGTATTCATAGGTAAAAACATCAGAATTTTATCGATACTCCCGGCAGCTGCGACATGAGGTTGACCAAGCCATGAATTACTTTCATAGCGTTCACCAACAGCCTTTGATGGAAATGAAATCGAACAAAATTCGTTCTGCCAAACCCCAGACTGCAGTATTTAGAGGAATGATAGGACACAGTATGGTAAACAGTAAAATTCTTCTCTTGCACAAACCAAGGGTCTGGTGGGAACTAGAGGGTCCTCAAGTACCTTTACGACCAGACTGCCTTGCCATTGTAAATAACTTTGTGTTCTTACTAGGTGGGGAAGAGCTGGGGCCAGATGGTGAGTTTCATGCTTCATCCAAAGTGTTTAGATATGACCCAAGACAGAACACTTGGTTACGAATGGCAGACATGTCTGTGCCACGCTCTGAGTTTGCTGTTGGAGTTATTGGGAGGTATGTTTATGCAGTGGCTGGGAGAACCAGGGATGAAACGTTTTACTCCACCGAACGGTACGATATTACTGAAGATAAATGGGAATTTGTGGATCCCTATCCAGTCAATAAGTATGGACATGAAGGGACTGTGCTTGGTAACAAGTTGTATATCACTGGTGGAATTACATCATCTTCAACTTCTAAGCAAGTGTGTGTGTTTGATCCCAGTAAAGAAGGGACAGTAGAGCAGCGAACAAGGAGAACTCAAGTGGTCACTAACTGTTGGGAGAACAAATGCAAAATGAACTATGCAAGATGCTTTCACAAAATGATTTCTTATAATGGTAAGCTTTATGTCTTTGGTGGTGTCTGTGTGATCCTGAGGGCCTCCTTTGAATCTCAAGGATGTCCTTCTACAGAGGTGTATGACCCTGATACGGATCAATGGACTATATTGGCTTCTATGCCGATTGGTAGGAGCGGTCATGGTGTAGCTGTTTTGGACAAACAGATAATGGTTCTTGGAGGCCTTTGTTACAACGGTCATTACAGTGATTCAATTCTCACCTTTGATCCAGAGGAAAACAAATGGAAAGAAGATGAATATCCAAGGATGCCGTGCAAGCTGGATGGCTTACAAGTCTGCAGCCTGCACTTCCCTGAGTATGTTTTGGAGCATGTTAGACGCTGCAGCTAAAACTGAGTGAACAACCCAGTGAAAGACAAAAAGCTTTACCTAATTTGTTAAAAAAATACAAACCAATTAAATTCCTTCAGAGACATTTTCCTTATGTGTAAGAACAAATGTTAAATGCTCAAGAGAAACAGGATGTACAGGGAGTGTACTTACCAAGTTTATTAGAAAAGCCAATAGTTAGTCTGACCTTGTAAAAGCTTTGTTGTTTTGGGTTTTTTTTAACATAACTGTAAGTACAAAAAAAATAAATTTTTGAGTGTGCTTGGGTTTTTTTGTAATATTTTATGTCCGTAATATTTTCTCTTTTTTTTTTTTTTAGTGGCCATTATGCCACTATGCTTTTGAATTAAGTTGAGTTTGACAAAATATTTGTGAAAGGCAGAGAAGAAATATTTGATTAGCATTTTTTTGAGCATCAAAATAAACCTCATCATCTGTACTAGGGTACAGCCAGATCTAAGATAACAAAACCAAACCCTTTCTGTATTTTATGTTGTTTTTTAGATGCTTTTCCCATTAACTGCAAAGAATTCTTAAATCTACTAGGTGTTTTGGTTTTCCCTTACTTACTTTGTAGAAGAATTTTAACCCCTTTGCATGACCTTTTTCCTGGTTTTGTATAGTGGTACCAGTAAGTCTGCCAAACTGCAAATTACACATTTTCTACTGAATTGAAAACAAAGCATTTTTATATTCAAAACACTGTTTCTATGCTGCCTTCTACTGTCTGCGTTGTGTTTGTTGGTGAGTAAAAAAAGTATATATACATGTGCATACACTGTAAAAACTGTATATAGATGCATCTTTTTATTTGCAGTTACAATATTATATTTTAACTAGTGCACAGATTCAGCCATATCTGTTGAATTTAAGGTATTCTTTAATAAGCTAAATAATTCAAAGTTCTTAAGTAACCAGAGGCCTCATTTGGTATCAAAGTATCTTATCTTTAGTATATACTGATTGATTCAGTAACTTTAAACTCTTTATATTGTTCCTACATAATGAACTGTTGATTATTTGTTATTTTATAAATTATTTTTTAAAAAGTAAATTCATCTTACCTGAATTTCTTTTCAGTTTCAATGTGCTGCCCAGTTTTCTTTTTTCATGAAAATGGAAAATATCAATAAGCAAATGCTCAGCACTGCTGTGACCCACAGTTATTTTTGGAACTGGATACTGGATATACTACAGTTTATTCTCAGTACTTTGCTTGTACTCACATTTCAGTATGAGTACTTGTATTGAAGTGGTGTAATCTTTTCATTATTATTATTTTAATTATTAACTGTTAAGAACTACTGTGTTTTGAAAATGTGGGGTTAGGTGATTGGATGGTTGATGTAATTTCTGTTTCTTTTGTAAAAAAACCTACACAACTATGGCTACTGACCTCAGAGTGCCTGAAACGAGATGTGTGGTCCTAGAGGGCTTTGAATAACTCCATTGAGTCTAACTTACAGGTATAACTGAGAGTAGATTGGTAAGAATTATCTACCAAGACATAAATAATAACAGTAATTGCATTTTGATTATCTTTATGGATGTGAAATAAGCCGCTTCTAGAACCTAAAGGAGAAGTTGAAGGCTCACAGTTCAGATGCTGAAACAGGCAGCTGCATGTTCTGTAAAATCTTACGCTGCTGTGTTTCACTTGAAGCAATAGACTTTACTTTATATGCAGCAATGCAAAACCACTTTATTCAGCATCTTCCAGTCAGAAATCACTGTAGAAAAGGAATGTACAGTACTCAGGGAGTTCAAAAGAATGCACTTACAAAGGGACCAAAATCACCCTAAATTTTCTATGTTAAAAATAACACCTATTGTCTAAATGAAGTTTGAAATAATAGGAGTTAAAACAACTTGTAAAACTCCTCATATTGTGTTTTGATATTTTTGTAGTAATTATGTTCTGGGTTGAAATGTGAGTATTTGGAGCTATATGGCAAGTCAGCAGATTTTTAATTTTTTTTTTAATTATTAGAAATGATTTATTGATCAAGTATTTTCTTTTCATATGTTTTAAAATAAAGAGGTAATGCATGCCATCATAGCTATAGTGATAAGCTATTTACATCAGAAGTGACTGGACCAAATACTGATATTCAGCCTTCTGATGCAGGCTAGTTTGCAGTTAAATTTGTCTTTTTTAATAAGAATTCAGTTGACTGAATTAGAAACTTAATTTACTTTCTTGATAGCTTAAGTTAAAGCTGGTGTGGCTTACACTAAAACCTCAGTTTCACTACATCGCCCTGTGTGGGTACAGAGAGAGACTGACTCCAGTAGGTGCTGGCTCTGTGCTGACTGTACATAGTTCATGGAATATTGAGGCACAAGAGAAAAAAACAAGGAGTTTTAAATTTTTTTTTTCATTATTCTATTTGTCACCAGCTCATTTCTCAGTGAGTTAATGGGGCAGCAAAAACTAATCCTGCCTGAGAAGGCTTTCATGGGCACGTTCTGTATAGTACAGAGTACTTCACTTTTATCTGGGGCCAGTGTGGGGAATGAACATGATTCTGGATATCTGGTGTTCAGGATTCAAATGTCTTAAAGAGACACAGCCAAGACTTTATTAAAACTAATAGTAAAGATGGGGGTGTCTTAAGTTACGTTCTGGATTTGAGCACCTTCCGAGGTTCTGTGTACAGGGCACCAGCCTCTAAAGTCATTGCTGAGTACACTTGAAGAACCAGATTGTTTTTGGTGCTCTTCTTTTAAGTTTGTATCTATCTTCAGGTACCCAGTTCTGAAAGTTCTTGTTCAGGGTTGTAATAGTAATTGTTCTGTGAATTTTTAATTGAACTGTTGGTTTCAGCTTCCTTGAAAACTGTGTCTCCACTGAGAAGCTGGCTGCTACCTTTCCAGCATTAGGAATGATTGGAATTTGCTTGGGTTTAGAATGTGTGGGGGTATGTGAGAGTGTTTTGTCAATTTACATTTCTACCATACTTTTACTGTTTCAGACATTAAATATAAAATGAACTCTACTTTCTCTTTTATGTTACAATGGAACTTTTGAGGCAGTTATTTTTGTTACTTTATAAATCAGAGGGATTCTTTATTTTAATTGAGTTTGCTTTTGTTATTTAGCACCAGATAATTTAGTGTTTAAATAGAAACAAAACTAAGCTGGGTAATAAGAATTGCCTATTACTATGAAATTTTGAGCATTATGATCAGATTAAGATGAGTTTTAAATAAAACACTTAAATGCCTCTCATTTGTCAAGGAAAAGGTAAGTTTCAGTCTTTGATTATTAAGTTTGGGGAGGTTCTCTTTCTATTCCCACCCCAACCATAACTGGAATACCAGCAAACCTAATGTCACCCACATATTTAAAATTCAATGCATGACCTGCTTTGAAAAGAAAGTGTACTTGCCTCTTGCCTTTTTTTTAAAAAAGTGGACATAGTGAGTTACAATATAGGGTGGTGGATTTTTTTCACATCTATAGAAAAAATATATCAGCTTCATTTCTTAGTTTAGCAACCAACTCCAGCAGGAAAGTTTCTTTTCAGATGAAGTAATGTACAATAAGCAGAGTGCTCCTGTAGAGGGACCAGACACTGCCAGTTCCCATTTCACATGCTGCTGTGCCTGTTTTTAGGGGACAGGGTTTTTTTAAAGTACTGCATAAGGAAAAAAATCGTTTATTTTCCCCCCACAAAATGTTGGTAGTTTCATAGTGGGAAGTATAAGGTGGCAAAAAACTTTTGAAGTTTTTTTTCTCGTGAATTCGGCTGGAGGAAGGCAATACTTGGTTTTACAAAGGCCCTGCTGTTTCAGAAAGCACTGCTGGCAAGTGGCAGCATATGAGCTACCTGGCAACCTGCTTTTATGTTACTTCCTTTTGAAAAGTGTGGATGTCCTACTTTCTGCAGTATGATAGCAGTCCTGTTAGAATTAGATCCAAGGGTTTGACTTGAATATTTCCCTGGTTTCTGAGGTTTGCAGCCATTTTTTCTTGAGGCCCTCCTGCCTTAGAAACCCAAGTGCTGCATTTCCTCGTGCTGATAAGATGGTAACTGCTTGTGTCAGGGATGAAGTGTCACTCAACACTCAGGAAGCAAAGATAAAATTCAGGAGGTACAAACTCAGATTATTTAAAAAAAACCCCACATTGCTTAACTCATTATGTCCATTCTGTAGCAAAAGAAGGGTAAGCATTACAGGGAGATGCTAACAGTTCTTTAAACTTCAAGGTTGCGTCAGCCTGTATATGATAAAGTCTTTCTAAAAAAGAATCATATTTATAGAGGTATTTTGCCTTTTTGATGTATTTTTCCTTAAAAAAAAAAAAAAGAGTGACTTGGGCCCCAGATTCTTTTAACACTTCAAATGTGTACTTTGCATATGTGAATTAGTCCAGTATAAAGAAAACAGAGAACTGTAAGGTACTTAAAACATAGAAGCACAAGTGTTACTAAGCCTGTGCTTAAGTGTCTATAGGATTTGGGACATCAAAGAAAACACCCCTACTGCTCTTCTCCTGTTTATAAAAATATAGCTGGTGAAGTTACTTGAACAAGCATCTGTCACTCATGGCTGAGCTCACTGAAGGAGAGCAGGAAAGAACATAACTGGAAGGCACGAGTCATCTATTTAAACTGAGTTTGCTGGTGTCCTGTAGCTCACATTCTGAGATTGTTCATGCTTGTTAAACAACTTGAAGCTGCTTGAAATAAATACTAATGACTACTTTTACATCTGTATTCTATTTTTGAAAGTTGGTGACTAACTTGAAAATTTCCATTTGTATGAGTAAACTTCGTAAAACGTAGTTGTATGTGGCAGGAAAACTGATTTGTTTTGACAACAGCTTTCCTGTATGTCCCTCTACTAAATTTTTATTCACTTCCTGAATTTCAATTAATGTTTATATAGTCTTTTAAAAATAGCTTTCAAAAACCAATTTCAAATGTCTTTGGATTAATATTAAGTTGGTAGCTAAGGGAAAATCACTTCTATTTGCAGATAGTAGTTTTTATTTATGGCTCTGGTAGAAAACCTTACTGTAAGTCTAGAAAATGAGGTGTTCTGTAGGACTGAAAGGTTACTTAGGGGGCTTTTATTACCTCAGTGGGACCCACTTAACTTTTGTGTCAGTTCTGGAACAGGTGAAGGGAAGAGTGAGCTATGTTTTTATTTTAAATATTTTCCCTATATATTGTTATTTTTGTAGATATTTTTAAAATAAATTATTATATGCTGGAGATTGCAATTCCACTATAATATCCCATGATTCCAGTGTACAATATCAGATTGTTTGTATTGCAAAGAATGTATTTGATAAGTTAACAGGAAAAGTTATTTTCAAACTGTGCTGTGTTTGTGTCTAGCAATTGAAATACTTTTCCTATAGAAAATTAAAATTAAATGTATATGACCTCATATCTACATTTGGATTAATTGTTGGATTAATAATTACCCAGGGCTGCTATAAACTTCTCTAAATAATTTAAGAATTGCCTCTTTTTACTGTTTTAAAGCATTTTTTCTTGTCTTTTTTTGGCAGAAAGTATTTTTCCCTTGCTATGGATACAGTATACTAGACTTGCATATGTGCTCTGTTTGGGTTTCAAAATGAAAAAAAATGTATAAAATGTGTATAAAGAAAAGTGTAAATAAAATATTTTTAATCTTTAAACACTCTTGTGTAAACTGTGTAATACTCAAAAGTGTGGTGGATCTGGATCACTTTCTATAGGACTTTGGAGTTTACTGAGTTAAGCAGCTCTTCAAAACATCTGTTGCAGTGATTCTGTAATGTTGTGTCAAAGTTATCCCATCAAGGAAAACTGGATGTGGTTCTGTAGACAACACCAAGCTCTTTTCTTCAGCTGTATTTTACAGTCTTCCTAATTTTAATTGCTGTAGCACGTGAGTCTGATTACTCTGCACTTCAAGCTTGAAATATTGTTTGGAGTTGACTTTATTGTTACATTTGTAACCCAGTGCGATGGCATTTAACCTGGAAGACTGAACACTGAAGGCAGCCCTTGGTGTCAGTCAGCAGCCAGGAGAGACTGTTCCCTGCTCTCACGTACGTGGAATTGAGGGCTCTGCAACAGCGTGTGTTCATTGCACAATTGGACCTTAAAGTGCCAGAAGTCCAAGTCATACTGCTTAATGTTTCCTGTAACAGGAAGGGGAAACTTCATTTCAGGATTAAAGTGTCAGATTAGAACAACATTCAATACCAGGGAGGGGGAGTGGGGTGGGAGGGCAGGTAAAACAGGAGGCTGTAATCTTATTTTCTCAAGCAGTCCGCTGAAAGCCTTCCTTGTCAGTCCATTGCCACACTTCTCCTTTTCTCTGTCACTGTGTTTTGGCAAGTCTCTCTCAGATCAAAGCCCCTGGTTCAAAAATCTGCTGTCAAGAATGTTTGAAAATAACTGTGGTCTCTTTAATTTTTTTCAATATTGAATTCTAAAATAGCATTTTAATTTTATTTTAGTAATTCAAATTACTTTAAACTTTATTCGCATGAAGTAACCTCCGCCCCTCCCCATTTTTGGTAACTTGGCTTCATCCTACACTAATGGGAGAATGCTGTGGATGAATTTGTGCTGGTCCCAGTGGGAATTTGTCATGGGAGGAAGGGCCTATTTAATTGTGATATTGTCCCCATTTTGGGTTCAAAAGGGGACCAAATGCATTAGACTGACACAGTGGAAGAGAAGATGACAGCAATCTTTTCACACTGTGTTATTTACACTTCTTTTTCTTCGCCTTTTTAATTCCCCTTCCCTGTGAACCAGGTTGTGTTTTTGGCAATACCTTTCTTCCAAGATGTTACACTGACTGATGTGACTTACTTGTTATCACCTCTGCAGTTGATAGGCATCTCCAACAAAGTTTCCATTGTTTCACTAAGGAGAGCACTCGCATTTTAGCTGGTTCATACCAAATTCTTCACTTTTTTTTTAAAATATATGGCCTTATTTTTTAGCAGTAGTTCAGTAATCTGTGTTCATTTGTTTTGTGTGATATGAAGTTAATGTTATTTTGGCAAAGAGTTTTTTCAGTGAATTCTTTCTAGATTCTTTGGTATAATTTATCTGCCCTTGTTGACTTGAAATTCTTAATTTCAACAGGTGTTCCCCCTTTGTTATGTGTTGGGGTTTTGGGGTTCTAGGTGTGGAAGCGTGTCAGGGGTTTTTTTTGGTTGGTTGGTTTTGTGGGTTTTGTTTGGTTTTGGGTTTTTTTGCCTTTTTATTTTATGACTCCATTGGCTTCTAACTGTGGAAAGGTGAAGCGTTGCTTTGGGTGTTGCACAGCCTCTGTATCAGTTCTGTACCTTTTGAGTTCCTAACATACTCGTGAACACATGATCCCCCACCCAGCCTTTACCCTGTCAAATCGTGCTGATGGTTGAGTGTCATCCTTTAGTTGAAGCGTCTTCTTGTCCAAGGCAACTTTCTTAGCATGTGCAAAGACTTCATTCAAGGGAGAGGATCAGGAATATGTGTTAAGGCACCTTTAATTTCTTGTTTTCATTAACACTTTCCACTTGATTCTGTAGTTACACTGGCAGGTGCTTTAGGCAATGTTTCCAGGTGAAAATAAACCTCATCATAATATCTGCTTAAGCACCCAGTGACTGGCCAGTCATCTATCCATTGGAATGAATGCCAGCATTAAGCATCACATGCTGAGCACAAAGCATTCTAGATTGATGCTATGTGGTACCTGAGGAACTAAAATAAAAAAAATACTCTTTTTGCCATGTATCTGGTGTCTGTCAAATGTATCTCCTGGTGATGTCACCCTTGCTGGCAGTTCTCCTGTATGAAGGATAAATGTTGTTCGATAAGTGGTGCTGAATAAAATATTTCTTTCCTAATGAGATAGATGGCTTTAATGGTTAATCCTTTTATTGCACTATTTAATTTTACTAGACAGATATGTCTGTCTTTGGCTTAAACTGGCAGCCTTCTTTCCCACAACCATTTCAGTATGTCCTCAGGCACGTTCTAAACATTGGTTTGCTGGGAGTTTTTTTGTCATGTGGTTCAGCTCATAAGTTTGATTTATACCAACCATGTAATTATCTTTTCTGTGTGAGTGTCTTTGTTTCCTGTGGTGAATTGTGCATTCTGTGTATCTGTTTGTATGTACTATTGATTAGATTTTCTGACTTTACCATCCCTTCTTTGTCAAAAGAATTGCATAATGCCAACTGAAACTAACTCTTTCCTCCTTGTCTAAGTTCCACAGTCTCAGGGGAAAAATACTAGGATGGTCAGTGTATTTCTTTCATGTTTACCTTCCCAGATTGCTGAAGTCATACAAAATGCATGGGATCGTGCTTGTGGTGCTGACACTGGTGTCGATATAAGGCATGGCCTGAGTGCCTTCCCTTATGTTGGTATAGTGATGCCCTTCATTTTCACTCCTGGAAAGCAGGGAATTGCTGTGCTATCATCTTCCACCTCTCAGAAAGCCCTCTTGGCTAATCTATGCCCAGGAAAGAGTCCTTAGTTGGCTGGAGGATGTTCCTTAGGATTTGTGTCATGTCACACATGCTCTCCATTCTTCCTCTGGCTCTTACAGGGAGTTAGTTCTGCAAGGATTTTTTTATCCGACACAGGTGGCAACTTGATACCAAGAGCTTATTTTAACTTATGAAATCCAAAATATCATAGTACAGAAGACGACATTTTAGAGGGCAAAACCTTTTTTTTTTTAATATGTATATTTCTTCTCCTCTTAATTTTGAGTTCATTTATTGCAATCAGGAAGTTACTGTCAACTAATAACTTTTCCTCCACTGTTTCTCCTGTCAGTTTATCGAAAACACTGAAAAGAATTATGTAGTCAGAAAAAAAAAGTGATTAATATAATTAACTGAACTGTAGCTTTTAATTGAAGGACTTTTCATGGTCTTAAAGTTGGGAACTGGTCCAGTTAACAATCTTCTTGGAAGTGTTTTAGCTTATTTCTGAAAGAGCTGGATTTTGGCTCAGTACTGTTCTCTGAAAACAAGGAGACCGAGACTGACCTCTACATAAGTTAAATAAACTAAATACCTCAGCCAAGGAAATCTCAGTACAAAATTGTTAACACCCAGATAATCAACCAGCTGTACTCTGCAGAAGTTAGGAACCTTACAAGTGATCGCAGTTTCTCAGTTTGAGTTTTGTCCTAGCTTTGTCGTGCAGAGATTTTTATTTTTCCCATGGTAAAAATTAATTACAAGAATGTATGTTTTGCTAAACTTGTTAAACTGGTTGAGGGAAGCTGTGCTCTTGGGTCTGCTGCCTTGTTCAAAGCAGGGCAGAACACATTAAAATGACTGGAAAGATTAGCAATTTTCCAGTGCCTTAACTTCTGATGATTTATGCATCTGCTGTGAATGGAAATCATCCAATATCCTCCAGAGATAATGTCTGGAACCAGGCATGCAATTTACCTGCTTCATATTCCCATTCTTCTGTAACAATGGATTGATCCCTCCAGCTTTTCAATTCATGAAATTGCCATCTCTTGATATTCAGTGAAGTTGCTCCTATTTGTAACATCCAGTTTCTGGGCCCATACAAAACCCTGCATTGTTACACACCTGTTCCATCACACTTGAGAAATGTGACATATTTTTCATCTATACAACAGCCAAAGCAAGCTAAGGCATTGTTTTTAACCTCTGCCAGCACCACACTGTACTAATTGCTGAGACCGAAGAGGTAGTTTCAAATGCTGTGCTAGATGGAAGCTGTTAAAAGTAAAGATGGTGTTGGTCTGTGCACCACTACCCTGTGCCCCTTAAGTGGCAATGATGCCAACCATAGACCTTCTCTAGAGGGAAGGGGGGCACAAACATAGAAGTCTTCTCTTTACAAGAAGTAGTAGGTGATAACACGCGTTAAACATACAAGAGATCACTGAGGGAAACTATCTACATGACAGTTTTCATTAGTGATTGTTGAGAGACCCCTGAAATGTGTCCTAGAATTTCCTAAACACACTTCAGGATTAAGCACGTGTAAGGTTGAGTGTTGCTCCTTTGTGGAAAATGCTTCCAGAATGGAAGCGGTAGTTGAAGGTACCAGACAGGGTGGGTTTTAATGAATATGAGGCAAAGGAATGGAAAGTTGCCAAACCAGCCTGAACAAATGCCGTGGTACCAAAGAGCAAGGAACTGTACGAGGACTTCCTGGCTAATGAGTGCTCTGCACAGAAACACAGGATTATGTCCCAAAAAGGGCGTTTTGCTTCCAGTTTTGCCTCATAGCTCTCATTCTCTCTGAAACAAATATGCCCTCTTCATTTTTGTGATCTTCTGTTGAGCTTGAGAAGAGCAACGTGTTGGCTGCATGGACGCTGCATGGACCCACTGTAGTGAGTCAGTAAGAGTAAAATGAAGAGGTGACTGGTGAATTGTGTGGAAAGGATAATCTAGAAAAACAAAAACATTTAAGGCTTTTCCCCTCAAAAAGGGTTTTACTCGAGATTGAACAAGTAAAGCCTGAAATGAAAATCTGCCTTCTAGAAATAGAGTAATAAATGTTTTCCTTTCCACTCTTCTGTTACATCAAATGATGGTGGCAGCACCAGTGAAGAAGAAATCTGTGTGACTCTTCATGTGCAGTTCAGCTCTGTCTCTCCTCTTGTGCAGGATCTGCAGCAAACCCCTGCAGAATTTTCTGCTGTTCTTCTGGTCCCCAGGATCCTGTAAGGCTTCAAACCCCAGCCTAATGGCTTAATGGGGAAGCAAATCCAAGAGTTAACCAAAAGTGTAAGTATGGGCTTCACTACCCAAGTACACAAATTCTCAATGCCTTGTACCATGTGAGATGTTGCACAGAAGGTAGCGGTACCTGCTGTGTTCTCCAGCTGCTCTGTGTGTCTGTGTAAGTTCTTTGGACCTCAGTGTAACTCCTCTCATTCTCACAGTGTGTGTGGATTAGAAGCATTAAAATGCAATTTCCTAACAGCAAAAATGAAGACACTAAAACATTTTTGGTAATAGACTGTACATCATGTGCCCTCGTAGAAAATGAAACATAAAATAAAGCCCTTCAAAAAATGACATCCTAGAAGTCAGTTATAAGTGACAAAAGTAAGCTCAGCATGTCATTGTTGTTTATTAAGGAGGCAGCACAGTAAAAGAAGGAATGTGTACCTTTAATTGGAAATTATTTGACAGACCTAGAAACTGTCATTTAGGTAAATAACGTACTACATTCAATATATATATTTATGAACATGGATTTATAGGCAAATGAGGTAAAGGTTTTCACATCATCTTGCTAGGAAATTAAGGATTACTGTGAAAATAATTTTTAATGTAAAAAAAATTGATGCGCTAAATATGTAAAGACTGGCAACAGATGCAAGACATTTCACCTTTTAGCCTCAGTTGATTTCCAAGATGTATCCTGCTCAACCAAAATCTGAGCCCAACTTTAAAAGGAGTTGGTCTTTGTTGTGGTGGGTGCTTAAGGGCATCAGAAAGGTGTTTGTGTTCTCACTAATACTTGTAGCACCTATCTGTGCTTTAGAAGGCATTGCTACACCAAGTATCTCTGTTGGTGGTATCGACAACTTGTTAACAGAAGAATTATTCACTGGAGATGGAAGGAGTAATTGAAAAATGTGGAATCAGAGCTGTTGATGGCTTCAGTGAGAAGCCAAGGATTTGAATTAGGGAAGGAATGTCTGGCTGTTTAATAGTGGTGATATCAAAAATGAATAAATATGCAGTTGTATAACACTGGTTTTTTTGCATGATATGTTTCTGTTTTCTACCTGTCCAAGAACATAGAATCTTTATTTGGAAAGCACATAGTGTATTTTGGATGCTGTCAAAATGTGACAAACCTGGTAAGACAACAGGTGCTGAAATTCAAGTCCTGGTTTACCCCAGATGTGAATGCAGCAGTTGAAGGTAGGTCATTGGGAAAGCAAAAAGAGCTCTGCAATGGCATCTGTCCTTAAAATTCAATTTGCTTTCTGAATGTGTGACTTCAGACCTCGTAGCTGCCAATAGAGCACCTCTGACAAACGTTGAGAAACGACTCATCTTAAATATAAAAGGAGAAAGCACAAGGTAAGTTTCACTTCAAATAAAACAGTATTGTTAAATATAAAAATCTGTTCAATCCCTCCTTTTATTTTTCAAGGTAGGAAGTGAATAAAGGAGAAAGGATGAAAGAGTATTCTTACGGCTATGCCAGTTACTCCCCCTTCCCAAAGGCACTGTGAAAGGTCCATCATCACGCTCTCCTATAAAACCAGTTCAATTAGCTGCTTAACAAATAGGTGCTAAAAGTGACAGGAATATGAGAAATGGATCATGTGCTTTGGAGGCCAACCTGGAAAAGCTGTGTACCTGCCATGTCACCTCTGACTGAGCTTTGTGTGGAGCTTTTAGAGTGCCAGGCTCACAGTGTTAGGTGAAGCTGCTTAACTGATGGTTGAGTTTACTGAAGCCCTTGTGGTTATGTATTTTCTATTAACTACATATTTTCAAAAGATCTTGAGAGATCTGCCAAACAGCATTCTTTCAACTTAAAACAGTGCAGACAAAAAGCTGTAGGAGGCAGAATAGCAGTTTATTTTATAAAGACATAAAAAATACTAAACAGACTGACAAAACTGTAGTGGCAAGTCATGGTATTTAGAAAAGTATTTTAGTGAAAAAATGCATGGAAAAACGAGTTTTTTTCCATATTAGGTTTTTTGTTTGTTTATTTTAATAGGCAAGAAGTTTTACCAGGAAGGAGAACATCAAAACAAGCCAGCCTTTCAGAATTACAGTATTTTCCAATGATCAGTGTGAGTAGGTAACTGCACTGATATTTAATGGGCAGATGTTACAAACTCACATTTTAACAGTAATGTGCAACAAATCAATTTTTTTCTATCCTTAAAAATCTATGGCAAATAACTGTAATTGCATTG
This sequence comes from Pseudopipra pipra, assembly GCF_036250125.1. Taxonomy (NCBI): domain Eukaryota; kingdom Metazoa; phylum Chordata; class Aves; order Passeriformes; family Pipridae; genus Pseudopipra; species Pseudopipra pipra. Next base: position 105,777,183 of record NC_087550.1, on the reverse strand, counting down.
CTAGTAAAGGACTGCTCTTATTTCCCTGACCAAAAAATAAACCATAAACAAGCAATCTAATACAACATTATGAAAGCTTATGGCTAAAGCAAAGCAAAGGATTAGAGATCAAGTTTCTTAAATTGTATTTTTGCCTGGGCTGACATAGTTTATGAACTGTGGCAACGCTTTCAAGCTTCTCTGAGCTGCAGCTTTCTAAAGAAAATGTGTCTTTCACGGGTGTTTAGAAAAGCCAATTACCAAAGAGGGAGAAAAATACTGGCATGCAAAATAGAACTGAAATTTGATAGATGTTCTTACATTAGAAACAGCCAAGAGTCAATCATGCCAAAGCTCTTTATTCTGTGGCCTCAGCAGCAGAACCTTCAGTGCCTCTTTAAGCCTGTCTGACAGTGTTTTGGACTGTGCATAATCCATTATGGCATATATTATCCTTGTCCCAGGGAAATTTTGCAGAGACAACCTCCTCCGGCATAAGAGAACAATACACCTACGTGAAAGCTAAGATATTTGTATTGTTCTTCTCTATAAGGGTTTTCACATTCTTTTCAATCAGTCTTTTCAATAATTTTAAAGATTAACTTCCACGTTAAAGGAAAAAATGCACTAACGATGCCAGAGCTAATAAAATTATTTGGATTAAAAAATTTTCTGAAACAACCATTTGTTCTTCAGATATTTATATCCGTGTTACATAATTGTGTCAATAATTGCTGTATAGCTACTGAATATGAATTAATAACAAAAATATGTATTTTTATCGTATACACCATTGTATGTACAGAAACAATTAGATTTTTCTTTACTATTCATGCACCAAACTTAAAAAGAGAATGTATTTGAAATATTCTTACATCTGTCCTCTGCAAAACTGGGGAACAGTCAATCCTACCCACAGCCTGGGAGTTGAGAACTCAGCAGAGCAGGCATTGTTATTCACCTCGATCCACACACCTCTTGTGGGCTCTCCTGTCATTTTGAGCTTTGAACATTTTCTTTCTATAACTCCTCAAGAATTAATAAGATGCATTAAGAAATGCAACTGCTTTGCAAACTCCCCAGTCGCTCCCCACGTGCTCACAAAACTGCCATAAAATGCTGCGAGATTGATTTTCCACAAACAGTTGCCTCACTCTGGCTGCTTATATTCCACAAATATAACTGACTGTGCAAAGCACAGTGCAATGGAGAAAGAGGCCCATTAGTGGTTTTCACTCGCTGGTCACTTACGTACATTTTAGGTATAACTCTTCCTTGCTAAAGGAGGAATCTTTATAACCAAATCCATAATAAAATATTGTTATTTTCTGTTATCCTGTAGTTTGGGTACTGAAGCTCATCTCATACCATTTGTTCATGATATTTCTGCTATCCCATTAACTTTGCAAGCAGCCTGTTGAGAAGCATTGCCCGGTTCTGCAACACGGTGGTTAAACATCCCCATTAGTATGGAAAATACTTGTTTCTGCTATAGCTGCTTTTATCAGGTCTATAAAGAGACCGCAATAAAGAAATGTAGGAATTTTCTTTAAGAGCAAACAACAAAAATTATCATCACAAAGAAAATGTAAGGTTATACAAGGGTGCTTATCTCATCTGCCTTTCTACAATGCTTCTCCTGATAAACTGTTTTCTACCATATTCTTCAGGTGCTTTACATTTTGCATGAATATTATTTTAATAACATTTTCCAGAATTAATAAGGTGCTGTTCTGAATATTCTAAAATCAATATTGACTGTTTTAAATTGTTACAGTATTTTTGGGACCAGAAAAAAATCAGAAGATCTATGTTATTTTCCTGGTGTGCCTATGTGTCTCAGTTAGGAGTGTGGGCTTCTCTCCCAGTGCCAGGGAGGAGGAGGTGGTGAATGGTTGGACGCAATGATCTTAAAGGTCTTTTCCAACCTAATGGTTCTATGATAGAGTGCACTTGGAAGTGGAATTCAGCTGCTCTGAACCCTCTGGTGGAGCCATGTCCAGCCCATACTGAGGCAGGAGAGGCTTCTATGAGGTTTCCATTGTTAGGCAGCCTGAATCACCCCTTCACTACAAGGCCTGACGGAACAGCCCCCCAGCAGAACTGGGATGGCAAGTCTATGGCACAGCCTATGGAACCTCTGTTTTCCATACATAACAGTTAATCTAAACAGAGAATACAGACTAATGTTTGTAATTATCTTTGTGTCTTAAGCTTCAAGATAGGTTTTTCACTGCTACCTAAAAATTGACAGTAGTCAGTAAAAGGAAGGCACTTGTTTGCATTGGAATGTGGGGTTATGTGACCGACATAAGTATGAAGATAAATAAATATGAGGATAAATAACTTTAAAAATGTTAATAAGCATGTCGCATGAAGATCCATGTAACTGGTCAGAAAACAATGATATGTGAACATGAAATAAGTCACCTCTTTAGATGGACTTACTATTTTCTTGGTAATGTTTGTTGCCTTGCCATTGAGTGCTGTGGAAAATCATTAAACACAACAAAAGGTGGAAATTCCTGACCAGAAAATCAGAAGAAACAAAGAAGCAGTTTACTAACTGGCCATATGAGAACAGATTTCCCATGATTTAAACCAGAATACAGTATTGCCTTGGTTTATCTTATCACAGAATCATCTAGGTTGGAAAAGACCCCTAAGATCATTGTGTCCAACCTTTGGCTGATCACCACCTTGTCAACTGGACCATGGCACTAAGTGCCATGTCCAGTTGTTTCTTGAACACCTCCAGGGTTGGTGACTCCACCACCTCCCTGGGCAGTCCATTCCAAGTCCATTATCTGATAGGAATTTAGCACTTGTTATTTCTGATCTTCATCTCCCACTGAATAAGAAGTCAGACAGTGTGGGATGTATGGAAGACCCTTCCTCAAAGCAGATGTGAGCAAAAAAACTTGCTCCTGTTGCTCAAGTGAGCTGGGAGATGCTGCAGGGGATGCAGAGACCAAGGAGTAGAAAAATACAGAAAAAAGGGGTACTTGCTTTTATTTTTCTTTTCAATTTAATGAGATTAGAAAGGCACAGAACCCTGTGCATACACTAACCCCATTGTGCTAATTTTGGCTGGGGAAGAGTTAATTTTCTTTGCAGTGGCTGGTGTGGGGCTGTGTTTTGGATTTGTGCTGGAAACTGTGTTGATAATACAGAGATGATTTTGTTATTGCTGAGCAGTGCTTAGACAGAGCCAAGGCCTTTCCTGGTTTCCTACTGCCATGCTGGGCAGGAATCTGGGGGTGCATAGGAGGTTGGGAAGAGACACGGCTGGGACAGGTGACCCTAACTGACCAAAGAGATATTCCAGACCATATGACATTGTGCTCAGTATATAAAGGAAGAAGGAAGAAGAGCAGGGCATTTGGAGTGATGGTGTTTGTCTTCCCAAGTCACTGTTATGCCTGATGGGACCCTGCTCTCCAGGCTGAACACCTGCCTGGCCATGGGAAGCAGTAAATGAACTCCTTGTTTTGCTTTGCTTGTGTGTGCAGCTTTTGCTTTTCCTATTTAGCTGTCTTTATCTCAACCCACGGCTTTTCTCACTTTCGCCCTTCTGATTACTCTGTTCCTGCTGGTGGGGAGGTGAGCAAGTGGCTGCATGGTGCTTGGTTGCCAGCTGAACTTAAAACATTAGAGTAGTTTGTATACTGAGCATGATGTCATATGGTCTGGAATATCCCTTTGGTCAGTTTAGGTCACCTGTCCTGGCAGTGTCTTCTCCCAAATTCTCATTCACCTCCAACTTTCTCGCCAGCGTGACAACGCGAAAAGCAGAAAAGGCCTTGACTTTGTTAATAATACTTGACTTTTGTCAACAATAGCAAAAACATCTCTGTATTATCAACACTGTGTTCAGCACAAATCCAAAACACGGACCCATACCAACCATTGCAAAGAAAATTAACTCTTCCCCAGCCAAAACCAACACATCCATCCAAATTATATTGGCAGTGCGACAGAAGGGCAGTGAAGCTGGTGAAGGGTCTGGAGCACAAGTCCTGTGAAGAGCAGCTGAGGGAGCTGGGGGTGTTTAGCCTGGAGAAAGAGAGGCTGAGGGGAGATCTCATCACTCTCTACAACTACTTAAAAGGAGGGTGTAGCCAAGTGAGGGTTGGTCCCTTCTCCCAGGCAACTCATTACAGGAGGAGAGGACATAGTCTTAAGCTGCACCAGGGTAGGTTTAGGTTAGACATTACAATAAATTTTTTCACAGGAAGGTTAATTATACATTGGAATGAGCTGCCCAGGGAGGTGGGGGAGTCGCCATCCCTGAAGGTGTTTAAGGAAAGACTGGATGTGGCACTGAATGCCATGGTCTGGTTGACAGGATGGTGTTCGGACATAGCCTGGACTCGATGATCTCAGAGGTCTTTTCCAGCCTAATTGATCCCGTGATTCTGTGCTTCTGATTCTGTGATTTCTGAGTATCCGAATCTCCTTCACAAACGCTGCGAGGTAACATCCCGAGCCGTGCCAGCAGGTCTAAAGACTGGTGTCATGTCCTTTCGGCCCTCGGGCACTCCACCTTTGCCCACACGAGTCCCAGAGGGACCCTCCTGCCCGGCAGGTACCGGAAGTGCCCCCCCGGCACGTTCCGTGTCGCACCGAGCGGCGGCAGCACGCGCGCGCCGGGCGGGGCCGCCCCTCCCCGTGACGTCACGCCGCCATGACGTCGCCGCTCCCTCCCCGCCCGCCCGGCGCCGCCATGTTCAAGGTGAGGGAATCAGGGATCACCCCCGGTCCATCCATCTATCCATCCATCCATCCCCCGGCCCCGCTCCGCCGGCAGCGCCCGCGGGATCCCGCGAAGGGGCCGTGCCGGGAGCGCTCGACCCGGGGCGAGAGCGGCCCCGGAGCGTGGCCGGAGCGAGACTCGGGGGGGGCCCCCCCGAACCGCCCGCGGGGTTTTGCCTCTTAACCCTTCACAGGCTCTTGGTTCTGCTCTCGCTGCAGCCGCTTAATCGTCCTTTTAACGCTTCAAACCCTCGTGCCCTCCGTGTTGCAAGGGAAGGAACCGCATTGCTTGTTTAAAGTTGCTTCTGGGGCACAGCGGCGCCGAGCTGCCGGACCGCAGAGTCTGGGTTCGTGCGTGCAGAGCACATTCCGTATTTGCAATTCTTATTTTAAAGTTGCGTCCAGCACCTCGGAGCTGTGTTACCGCAGAGTTTGGGTTCGCGCAGCTGTCGCGTGAAAGTCACTTGAAAGTGACAACTCGGCCGTGAAAAGTGTCCCTTTGGTGCGTGAAGGTTGTCAGTGAAACCTGCGAAAAACACGGGCCGGGACTTTTTGTCTCAAAGGTCTTTGCCTCCGATAAGAGGAGCCCCAGATCCTTTCAGGCCAGAAGCAAGCTGTGTGCTTCAGTCAGGTTGTTGCCACGGCCGCTCGAGAAGCAGGAGGGTTTTTTTAAAAAAAAAAAAAAAAAAAAGGTGGTGCTTGATTCTTTGTATTCATTCTCCGAGGTACTATTTTCTGTGTCAAATCTTGATAGTATATATCAATATACTAAATATACTAATATATACTAAATATACGGATGTAACTAAAACACAAGAAGTTCCACCTCTGCGTGAGGAAGAACCTTTTTCCACTGAGGGTGGCAGAGCACTGGAACAGGCTGCCCAGGGAGGTGGTGGAGTCTCTCTCTCTGGAGACATCGAAAACCCACCTGGACATGTTCCTGTGCCACCTGTTCAGGTGGCTCTGCCTTGGCAGGGGGGTTGGACTGGGTGATCTCTGGAGGCCTCTTCCAATCCTAACAATTCTGTGATACTGATCTGCTGAGCAGACTACAACTGCTCTGCTCTTGTTGCAGCTTCTTTTTTCTTGTGATAGTTGCTGGAATTGTTTTGTGAGGATTTTATGTTGGAATCATTGGCAATTCCATAATTGATACTGAATTGTCATTAAAGGGGTTATGTGTGAACCTGTGGGTTTAGGCACTATGCATAATACTATTATTTTTATACATCGAAGTTAGGCAGATTTAGGTGCTTCAGGCCAACATGATTTTATACCTCTAAGAGCAAAATGGGAAGGTGGCTTTTTGCCCTTGATATTTGTGCTTCAGGGACAGGAGTGCTCAAGAGTTTGGGGTTTGGTTTTGTGTTTTTATAGTTGGGGTTGGGAAATAGGAGGAAGAACAGAAAAAGAAGAGAAAAATGAAGTGGCTTTGTACATTAGGACAAATATCAGCCTTCTCAGAAGTATGCTCAAGGTTTGGGTTTTTTTTCCTTTCTGTTTTTCCTTTCCCACCTGTTTTGACAAGGTGACAAAAGTCATAAATACATTGAGAATCCACAGACAAGAGGAAGAAAAGAAAAACGTTCTAGTTAATCTTTAGCCCTTTATACGCCTGTTTGAGAACTAATATGGGATTTATGCTTCCCACAGACATTTTTTAGTTAAGAACTTAGAGAAAGACACTAAAGCAAGACAATAGAAAATAAAATATCACAGTCTTTCTCTCCTCCTTCTTTAGGATAGAATTTGCTTATCTTGTGTCTGAAGATAAAGTTGAATTCTTCAGCTAGAGGGAGGAGTAAACTTAGTATCTTCTTTACTTACGGTAACCGCAGAGCATTGTCAAGAGAAAAGAATGTCGGGTTTACTCTTTTGATATCAGTGGAGTAAAACAGGCAGGGGAGACACATGTCAGTCAGTCAAAATGCTTTACTAAACCAGTTTAAATGGTTTAGGAATACGTGGTTAGTATAGAATTAAGAAATGAGATCCTGAAGGTAACTTTGGAAACAAAAAGTGCAGCGGTTGATCTTTTGTACTCCCAAATAAATATTTTCATGTGTGTGGTACTTCAGCATCAGTTCTGTCTGTCCCATAGCTCTCTGTAGCTGATGTAGAGGACCACTGCAGTATGTCCTGAACAGCACATTTAAGGAGAGATTCAACTTGCACTTTTAGTGATTAATTTCATTTTGTTAAAACACAAAACCAGTGGAAAATGTCTGCATTTCAGTATCTTGATAATATAAATGGTTGACATTTTCAGTCTGAGTAGTTGTATGATCACTGATACCTGTTTGTGAAACCAAGGTGCTTCCATTCTTGTGCTCTGCTGATTGTGTCTTTATATAAAAATCTCAAATATTTAAAACATTTGGATTTACGATTTCTGCTGTTGACACTTAGCACCATTTACACTGTTTGAAAACATATTTCAGAATGAAAATGTATTTAGTTTTTTGCCTTTTCAGTGACAGAACAATTGTGCAGTGAAAAAAGGAAAGATTGAGGAAATAATCTCTACAGTTACTAATGGTTAGTAGTGTTCGTGTTTTTGTCTTGGCCAATAGAAGTATGTGAAAAGTGTTTAAACAAACACCATGAAAGATTATTCCTGTCTTTTCTTAGCTGTGAAACAGCTCATCCAGTCATTGTGGTGTTTCATTTATAGTGCTGTAGTAATGCATCCATAAATTCAAATAAGGAAAAACTTGCATTTTTAAGCAAGTTTTTCCATACCTTTTGACCCAACAGATCCCTTATGTCTTCCTGAAAAGCAATCCTGTGACCTAGTTCTTGTGTGCTGGTTCTCTACACATAAATGAGAAGGAAGTTTGACAAATGTATAGCCAATTTTTAATTTGAGGAGGCTCTTGGTTACATTTAATAAACATTCTATCTGCAAAGCAGTGGAAGAAAGTTAATGTGCAAATGCTTATCTGTGTACAGTAAGATGATGTGGTCTGGATAATTTTAAAGCTATTTTCTAACAGTTCTGCACTGGACAGGAAGTTTCAGAGCAATTGTCCTGTGGCAAGGCCAGTTATCATCATCCCAGCATGAAGGATGTATTGGTCTGACCAAGGCTTCAGTGTCACAAGCAGCTAGGTCAGTGTAATGGACCCTTCTACTTCTGAAAAGGTAGAGGGTTTGCTGCCTTCTCCTTTTTCATCCCCTCCTCCCTGGCCACACCGTTCCCCTGGTGCTCGTCAGGCTGTTTGATGGCTGGGTTCAAGTTGCTAAGCCCGCGCAAAGCTCTCCGCTTCTCTTTCAGGACTGACCTTTCCCCAAATTGCCAAGGTGAAATTGCCTCACGGTGGAAGCACCTGGCCAGCAGAGCTAGGGCAAGGTGAGCAGCAGGACTTCTGGAGCCTGTGCCAGAGCAGGGCCAGACGTTTCTAGTTCGGTGTTAGATCCTCTCACCTGTAACCTGATACAGCAACACACTGGCTGTTGTAACTACACTTTCCCCTGAGCAGTAACAGGAACGTGAGATACTGAAAACTTTCCCGTTTGAACTGCCATTACTGGAGTTATACTTTGCTGTTAATAAGGATGTCCAGTTGTTGGGAAATGCTCACTGGGCATTCTGGATTTGCTACCCAGCTCAGGTTTTCATCTTCTGGTTTTTTTTAAGTTGAAGCAGACTTTCCCATTAAGAAATACAGTTTAGTGTATGTCCTGAGTGTCAGAAGAATTATATCCACCTTCCTCGTGGTGGTTGTGTCGTGTGACTGGATTGAATCTGAAGTATTCAAAAACAGTCAAGTAATTCATATTTCTTACAGAAAAGTAGAAGACATTCCTAAAATTCTTAGAAAGCAGTGATTATGCTCTGATATTTTCAGCTGTAGGTCTCAATCTTTTCTTGAATCTAGATGCAAATACTAACTAGAAGTAAAATGCTGAACGAAAAAATTGAAGTGTTATAGGTATTCACAAAGTTGCTTATAATATGAATATATTCTCAGTATTTATACTGAGAAGGTTAATAAAAATGTTGGTTTAAAATGAGAGAAAACAAGATGTTTTTTAGAGATGAAAACTGGTAAGATTAGCATTTATATTTACTGTCTCCTTTAGCCTTAGGCTTCTCCAAATACCATCTGAATAATTTAGGTGTTACCATTTGTGTGCCTGAGATTGTATACTGCTGACCCCCTTTCTCCTAATCTCTAAGTTTATTAATATGTCACTTTCTACCATACATAGGTACTTAAACATTGTCTACATGGATGTGTTCAAACGTTGCCATTTTGTTTGCACCTAGTGATGTCCTTGTCTCCCTACAATGTTTCCAGGTAATTCGGCTGGGGGCCACCCCTGTCAGCCTCAGCTTGCTCTCTGTCCAGGTTTATGCTGCTTCCTCAGAGAAGACTTCCAAAAAGGAGTTGCTGAAAATTGAGGAGGTAAGTGTAGTTAGAGCCTTAGCGCTCTTTTATCTAAAGAATTCTGAAAGACATTATATATTTAGGTGCATCTCTTCACCTTTTGTATTCTTGCCTTTAAATTTGCTTCTCAATTTTCCATAATAGAGAGGTCTATATAGTTCTGCTTCTTTTACCTAGGAGTTGCATTTGATTTCCTTCACTTGATAGCATCAGGCTTGTTTGTGTGTAAGATCTTTTTCCTACATTAAAGCTTTCTGTTCTTCATTCAGAAATTACGTTTTCATGTTTGTAGATTTACTTGTGGTTGTACTTCAAATACACAGGAATATTTTCTTTGCCTTTTTTCCAGATAACACTATTTATTTTTTACTGTAAGTACTGTTGGGAAATTCTAATAAAATTTCGTTTATATTCTCCACTAAAACAGCAAATCAAAATGTTTTATTTCTAAAAATTTCCTCTTTATTTTATGACCAAAATTCTTGCCTGGCAATGTTTTGAATCTGCTATAGTAGCTTACAGAATTTTACCAGTTTTCCTTTCTTTACAGCATTTAGACCTAAGCAACAACAAATACAATAAGTAGTGGTAATAAATACCTGTCACCTTTTTATTTCTCTAAGATGCTGCAAAAATCTTGGTTATATCACAAGTAGAGCTTTAAAACACCCTGTCAAACTATAGGCTCAGCAGCATTGTTGCACAAGCTTTTAAAAGTCTCCAACATTCAAAAAAATTAAAATAAGTAGTTCATAACTAAATACAGCTTTATATCCACGATAGTGTGTAGTTGTTTAAAAATTTCCTTGAAGTACTTCAATCCAAGTTGTTACATAAGCAGTAGAACTGAATTAAACTTACTTTTGTGTATACTTAGGCCTTTTGGAGTTGTCTGCGTGGGCAGTTCACTTGTACAGTGTGTGAGAGGATCAATAATTGAAGTGGTCTCCTGGTTTTACCCCAGCCCAGGCTTGGGCTCACCTCATACCTCCATGTCATGAGTCAGTCCTGAGGCAGCAGTGAGCACTTCCATGTGTGCTGAGTAATTGGCTTGCCCATCACCTCCAGCAAAGCACCATGTGCAAGCCATGGAGTTTTGGCTGCCTTTCTTGCCATTCACAGAGCATTAGTTTGGATCTCTACTGTGTCAGCTGTCTAGTTGCATAAAATATATGGGAATTTCCCTATCTCTGAGGCTTCTGTCCTTGTGCCAGACATGGCTGTTAGATTGTCCAACAGGATCCAAGTTCAACTTGTGACTAGGGTTGCAGGGATGACTAGATTTCATAGGGAAATGAGACTGAAAATACTTGTCTTTTGAAGGATTATGGGAAATCCAGCTGCATGAGCTACCAAATTATTGGCTAGATTCTATGTTGTTATATATTTTATTATGATTAACAGCTTTTTTGTTGTGATAGAGATGCAGTTCTTTTCCAGCTTATCATGAAAAAAGGGCTAGCTACACTACTTTGATGCAGCAATATTTGTAAACATCAGTTTATAATGAACTACTAGGTGGAGTATAGATGTGGTATAAAATTTAAGCTCTTTATACTAAACATCAGCATGGTATTTAAACTGGTAAAAATTTTAACAGATTTTGTTTTGGTCTGAACTTTGCTGTTCATCTTCAATAGTATAGACTTTGTGGTTTGTTTTTTTTTTAATGGAATACAGTTTTAAATATGCTTAGGTAATCTTAATAAATGTCATGCTAAACCCCAAATAGGGTGGTTTAGTATTTATTATGTGAGGATGCCCATTGCTGGTTACAGCTCCTCTTTGCTCAGCCCCAGAGTGCTGTTAATGCTGTCAGTTGCTGATGTGGTTAATGACCACAGTGTAGGGATGTTGTACCATTTTCCTGCTCAGTAACAAACATTTGTATCAGATGATACCTTTGTTAGAAGCTGCTCAGGCTCTTTATTGATGTCTTGTGTGAATATAGAAAATGATAAATTATGATTTCTAGTACATTTACTATGTTAAGTGGGAGCCATAAGTGCTGATTAAGGGAAGAAACATTTTTCATAATTACGTTTTGTGTTCTTATTAAACTAGTTTAATATGAATTTATAACTTGTGACTTGGATCATATAGCAGCTATGAATGAATTGCATAGCAGTTAGAAGTCATCTTCATCATAATTATGTACTGTATAATTAAACTTTGCTCATAATGGTTGTCTCACAGCTGTGTGAATTTTTATTATGCATTGTTTATGTAGTAAGCACAGTGTTAGATGTTCTCTGCTTAGACTGTTCGTGCCCTCAAGACCTACTTGCACAATTACACCTTTGTTATTAACCTCTTGTTTGCTAATATTCACAGCTGTCACTCTACTCCTCTCCAGCTCGTGAGACTAAATATGTGGAGAATCCACAAACTGAATTGGAAGAGGGGGTTTCACGTTTACGACATGCTATGGAGCCATATACAGCCTGGTGTCAGGTATAATGGTTTATATCACATCTGGTAGTGGCTCAGTGATAAGGGTCGAGCTGTGTGATTTTTTTTCTTTGTTTTTCAGAGTTGGAATTAACAGGTAGCAGCAAAGTAAAAGTTGATAGCTGTAAAAGCATTTTTCAAAAATGCCGCATTATTTAAAGTTTTCTGCATTACTTAAAATTTTCCACAGTTCAGGTCATAAATGTTTACCCTCTTCTTACACAAAACCAGTGGTTTCTTTCTGCTAATTTTTGGAATGAAACCCCTGGTTTTTTTTTCATTTTGTCTCCCTCCAAAAGAATTAAAATTAACTAAAGTGTAGAATTGTTATCTGAAATGACCTTTCTGCGTAAATATATCTAGGCATGTCTGGATTTGGTACTGTCCTGTGGCTGAGGAAGACAGGAGAGTGATAATCAAATTTGCAGTTTCCATGCTCAAGGAGAAAGCCTTAAATTATCAAGAGGTGTGTGTTGGAGCGGAAATACCGAGTTACCCTCACTGCAACTGTGACAAAACAAAACTTTGCAAAAAATATATCAGTATTTGCTGAACTGGCAGTGGTAAACCTAATCCCCAGACCTTACCCCAAAACTTCCTCATACATATTTTATTAGGCAGCATGTTTGTAGTAAACAGTCATTAAATACAAAAATAGTCTCTGGAGCAGATAATGAAACCAAGATCTTTGTAATCAAGGCCTAAATTGTTGGTATTAGTTTGCAAAGTCCTAGCGTGGTTTTCTTGCTCTTTCCTGACACAGCAAATGTTGAGGCTTACTTTGGAAGCAAGGGCATCCTTGCCATCTAGTTGCCTTTTGGCAGCTTTAGACAATTCTCTACTTTGCCCTCTGGCTGTTGTGAATCCTCTTAAGCTGCAAACTGCCCAGTTCTCTGTAGAAAGCCAAGCTGTTCAGATCAGGGTGTCCTTTCTGCCTGGAAGTTCTGTGTGGTGGTACTCACCTCCTTTAACAGGAATGCAACATTTTTTCAGAGGTATTCAGTGTTAGTCTAGTGATGTGTTTCTAAAGTACCACCAGCAGCACTGGCTGCAGTTTGGAAGCTGAAGGGGGTTTTTGCACAGGATAGTTAGAGCTCTGACCTCCTGAACACATGGGTTCTGTTTGTTGCCTGTGGTAACCTTAACCAGGGAATGAAATTTGAGAGCAGGGTAGTTGCCCACTAGGACTGAGGGCAGGTAAGCCCTGAACCTTGTTTTATGTCTCGCTGGCCTGTTGTCATCCTATTTGTTTTATTTTTTTTTGTCTGTGTGGTGATCATTTACATAAGATGTGCTCTTCTGCTCACACACAACAAGCCACTTCCTGGCAGTGGTTTACTGACTCATTTTATGAAGCGGGCATGTCAGCTTTATGTGTTTGGGATAATTTTGTTTGCTTAACTGTAGTTAGAGGTAACTTTGTTTTATACCACCCCCACCCCCACCCCCTGGTATGTTTAAGAAAATAATACTGAAGTGTGTCTTAAGTTGTCTTTAAAATGAAAAACATAACCTAGGATAATGAGAATAAAATTGGTTATGTTTGTACATCCATTTTACTTTTTCAAAATTACTTAACTGTAGTGGAAATTCAGTTCAAAACTCAGGTGTAGAAATGAGCCAGTTATGTTTCAGCTGTGACAGAAGATTAGACTTAATTAGTCTCTGGGGTCTTTAGACCAAGTTCTTTTTAAATTGGCTTTTAATAAGACCAACATCCATTTAGAGTCATGTCACATGTGACATGCTAACACTTTTTTATTTTCATGACAAATTGGGTTTTTTTATGCCACTCTTGCCAGTGAGGAAATGAAAGTTCTAAAAATATTATCCCCATGCAGTATCCTAAACAAATGCTTTCACTTCTGTACAAATGCATCATAGGTGGAACTGTGAGACCATTCTCTGCTTCATCTTTGGCATGTATGTTTATGAATTTGTTACCTAATTTATAGACAGCCTTACACTGTCCCTCTGAAGGATTATTAGCATAAATAACAATTAGCAGGGTTCTTTCTATTGAGATTTTTTTTCTATTTTGGTAAAAGACAATGTGGATTCTTTTACTTCCTGCATATTTTCAGTCTGAAAAAACATCTAGAACTAGTCTGTGGGGTTGGTGCAGAGTTCTTTGATTTACTTTGGACACTGTATGGACATCTCATTTTCCAAGTCACTTCAAAAATGCAGTTTTGTTAGCCTAAGATAGTCTCCTGGAAAGTGGGATTTATCACCTTGCAGAGTGAATCACATATCCCTGTGAAGTGCAAGGAAGGATTTATTGCAGTGTTGGACTCCTTTTCTTTGCATCAGCTCAAGTATCTTTGCAATACCTATGTACACTGAGAAACCTGAGCTAATTCTGAGTTTCAGCTACCTGATCTTAATAAAACATTGAGATTGACTTCTGCATTTTAAAGTATTATATTTCATCTGTGTCCAAAGACTACTTTGAGACAAATCTGTAAGTTATGCCGAATGTAACGTTGAGCAAGCATAGCCCTACAAGGGAAGGGTGGAAGTGGGAATACAAGGAGTTATTTTAGTGACTCAGCACTTTTTTCTTTCCTGTTACAGGGGTTTTTTTTCCTTTCTTTGTCAGCTCAGTTTCAGTCTATAGTTAATATTTTACTTACTTGGTATCTATTTACCGTTGTTCTCTTTTTTTTTTTTTTTTTTAGGATCTTTATGCCAAAGCTATGCCCAATTTAGAAAAAGCTGTTGAGCATGGTAGAGGTAAATCAGCTGAGTTTTCTTAACTAGCAATTTAAAATGCAGGACTGTACTATATCTTCTGTTAAAAAAAATTCCAGTAAACATCATTATATGTATGAGTTCTAATGCATTTACTTTATTTGCACTGTGTATCTGTTTAAATTTCCTTTGTGGGTCACTTAGGACACTACGTTTCTAAACAATTAAAATTTGAGACCAGCATCTATGTTTATCAATGTCACCAAAAATTAGTTATGCAGGAAAATAAAGGAAAAAAGCCTCACAATTTATTCCCAGCCAATAGTATTTGCATGACTCAGCCTGGTAGCTGAAACTTCCTGTAATGATTATAACTTATTGCAAACATTAGGTCTTTTGTTTGTAATGTTTAGCCTTTTCATTTTGGTTTATTTCCATGGATCTCCAAAGAATTTTGAATTAATCCAAAATAATTTGTATTTGTTTTTTATTTTGGTAAGCATCCTTTCATAATTAGGCTTACCAGGACTGAGCATGGATGCTATGTAGAGCTCAGTTCAGATACTGCACCTCTTTTCCTTAAATTTAGCAGTCTCAGTCTTTTGAACTTGTTGGTATGGAAGATTTTTCATAGTTTTCCATTCCCCATCGGACTCACATCTTGGAGTGAACTTTTTTTATTCTGTGTCTTTCCATTGCTCTGTGATTTGTTTTTTGTACAGTGTTTTACTGAAACTAATTCCTGTTAACATGTAACTGTAAAATTCCACTTCGCAAAGGTTTTTATCACTAATTTGAAAAAGATATGATCGAGATGCAAAAGAGCAAAAGCTTCTATGAAAATTGGTGAATACAATATGATGTTCAGTTTCATTCATGTGTCACTAGAGAACATCTCAAAGGCTTTGAATTTTATGCCAGCAAGTCTAAAATGGGCATGATAGTTAAATGTGTTTTGATAACTCTTTGTGTTTTGTAACAATTACCAGTGTCTATTGATGATTCCTTATCACAAACACACTTTCACATTACATTAAAGCACTTTGTTCTGACTTCTTTTCAGAGGGCTATGAATTTCTCCAAAAGCCGCCTGCTGGATTTTATCCAAGACTTGGTGTGATAGGTTTTGCTGGAATTATTGGATTGTTTCTTGCTAGAGGTAAGTGGGAACCTTTTGAACTGGTTATGTTATGATTTGGGAGAAGTAGTTTATTAGTGGGTTTTAAGGTACTAATTTTTAATTGTGACGATGAGATCTGACTTAAATGTACGAGCTGTACAAATGTTTCTACAATGTTCCTCCAGCTATAAGGAAATTTAATGTAAAAGGTGTGTAATAACCATCAATTACTGTTTTATGAATGCTGTATTTGTTACTGCAGTTTGTTACTTTGATATTTCCCAGTTCTAGCTTAGTATGACAAAAATGGGAAAGGATTAGTTTGGGGTTTTTTCACCTAAAAATCTTTTTAATTATTTAAGTTTTTGATCAGATATGTTACTGTAGAAAACTGCAGAGGAATGAACTATGGTAAAATACCGAGGTTCCTGAACTATGATGTGTGTCCAATCAGTTGTATATTCAAGTTCCTTGTGTGTCCAGGCACAGAGCTGCTGCAGGTGGTGATATTCAGCAGATACACTTGTGAATTCTGGGTGTACTATAGATACCTGCACCTTTTGCACTATAGAAAAGTGATACAGGTAATTTCATCACAC
Organism: Pseudopipra pipra; assembly: GCF_036250125.1. NCBI lineage: Eukaryota > Metazoa > Chordata > Aves > Passeriformes > Pipridae > Pseudopipra > Pseudopipra pipra. The sequence goes on along the minus strand of NC_087550.1, from coordinate 105,761,188 downwards.
TTGTTGAAGGAACGTTTATGCTTTCATAGAAAGAAACATTAGTTTAAGAAATGTTAATTGTATTTTATATTTGTGTTGAGATGTTCTTAATACAGTGAAGTGAAGTAACACAAGAAGAAAACTTGTAGGTAACAACTGTGAAATTGTAGAATATAAATACTAGTGAGGATTTGCTTTAGATAAAAATACACCTTTGTGGGGCCTGAACATATTGAACAAACTGTAAGTGTGTGCTTGGCTACACAAAAATGGAAAGTATTCTGTGAATATATGCACTTTTCAAAATATTTAATTTTCCAGTGAAGATGGTGAAAGCAATACTGTTTTTTTCCTTGCATATTTTTTTTAAATGAAATCAAGTTCTCCAACTTTACCCTTTGAAGTTATTTCTGTTCAAATTCCTGCTTCTCAAGTTATGTGATCATGAATGTGATCAGCTTCCATTAGGACTGTAGCAAAATGGGGACAGAGGGATAAAGTGCAGTCTTGGAGCTGGAATTGAAATATTAGAGGATCCTAAGTTTATTAAAAATAAAGATACCTCATAATAAAAGTGATTAGTGAAGAGCTATAATTTAAAAACTTTTTTTCTGGTTATGCTTTACAATACTGACTGCTATTTCTAGAAAGTATTCAAACTGTAGAAGTGCCCCTTAATTTTGATGCCACAGAAAGCTAGAACCAAATGTCCTCTTTTTTTCATCCCTTCCCCCATGGTCTCACTGGAAAAATTGTCCTCTGGAAAGGTGCAGATAAAATCCTCCAGGTCTAACCATAACACTTGAAGACACAGCTGCCCACTAAGTAGAAAACATGGTATTCAAAGTTTAATCCTATGGATATTGTGCAGTCATTCAGCTTGATTTAAAATGCCATTGAAGATAATTATTTTAACCTTAATTTGCATATGGAGTGATGCGCTTCACTCATAAGAGAGAAGCAGTAATGTCTTTATTGATATAAAACAATGATTTAACAGGATTTGATGGCAAGGTACACTTGGTACTGCACAGAGGACAGGGTCAGACAGACCTATCTGGGGAGGATCCTCCTCTTGAGTCACAAGATTCAGAGATGACCTCCTTGCTTTCCAGACTCCTACTCAGAGGGGTCGAGGTGCAGCTGGGTCCAATCCTAGTCCCAGACTTGGTCAACAGTTCATGTCCGAAGGATTATATGTGCACAATCTCTAAGATACAATCTTAATGAAGCTTACAAAGTTTAGCAAACTATTAGTCACTTACTGAGGATTTGTTGCAGCAAGGAATCTCTCAGTATTGAGGACTAAGGGATCTCTGCAGCAGGTGTAGCCTTGAGAGTGGTCCCTCAAGGGGAGACCCTGTCGTGCAGCCAGCTACTGTGCAGGAGAGCTCAAAGGACTCTTGGGCTGCTCACTGATTACAGGGTAAGATCACAGAATCATAGTCATATTTGCATCCTGACTGCAGGTCTTAGTTTCTTTCATATTTGACTTGAAGTGAATGTCGACCAGCGCTGTGCTTACTCAAATTAGCCCGTGGCTGATGTGTTGCTGCCTATCTCCCCTGAACCCACTTTGAGCTGGATGCAGCCACTGACCAGAGGCATCCATGTAGTTATAGAGTAGTTTTCACTATGGAAAGATGTTAATAAAAACATTGTCTTAAAAAAGTTAAAAGAATAATTAATAATTAGGGTAATTATGTTTTTTAAGAAAGCAGTAGGACTGAACAGAAAATATGCCAAACTGTATTTAAGAAAATTGTTTATAAATAAAATGTTAGGGTCATTCAGCTGTCTTGGTTAATGTATACTCTAACAATATTTTTGTTTCTTTGTTTGTTTTTTGTTTTTTGTTATGGAACAGGCTCAAAAATCAAGAAGTTGGTGTACCCTGTGAGTCTCATGGGTATTGCTACCTCCATGTATTACCCTCAGCAAGCGGTTGCTATTGCAAAGGTCAGTGATTATACTTTTCTTTGGAGAAGTGTCTTTTATTTTGATTATTGGCTCCTTGCCAATAATTAATTTGCCTTCCTTCAGTCTGGACTGAAAGACAGTCAGACATCCTGTTCCTTTTAGTGACTTTTTTTCCTGACATCTGCAGTAGTCTCCTCTGTTTGAGGAATATAATTTCCTTTCTAAATCTCTAACCTCAAATAATATTAGCATAAATATGCTTAGTGAATACAGTTTGTGTGTTTACTTAAAATGCTAAGGAAGCCTGAAATATCTTGAAAACAGATGAAAAGAAAGAAAATCATAGAGAAATCATAGGAACAACATTTTGAGATAAATGTTATTGATATTTTCTGGGTTTTGTTGATTAGGGTTTTAAGAAAGATAGCATGCACATTCTGGAAGGGGGTAAGAATGCTTCTGCATAATTATGGGATGCCTTCTCTTTTTACAGATTTGTTGTTTTAGGCACATAAGAAGCATGTTAACTTACAGTTGCTTAAGTGGATTTCCTGTGAAAGAAAGAACTGAAGAGACCAAATAGTAGCCCCTCCTAATGTCCAATTATGTGCCTTGCTGTCCACACTTAGTTGTACTGGCAGATTCCTCAGTTCTCAGCACATTCTGTTTCCAATCCAGCTTTTTACCAGTCACAGTGCACCTATTTTAATGTGTCAGGAATTCTTTATATTTCAGCCTTTGGTAAATTTGCCATCCAGTTATTGGCCACTTGTGAATAACTCTGAGATGTCAGAATGATAATATCACATTGTCAAGAGCATATGATGTTCTTTGAAAACTAAAAGGTCATTGACTTAGGAGGAGTCAAAACTGCTGTGTTTGTGCTCTGCCAGCAGGGTGATACTCTGATCTTTGATGGAATCTTTTTTTAGTGCTCCCAGGATGCTCTAAACACATATAATTCTGCTGACTTATTCTCAGAGAGTGGAAATTATGCAAGTGGCAGGAAAAAAAAATCAAAATTTAAGAAGCTTAGACATTTCTGTTGAGAAGTGTGTATTAAAATTCTAGTTGCCTTCTGAACAATGAAGCGGGAAGCGATTGAACACTGTTCAAACTGATGTTATTGTTTTGAAAGAAGCTCAGTTCAGTCTTAACTATGGATTTGCTACTAACAGCTTCACAATACCATGTTTATTTTATGAGAACTTTGAAGTGCATGGTTGCTCTTTGATTAATTCACAGTTCTTAGTTTGACTGTAATGAAAAATCTGATAGGAGATTGGAATAGGTTTAGCTTTGTTGACTTGGTCAGGACACTAGACATATGAATTTGGAAACTTCTGTGGGGAGAGTGATATCCTAAATACTGTTTTGGTTCCTCTAATCTCTCTTGTGCTTTGCTTTTCTTAAAAAAGCAAAATTTTAAGCATATCAGATCTTACCATCAATAATTTTTATGCTTTAATCTGAAATTGGAAGCACTTTCCCTCTTATTATTTTGAAATGTTTCATAGGCCTTTCAGAGAATTTCTGTAAGCCTAGAAAGGGATATCTGCAGTACAGGGCTCACTTGCCAATTTAATAAAACAGTGCGGGAAATATTCTGGAACATAAGTTTTATTTTTTAATCTATTTTTTTATATTATGGGATCTTTTTATTTTTCTTCCACATTTAAGTACTTCACCACTGCTTTTTTATTTCAGTCATATAATTCATTTGATCTTGTGTTGTTTTTTATGTGGTAGATTTTTTTCCTTCCCACTTTTATTTAAGATTTTCATTGGAGAGTTGGAAATAGACACAGCAAAATATATTTGCAGTTGAAGTACAACACTTGGTTCATCTGGAAGTAAACCTTTTTCTTCAATTAAAGTGATAACTTGCTAAATGAAGTTATAGCAATGAGTTCATCATTGGTAATAGGTAATTTACAGACAATAATCATCTAATGAGGCTGAAGAAATGCATAGACTATTATTTTTTCCCCCCTCTAATAAAACACAATTTCTTAAGGGATTTATTTCCTCACTGCAAGTATTACATTAATTTTTATAGCTTTGAACAAAAGGTCAGACTGTATATGTGGTAAGGAAACTGAATTTAAGACTAAAGTTTGTTTTTTCTTTGAAACTTTAACTAGTGCTTTGAAAATGTATATAATATATTCAAAATATTTTGTATTTACTGTGGCTTATCTTTCATCTGGAAAAAATTTTTCATTATGTAGTTACTTAAATCACTCTGTCATTAGAATTAAATTTTGTTCCTTGTTGTTAGAATCTTTTAAATTTCCTAAAGTACTGTTTGTTATGCTTTCCTTCTTGAAAGGAAAAAAAGCTTCCTAATATGCAAGTTTTGTTTCTTCGACAACAAAGCACATTATTTCTATGTCCTTTGAACCTATACCTTGCCCAGTTCAGTCCACAAGGCATAAACAGCTGTACTGGCACAGCTGGGAGCATGACATGATTCCAGGAACTGTGGGTTGGAAAGAAGGGGTTGGGGTTGTTTGATCCATGTTTACTGCTGAATGCTTGCAGAATGACACTATGACTGCTTAGTTAACAGTGTCAGTATACAAAAACCAGTGCATTCCCAGTTTGGTTTCTCAGCAGGCAATGTAGATAGAGAATGCTAATTATAATTCTGTATGTATGTAATTCTGTATAACATACAGCATAGTCAATATTATGGTCCTATGTGGAATTAAAATATGGAAGCTTGTTTCCATGCACATTGGGCCTTGGAGACCACTGGTGCTACCCCAGTAGTGCCCAGTATGGGTGTTTGTGGCCCAAAGTGACTTTCAAACTTTCAGAGTCCCTATTGAGAACCCCTGCATCTGGCTTTTGAACTTGTTTGTTCAAAATTTGGCATACAAACTTACGGTGTTGCACTGGACAGTGATGGTATTCCAGCATGTTGTAATTTAACACAAACAAGCTGGAAATCATCTTCCAGAAATTAAGGATTCCAGGAGACTGAATGGAACAACTTGTCCTTCTTTGAAAGGAACTATTTGTATAGATGTTTGAATGAAGACTTTGAACAATTGAATGAACTGTTTGTTTTGTTATTGTTCCTGTTACTTTTCCTGGTTGGAAGTGCCACTACCAAGAATAGTGGTGGCAACTGCAGTACTCACCTGCTTCCTCTTCAGCTGCTCCATGGGAGGTGCACAACACAAGCCCAATGTGTGACTCATCTTGTCTTCATGAGAGGATACATTTGGAAGTTATAAAAATGTCTTGTCAGTGTTCCTGTTGACCTTGACACTTGCACTTACAGTCTGTCTAGAACTATATTTCTCTACCCATGTGAACTGTGAAGGTGTGTGCGGCTCCTGACTCTTGGCAGGTGTGCACAGTGTTTAAACATTGGTTGTTTGGGACAGAGTAAACTGTCTGGGTTGCTGTGCCTTGTAGTGTAGCTACTTCACTCCAGCAACATGAATGGCTGGAGTTTCTCATTTTGTGCAATTCATAAATCACTTGGTCGTACGACTCCTGTAATAACAGTATTTTTAAGTTTGTACTGTTAGGCATTTAGTGTGTTTTTAAGTATTTTAATGGACTACTTTTAAGCAGAAACAAAAAATAGCTTATACATAGTTCTTTTTTCTCATTTGATGTTGATAGCTGTGTCCTCAGTAACAGTGCAGACAAAAAAACCAAACCCTTTTTTTATTGTGGGTTTTTTTCAGTCCTGGGAGATTTGCACAAGGGATCACACTATCTTTTCAGATGAGCCAACTGGTTTGTTGAAGAATCCTGATACTAAAAAAGAAAATAACTATCTGTACCTGTAATGTTTGAATTGAACAGTTTTAGAGATTTAGCTGGTTCAGTTGATGTGCTTTTTTCTGATGACATTTATCACCTTGAACTTTAGAGAAAAGCCAGTGTATCCTACAGACTTGTTTCAAACCGAAGTACAGCTATAATTGTCAAATATGGTGACAAACAGGCTACTTTGTGTTTAAAACAGCCCAGATTTTGATTTTAGTTGTAACTTGGAAATGTAGTTGCTGATTTGGGTTTGGTTGGGTTTTTTTTTTATTTTATTTATTAAATATTTTTTAAAATTTATTAAATAATTTAGAACATGGTCTCTGCCCAGAATCACATCCTGTACCACTGTGGCACATAACTGGTATAATCAATCTTGTTCAGACAAACTGCCCCACAGTAGAACCCCTTGGCACAGGGTGTTGTAGATGCTAAAAAGCTGCACTTCCCTTTGAACCCCATGCAGAAAGTTCATAGGAGAGAAATTCCTTGGGCATTGTTACACATAGAAATCACCTCTGGCTCAGGAAATCTCTGAGCAGTGAAATGATGGAGACTGGAAGAAACTTAAAAATGTAATTCGAAAACTTTTTCAGAGACATCAAAAAACTGATTTAGAAACATTTGCGCTTGCCCTGTTCTCATAGTTTGGGTTTTCCAGCTTTGCCTGCTGTAGGAGATAGGGCAATACCTTCTTATTTATTGAGTTCATAAGTTCTTTTTAGTTTAATAGCTGTTTATGTTGGGCAAAATGTCCATTTTGCTGTTCTTTATTTGTAAGAAAACTGATAGTGATATGAAAGGGAGTATAGACCTGAGCCTTGCAATAAAAATGTTCCATATCACGTAAGGGGTGAGGGATACTTTTTATTAGACTTAGGGATTTTTCCTGTTATCAAGTACCTGACGGTGTAATATAGCACACACAGTCTTTCCTAGCTGTGTTCTGAGAGTTGACAGCTGGTTATTTATTACAGCCATCTATCAGCACGTTCTAAACAGCAAATAAAAAGAAATAAAGGGGTACTCCTGCTGTTTGGCCAAAGCAATAAAAACATAAAATTGCAAAATAGTGACAAACTAAGTAGGGGTGGGTTTTTTTGATCTTTAAAATGAGCATGGTCAAATTAAGAAATGATTTGCACAAGTTAATTCTGTTGAATGTCAAATACTATGAAAACCAGAATTGTTTCCATGCAGCATCATTCCACTCCTCTTTGTACAGATATATTTTCAGGTAGTCTTCAAATAGTTTTTTAGCAAGTTGGTTTTTCTTATTCCCCATGTGTCATCTTTTTTCAAGGTGTTTATTAATGCTGTACACCCTGAGCTTGAACAGAAAGAGTTAAACATCTTGTGTTTTTCAACTTCTTCCACTTAAACAAGAAGCAAAGTAATGTTTTTCAGATTGTTAAGTTCATGCTTTCTAAAAACTTCTGTTTCAAAGGTTGCTGGCACACAGCTGTATGATTGGAGTCTTCAAGGATATATTGCTGTAGAATCTCTTTGGAAGGATAATCCTAAGAAGAAGAAATCTGGGGAAAAAAGTGATAAGGTAAGAAGTGTGAGGAACTTGATTTCTGAATTTACCACTACCTTTTCAGACAAAAATTTTACAAATAATAGTGGAGTTTTTTCCACTGTGACTTGGCTTTTATTTCTGGATAAAAATATTTCATTCTATCTTTCTAAGCTGTGGAAAAATATTAAGCTTATTTCAAGTAAAACTTTCAGAAATGCTGTTAGTAAGTTTTCTTTAGTCTAATCTGATACAGGTAGGCAAACAGACTTCTAGGAAATATATGTACATAGCTTACTGAAGCAGTGTCTGAGAGACTGGAGAATGTGCAAGGTGGTTAAATGTGTGCCAGAGAAAGCCTATAAGGTTTTTAGGGATTTTTTTTTAACTGCTGCTTAAAGAAATGAAAGTTGAAGTGTGAAACATAAAGCTTCTGTGGTTTTAAATTCACTTCTAAACTCACTGCGACTTTAATTCCTGACTTCTAGGCAACTATGCTTGTTCTGTAGGTACAAACTGCTGCCCAAGCTGCAGGCTGCTTCCCATCTCTTATTGTAGTTGTTTAATGTAACCTGGCAAAACCAACAGGTGATTCAAAAACAACTTTGAACCAGCAGAAAGTCTTGGTCTCCTGCTCTGGACCCCCTGCTTGAGCCATAGCTCACAGCTGGAAACAGTTCAGGGTAACAGTGATGTACAGCTTCTGGGTTGCTGTAAACCAGAAGTCCTATCTGACCAGAACATGGTATTTTTAGCCTTGAGGCCCAAGATGTAAGGGAAATGTCCACTGGGAGAGAGATGTTTTGGAAAGACAGTTGCACTCAAATAGACTGCAGATGTGGGACCAGTTCTCTAGGTAGGTCTAGGTGTAGGATTAGTTCCAAACAAGTTGGGTTGGAGAAACGCTCACGTGTCTTGGCAGTTGCTGAGTCTTCTGAAAGTGGAGACTTTCATCAGTGGATGCTCATCTTGTATTGGCCCAAGGCACTTCAGTAAATGCACTTTGAAAAAAGAAAGGTCAGTTAATCGTACTGCACCTTTCCTAAAACCTGGGCTGTCAGAAAGAATCTCAAGAAAAAGGGCAGTGGTAAAATATTTCAGCGTGGCAAACTGACAGCATTAGTAAAAAATAGCTGTGCTTTTCATTTTATTGTGTCTCAGCCTTTCAAAAGGAAACACGTGGTTGTTATTGGAAGGCAAAAACTTTTGACGCTTTCATCTTATTATAAGGCTTATTCAAGCACTTGCTACCTCAGCAGAAAAACAAACGACACGCAAAATTGCAGAGACCACTAAGTAAACACACTTCTTTCTCTTCCTCCTTGCAGAATCTTTAAATCACACCCCTTAGTTGCTATAACATGTTACATGCACAAAGGAGCAAAATGCCATTGCTTGGTGTCCTCCTAAAATTCATCTCATTGTTAAGATGTTAGTGTTAACTGTTGCCATTTAACTTGATGGATTAGACAAGATGCAGAAATCTTGTGACTCTAATGAAGAAACAGAAACAACTTGATGAAATTCCCAGTGTTTCAGATGTTCACTTACTGTGATGATCTCTTCCCAGTGAGCCATACAGCCATACTGCACGTTGTCCTCTGAGGTTGTTGAAGGGAGGGTATTGTCTCCCTGGTGTGTAGAGAAGCTGAGCAGCAGTTGTAAAAAATCACATTTTTGACTGGAATGTGAGCTGAGATGTGTTTCTGATGGAAGAAATCTGCTCTGAAGTTTCCTTTGGTCTGCACTGGTGAAGCCATATAAAATACATAGTTGAGAATTTGGGTGGGTAGGGGTAGGTTTGTTTTGTTTAAGTTATTTTGTTGTTTGTTTTTTAAGATAGCATTGTGATGTTCTGTAAGGATATGATCAGTCACAGTTAATAAAAATCTATACAATTTTTATACATGTAAGCACTGGTGTGTCCCTAATGTGAGCTGTGAGATGTGAAGTCTACCCTGGAAAAACCTTTTCAGTCTGTCTCTAGTGCTGTGTGGTTATATCAGTGCAAAATAAGTAATTTTTGTTCATGTAGATGATAAGATCTACCAAATCAATATCAACTTTTCCAGCAAAAGAATTTCTGTTGAAGTTCCATTTTTATTGGAGTTTTTACTGGTACAGAAATGTCATGGAAGAAAATACTTTTAACTGTCATGTACTTAAGTTGTCAAAGCATTCGAGGATAAATTCTGGGACTTCTGTCCTAATTTAACAGCCCTGTGGAAGACTTTGGTTGCTTTTGTATAATATTTCTTATTGTCATACTAGATTCAACTATGACAATTCCTTAATTAATGAAGACAAGCCTAAATGTTATTCTTGAGTTGTTATAGCAGCAGATGTAACCCATTTCATGAAACTATGCCAGAGCAAAAGATGTTATTTTTTGTTTTTGTGACATTTACTCTAGCATTTTCCTGTTGCTCCACGAAGGATTCTTGCAAACAGTCAAGCAATGGGTGGCTCTTTTTGGCTTCTATTAATTTATTACATTGCTCATAATTTGTTTGATAAGTCATAGGTACCACAGCTGTGCATAACTTCATGTTTGTGCAGCAATATGTCATTAAAAGAAGTGTGGTATGTTATTTTCTGAAGGTTTTATGAAACAAAAACCTGTGCCAAATTGAGGTCATATCAACTGAATTCTAAGTTCTGCCAAGAAAGATGAATTCCAGGACCTCCTGTGGCTACATTTCAAAATCCTGTGGCTGCAGCCTCTCCATACAGCAAGTCAGTCTGATAAGTTTTTTAATACACTGTCTTGTTGAAGGATGGAGCTCTTCAGGATGTCAGGATGAAAGCCCTCTGCTAAAACGACACAAGTGCCATAAGTAAAAATCAGTGTTCATACTTTTATTTCCAGAAGGATGAAACGTTCTCCCAATAAGGGACAGTGGGAGTAGTTTTTCAGCACCCATATTCTTTATCTTGATATAAAGTGGGCAGCTTTTCTACTTCTTCCCCAAGGCAGACGAGATGGCAGGAGAAATGTAACCATTAGATGGGAGGGCCAGGTGTGTTTTAAGAGGGTTATCTTCTGAAAATCTTTTGCTTCCTGGTGTGATCTTTACTCACCAGAAGTAATTTCACAAAAAACAGTGGAACTGGTATTAGCATTTATATTACCACTTAGGGGGAAGTGATAGTAAAATGGAAGATATGTCCCTGAAACTTTGTCTATCTTAAGCTTAGTGTGCAAAATTTATAGAAAATTGTACTAATTTATGCCTTTATGCAGTTTTTTAGAATGAAGTGTTTGAAGCCATTTTGAGTAGCCTTAGGCATCAGACTTTCATTACTGGGGTTTTGAAGTTATGAAGGCTAATACTCTGCATGCCTTCAGCTAATCTTTGTGAGTAACTGGTCTCTCTGTTCTGCCCAATATATCAATTCATGTGATATTATCATGAATATTTTTCTACATTTCTTTTCTTCTGCACTTTTTCCCTTCCAGTGTGTACAGAACAACCTGAACTGTTAAGCCAGTGAATTGCAGCTTTTTTTCCCCCCTTTTTTTCTCTCCCCAGCAATCTGTATTCAATACAGACAAGCTTCTGAACAGACAAGCAAAAGTTTGGTCACCTGAACTAAAAGATAAACATCTACTTTGGGCAGAAAATGCTGTTTCCTGTTAGATGTCCTCCTTTTATTGTTTGGTAGTAAGAACAACAAGAGTATAAAACTTGTAAAAAATATTACTTCTTTTGGAATTGATCCTTAGTATGGGCAGAGGGGAATTTAGATGCATTAGAGGTGGGAAAGACAGAATCTACTCTACAAAAATTTGGGTTTTTTAAGGGCAACATTTTTGAAAGTGCCTCATATTTCTGTGAGAGTTAAGTTCAAGCTTAACGTAAAGAAAAGAAGAATAAGTAATTGATTGACTGGGGGACGATGAATAGTGATGTTCTCTTTATTCTAAGCAATACATTGCAAACAAAGGAGGACAGAAGAAAAAAATAAATTATTAATCTGTGAGCCCAGGTGAGCCTATGTTTTTCTTTTGCAGCTGCTGTTTTTTTTTCTGGTGGCCAGACTCTCCCTTTCAAGAGTTCTCATAAGCCTGAGAGATGTATACCTACCTTTGAAGTTATAATTTCTAAGAATAGGTGCCAGTGTAAAAAGGCCTGGCCACCTGCAAAACTTCTTCAGAGGTAGCAACAGAAACTAACTTCTGCACCTGGCTTGGCTGTGAGGGAAAAAGGCACAGGGGGTTTTAACATTAAGCTGGTTTGCTTTGGGGTGTTTTTCTTTGCATGGAAGGAAAATTTTCAGATAAATCATTGTGGGTTTTTTTGAAGTTGTTTAAAATTAAGGTCTCAATGTATCTCTGTTAGATACTGTGATCTAAGTCAGGGTGTCTTTTAATCACTCATGTATTGAAACCATACAAAAAGCATTGTGTAATGTGAAAATGGTAGTTGTATCATTTTCAGTTTCAAATAATGATTTTTTTTTTTTTAATCCTATGGAATCCCAATGTATTGAACACTATAATGAATGTGTTATGGAGATTTCTTGTCAGTCACTTTTCGATTAAAACCGTCACAAGCATAAGAAGGGAAAATATTTCTCCTTTTACTGTAGGATAGAGCTCTGATGTGTGAACTCCTCTGCCACCCAGATTTGTTATGGAGTGGTTGTGTTGAGCCAGAAAGTAGAAAGACTGTCTTGAATATGTGCCTGCTTCTAATTATGAGAGGGAATCATGGCACAGAGGAGGTCTGTCTTCTAGGTCATGGATCTAAACACATTTTTTGCTTCTGATTTGGTTTTGAGTGTTACTAGAGGACTTTGGCACTTTTTTGTAAAATTATGTGTGTATATTTCCTGTGCCAGCTCAAAGGATGTCCTTTTCTGGCTAACCCATATTACTGCTTGAGCAGTCTCACTCAGGCTCATTTTGACATAGTGGGCATATGCAGTGGATGGAGTTAAAAGTACTTCTTAGTTGCTAATTCAGCAAATGAATTTTTGTGAGGAATGACAGTTTAGCAGTGGATTGGCTGAGTTAAATAACTCAGGCTTAATAGATCTAGTGAAGACAAGCCCTGTATTGAGATTTGTTGAGCTCACAGAAACAAAGGAACTTAGCAAGCCCCCTGTTTTCTTGTGTATGTGTGTGTGTTGCTTTAGATTTTTTTCCTTTCTCAGAACAGTTAAAAAAAAAAAAAAAAAATCTTACCTAGACGATAATTGCTTTTTACAAGTTAAAACAGGCAACCGGAAAAATGCAGACCTCTCTGTGAACAATTTATTTTTAGTTCATTTGTTCAGGATTGAGTAAACCCTAAGGTGAGGCATCGTTAGTCAGATTATTCATTATAAATTGTAATAAAACGTCATAACTTAAAAGTTCCTGTACAGGAAAATTACAGAATAGACCATTATTTTGAAATGGGTGTGGTTTGTGGCTGTGATTTCCTGTACTGTGAAATATCCAGAGTAGCAATCAAAACAAAATGGGTTTTTGAAAGAATCACCTTTCAAAGGTCTTGCTAGGCATTTTTTGAATAAGAAAGTTAAGAATTATCTTCATAATTGAATCTTGATATATTGAGTCCATATCTCCAGCACAGAATATGCAGCGTCTCATAGACTTGGTGCCTTATTGTGTTTAGTTTGTAATGTATAAATTTACCCCATCCTGTGAAATGTTTTCCAGTCTATTCTGGCTTCTTTTGTTACATTTTCCATCACATTTAGAATTATAGAATAACTGAATGGTTTGGGTTGGAAGGGACCTTAAAGATCATCTCGTTCCAACCCCACCGCCATGGGCAGGGACACCTTCCACTAGACCAGGTTGCTCAGAGCCCCATCCAGCCTGACCTTGAACACTTTCAGGGATGGGACATCCACAACTTCCCTGGGCAACCTGTTCCAGAGCCTCACCACTCTCACAGTAAAGAATTTCTTCCTTATATCTAGTCTAAACCTGCCCTCTTTCAGTTTAAAGCCATTTCCCCTGGTTCTATCACTGTCCAAGTCCCTTTCCTCCAGCACGTTGACTGCACCACACAGCGTGGTGGTGTCAGCAAACTTCCTGGGGGTGGATTCAATCCCACTGCCCATGTTGCTGACAGAAATGTAACACAGAGCCAGTCCCAACACTGACCCCTGAGGATGCCACTCATCACTGGTCTCTGCTCGGACATCAAATTGTTGATGGCGACTCTTTGAGTGTGACCATCCAGCCAATTCCTTATCCACGGAGTGGATAATCTGTCATATCCATGTCTCTCCAGTTTGGAAACAAGGATATTGTGCGAGACAGTGTCAAATGCTTTGCACAAGGTAGATGGCATCAGTCACTCTTCCCTCATCCACCACCACTGTAACTTTGTCATAGAAGGCCATCAACTTTGTCAGGCACACTTTGCCATTAGTGGAGCCATGTTGGCTGTCACCAATCATCTCCTGATTTAAATCATATTGGTAAAAATGTCTTTCTAGAATAAAAAGGAAATGCTATTTAATTAAAGAGCAATTGAGGCTGGGTGCCGTCTCTGATCATTTCACCCAGCCACTCCCCATTCAAAGCAGAGAGAGCTTCAAAGTTAGATTTGGTGGCTCAGGCCTTGTACTGAATATTTCCAAGGGTGGAGATTTAGAAAGTTCTCTAGAAAACCTGGTCCAGTGATCAGTCATGTGATACATTTATAATTTTTTGCCCTTTAGATCTGAGAAAAATTTTCCATGCTCCTCTGTCCTTTTCTCCACGTCCTTTTGGTGTGAGCCTCTGAGAAGAACCTAGCTTTTCCAAATATGTAAATGCCCATTAAGGAACTGTGGATAGGAATTAGGTTCCCCCTTTGTCTGGTCTTCACCAGGCTGAACAGACCCACATCTCAGCCTGTCCTTGTATGTCGTGTGCTTCAGTCCCCAAGCCATGTGTGTGGCCTCTAAGTATTTTTTTTTATTGATATGTATTTAAAACTATAATCAAATGCCTGTTTGTTGTAGCATCTTGGCAAATAGATGGACCGGACACTGTAACAAGCTTCTCTTCATTCTTTGATTTCTATCATTTATTTTGGGGAAAGTGTGAGAACACTCACTCAAAGGATATGTGCTAAAAGAGACCTATTGTATAAATCCACACAGAATTCAAAGAATGCAAAATAACAACTACTCTGTGGGTATTCATCCTCTGTTATTAGTGCAGGCAAAATGAGTCAATTAAAGCACTTCAGTTGAACTACTACTTCTCTCAGATCCTCTAATTGCTCAGCTAACTGCAGGAAGACCAAAGTCCAGAAAGTGTTTGAGAGATCATATTTGAGTGTATTATACTGAATTAGTCTCATCAACCACCACTTGATTTGCAAGACGTTTTTGTTTCAGCTTTTGAAGAGGGTTTCTGTTCTAGCAAAAACATTAATTGTGGACTGCCTCAATTGAAATTTTGTGCACATTTTTCACTCCCCAAGGGTGATGCAGTTGGTGACAAGCCCCTGGAAGTCCATGCTGCTTCAAATAAAGAGCGAGCCCAGAAGTAAAACGCTACATCACCTGGCATCAGACAGGTAAAGGATAAAGACTGATAATAGTTTGTGGCTACAGTGGCAAAGTAAGCAGGAAAAGCTGAACATTTGCAAGTTTGACTTGTTATGTTCTTCATACTGATGAGGAAAGGAGGGGACAGATAACTTTATTTCTTTTAACATTTGTCAAGAATATGCATGCTCCTTAACCCTATTTAAGTTAAGGAATTTCAATTCTTTGTCTTCAGAGCATACAAAATAAATATACTGGAAGGGTTCTGAGTTAATTGAGCAAGGCCTTGTGATTATATTGTTAGTTGGTTTTGGTCTTTTTATTTTTTTTCTTTCCTATTTCTTCCTCGCATGCCAAAAACCTTTTTGTCTTCTATGTCACATTTGTAAAAGTATGAAGGAGGGAAAAGAAACCTCTTCCCTGCTGATAAGTTTTCTCTAAAGATTTGTCAGTGCCAGGGTACAGTGTTGTCTTACAGCCTGTAACAGTCAACGATGTGCCTGACCTTTCATGTTAATGTACTTCTCAAATGAGATGTTTCATCAGTTGGGAATAAATGATGGAGAAAATGGAGGCAGCATTTCCCAGTTCTCCAAGGCAGAAACTTGAGACACCCATTCTGTTTCTGACTTGGCCTCGGGGCTGCTTTCTAAACTCAAGCAAGTCCTATGGTTACAGTTTCTAGAAAAGCAAAACAAAAACATCCTCTCAACTTTTTCAAGATGGTTCAGTTTCATAGTATAAAAATTACTCTGTATTTGAGGCTAATTATTAATAATTATAATGGACATTATCTGACATCATTTAGTACAGAATGTCAGATAATGTCTGCTCTGTTATCAGTTGATAAAGGGTATCTTTTATGAACATGTTTTCTACTTGCTTGTCTTTGCCCTGTATTATTTTTATATCATGTTAAAAACTGATTTTTCATCAGAAAATGGTCCTGGGATTGTTGGGACTCCTCATTATTTTTCTATGCAGTGTCCCATTTCGTACAAAAATTCTATTTTTTTCCCTTACTGCCAACTGTGTAAGTAGGGCCCAGATTTAGCACACTGCACCAGTTTTTTTCTTCCATGCTTTACCACCAGTCACATATGTTTGCAGGCGTGGTGGAATGCACACATCTGCTGAGCAACAGCGTTTCACTGTTACACAGCAACCTTTAAAGGCAAAATTATTTTTTGATGTTTTTTCCCTTAATGTATTTTTAATGGCTATAGCTAACTCTCACAAGGGCAAAGAGGTGTGTTGACTGCCTGATGTACTGAGCACATTAGTTTTTCCTTCAGACATTTGAATATGAAGTCCTTAAGAATACATGTTTTTTAAGTATTTTGTAAAATATTCATGTGAAATAAAAATTGAAAAATAATAGGAAGAATTTTTTTTATTTTTTTTTTGCTTAAAGATACCCAGGAGAACCAAGAGGAACAAAAGCCTCTCTACAATTCACTGAAATATTATTGTGCTTATTGTCAACTGGGACAGAACAACTAAATGATAAAAAACCAGGAAAATTGAACTTTTGTTTGACACACTGTACAAATATCAAGGTTCACCACAAGCAGAAATCCATAAATAGCTGTTATTTTCTTTTAGCATTCCTTATTATGAATATAATTTCTGTTAGGCCTTTATTCACTTTTTGAAATGTCAGCTTTTTGCTTCAGGCATGTTTTCTTTGTTTGGGGAAAGTTTTAAGACAGTGAAGATAAATTGCTCAGGTGCTTGAAGTATCTGGATGGTGCTGGTTTTGAGACCTACGTGCTTCACCACATATGGCTTCTGGAGGAGATATATAAAGGAAACTGATAAATTTTTGACCTCAGGCAATAAATTGGTGAAAGTTCAATTCAGTATCAATTTCAGCTGTTCTGCGGGGGTGGTGATTTGTTACTTATATCCAGTTATTCAACTCCATACCCAAGTCCAGATGTTTTGTTGGATTTGTGTGTTCCCAAAGGTTGTAGAACATGGCTCTGGTCTTTGAAAAGACACTTTTTTTTGTTGTTGTTCTGAATGAGATCAGTCCTGAAAGTCTCACTGTATTTTCAACTGTTGGTAATATTCCGAGTTGAATGTGGTTACTAGAATAAAGACAATCTCATTTCCTCAATGATTTGCCACAGCATGGGGCTCTGAAGTGTGAATGGTCAGTCAAGGACAAAATCACTTTGGGCCGGAGACAGCAATGTATTTCTCCATTCCAAAAAACCAGCACCATTGCACCTCCTTTGTTATAGTTTGTCATCAATAATTATACATAAACTTCAGCTCAAAACACATCCCATCGTGGAAGAAGCAAGCTGTAATTTTATCCAGCTGTTGTGCAGAGGAGTTGCATGGAAGTGAGGGGGTTTTTGTATTTTTCCTTGAAGATAGCATATCCCATTTTCACTCTGTTCCAGTTCCATATTTATGTGATTCCATTTCTTTGAGTTAAATTACCCTGGTCTTACACCAGAGTAAGTACGATTAGGAAAACATGCATTTGATGAGAATTTAAAAAATTATTTTTGAGAAAGTTGGTTAGTTACACCAGATTCCAGCTGGTGTTTGTTTGCTATGAAGTGTTCTTTCCCTTTTGTATTTCCACATAGGTCAACTATGGGAATTGAGTTCTCTAGAACAGACATGATCATTAGTGCTCTAATGTCAGTAATAAGAAGAGTTAAATATCTCTACTGCAACTGAGTTGGTATTGAGAATGTTTCTCAAAAAGATTTTGATCAAGTTGCCACATCAAAGGAAAAAAGTTTTAATGTCACTTTGACATTGGAAAGAAAAGACCTGTGGTATTTAATTCTGCTTTGTCCCTCCTTTCCTCTCCCCCATGACCTCTGTCCCCTTTCTTTGGCTATAGGTGAAGAAAAATATAGATATAAGCAACAATTTCCCAAGAAAAAGATGAAAACCCATCTGAATCCATTTTGAATGTGACTAATCTGCCTTCTGCCTCGGGACAGTCTGCCTGTGTGCTGCTCGGGCTTCTGGTATGGATTCTGTGAAAGGACATTACATGGTTTGGGTCAGTCTGGAGACCTCGTCCTCCGTTCTGCAGTGGGACTGAAGTCTGCCCATGCTTGTCCCATTGCAGGATCAACATTGCAAGTAGCAAGTCTCTAAATCCCTGAGTCTCTTATTATTTATATATAAAATAAAATTCCAGATACACAAAATGGTCCAGTTTTTTCCCTCCTCCTAACTTCTTTAAAGTCATGGATGCGATGTTTGCACAATCTGTGGAAGGTTCTAGAGATGTTGTTGACAGTGCCTGTAATTTTTTATCAGTGAGGGGAAGCTGGAAGTAGCATGATGTTTTGGCTGACACGGGCTCATAGAATTAGGAGTGGGAACAATTACAATGACTCTTGTGTTTTGTTGGAGTCTCCCCCTCCTTTCTATACGAGTCTTCTGCCTCATCAGTGCCAGCAGGAGGTATATAATGAAGCATCTGTGAGTTCCTGTCTCGTAGATGGATGGGAATGGAGCTGTTAATGTTTGTTCTTGTTTTTGTTTGAATGCACAGCACAATGGGAACCACAATGTTGTGGTGGTGGGAACCAGCTATAGAATAACTTGGCTGTTTCCTTATTCCCAGCCAGGGGAGGGGAGGAAAAAGCGAAGCGAAGAGAAATACAAAAGGATTTCCAGCATTTTGAAATCTTTGCACAATAAAACCCTTTCATCATTTGTTGCCATTTCCATGAGTCTCTCTTTTGGGGGCATGATGCTTCACAAGTTACTGTAATCCAAGTAGCTCAGAGCATTTAAAGCTGTGTTGGTGAGTCTTAAATGCTCCTTAATTAAACAGTGAATATGAGGAATGGGGGAAGGATGAAATGAGATATGTGCTTGTATGATACATTAACTTTCTAAAAAGAGCAGGGAGGAAAATACAAAGTAAATCATATTCAAAATTCTTTTAAACATCTTTGTTATTGCATGGTTAGATATTCCAGCTGAGCATATTCCATAAACTTTTAGAGAAAAACAAACAGACCTTGGCAATGTGAATACCAGTCTGTGTGGGCATTATAAAATGGGCCAACTCTTTTTTAATAGAGGCATAAGGCATGTGGTTGCCTCAGGCAGAAAAACAGTGTCTCCCAACATGTTCAGTGCATGTTTTTATGATTGTTTTAGGCTGGTAAAGATGTATGTTGATATAGCTAAGGGAGAAGAGTTCTTGCAAGGGGTTTGGGAGGTATGTGTGTGTGGTTTTATTTTTACTTTAAACTTGCCAACATGGTTCAAGCAGGCTTGGGAGGATCAAAGTAGTGTTTTTGTCAGTAGTGGAAAGGAAACTTGGGAAATATCAATCATAGCTGTAACTGCTCTGTTACACCACTCCTGCCATAAAAGCATAGATTTGTTTCTTCCATTGAAGGTAGTTCTTCACTTATGCATTCACATATCATATAGAGGATGATTACCAGGAAATTAGGAATACAGCTTGAGATGCTGTATTTTTTTCAGTAATATTTGGCATATACCACATTGGCATTTAAGAACATGATTACTTGGTAATTCAGGTATTTTCACCCCTAGACTCCACCAAGAAGTGCTTCTCTAATTCTTATTTTTGATGCAGTTGTTAGCTGTTCTGTTTTCTTTTTACTGCCTCAAAGTCCAGTTTGTTTCATTCAAATGAAACAGCTTTAATTCTTTATTTGTTTACATATATGTGTGTGTGCATGTTTAAAAAATACTGGGTTAAATAAACATCACTTCAATGCTTTTCATTTGATCACCTCTTCATACTGCATATTTACACTATTGCTTACAAATGTCCCAAGTGATTGACATCAAACCAGAATGCTTTTATCTAGCAGGAAATGACTTCCTTCAAGCACCTGCATACACACAGGACAAGGAAATAGTTCCAAAATGTGAGCAAGACAGCCTTAGCTGAAATCCTTTCCTTACACCTTCTGTTTTTTTCAACTGCAGGAAATAAAAAAAAGTTTCATGCTGGTAATAGCCCAAGAGATTGTGAACATTCAGCTCTCTTGGCACAGGCTTTCCTAATGAGGAACAGGAGAGCAGTCAACCACTGTAGATATATATATATATATAAAAATATATTTGTATGTATGCACACATGCACAGCTACGTGGAACTAAATTGTGCATGCATGTGTTATCTCTTGCCAGACTTTGCCTGTGGGTATTACAGTGTAAGCTAAAAATGGTGTATTCCCCAGCCAAGCTTCATGTCAACAATTTGGTCACCCTTCCAGTTGAAGGCTCTTTGGCTTGATAACCAGAGTCTGTGCAGCTTAAATAGTGTTGTCATCTCAGCATCCTCTGCTGCAGAGGCTGCTGGCAGATACGTTGGGGCCGGGTTGTAGTGCTCTCTCAAAAAAAACATTATCTTTAATCTGCAGCTTGTGGAAGTTGTAGAACTGGAGGTCGTTGGTTTTGCCCTATGTTGAGATCACAATTTGTGTAGGCAGCATGTTAGTTGAGTGAAAGTGCACAGTGTAGCCTCTCCTTTTGCTAGAAGGAACATCACCAAGCTGGAGTAATCCTGTTAGCAGGATTACCTATTAGGTAAATAGGCACAATCTTCCAGCCTTGAATAAAAACACAGGATTTTGCCACAAGTGTTCCTTGCAAGATCCTGTTTTAGACTCTGTGCTCCAGCTGCAGGAGGCCCCAGACACAGACTTATTATTGGAGGTTGTAACTAAAATGTGCTGGAGCATTTGTCATTGCATCTGTCACCTTCAAGGAGACCTATTGCTGCACTGCAATAAAGAGCAGGATTGATGAGGAGGGAATTCTGTTTTACTCCTATAGAAAACAGTGGCCTGGGAGATAAAGGGAATTGCTATTGCTCTGTTTATTAGCCCTGGCAGAAAAACCTCTGTGTGAGCATATTTACTTCAGGATGAATATAAACTCCTGCTGCATGTGTTTCTTTTTCCCTTTCTTTCTGTTTTGTTACTTCTGTACCTTCCTATAAATTCTGAGTTACTTCTAAAGCCAGTTTCAACATAATAAACTGCTATTGACAAAGAGCATTTTGGCTCTTCAGGCTTGCTGGGGAGACCAGTGTGGCTTCCTGCTGGACCTTCCTGGATGCGGCATCTCAAAGCAGCATTGGCTATTGCACCTGGATGGCCTGGCAGCTGGCTGGGTCAGCCCCACTGTGGAGTGGTTTTGACAGGTACAAAAGCTTCTTGTTTACAGGGAAAACCTGTGATAACAATATCATAACTACAAAGCAGAAGTTGTTTTGGCAGAAAAAATGTGTTTCTAATTGTGCAACAACCACCTGTCCTCTTAAGTCTGTACCATTAGCTGATTCTTGCGTTTTCTGACTGTGGATGGTTCTTAAATTGACCAGAGCTGGCAGCTTTCTCAGGGTCCCTCTGGAAGAAATGTTGGTATGTTGATGCAATTGTGCTGTTTTCTCCTATATCATGTCAGTGAAGTTCATCCTTAGCTATCTCTGGTTAAAGACCAAAATCTGATCTGGACTTTCATCTTGTCTTGAAGTTCATGGGTTCCTCCAGTTTCTTTTGCCATGTTTTCAAGCTGGTTTTACTGGTAGCCATTGCATTGGTGTTGAAAGATGGTGAATTCAAAGGTGGGCTGAGGATGTCTCACAGCTGATTACCAATCTTCTTTCTCTAAAAGTGCCTTTCTGCATGGGAAATGGGACTACAATGCCTGCACCAAACTAAGCTGTCAGGCTCTGCATTTAAGGGTCTAAATCTGCCAACTAACACACAAAGCAAGTCAGTGTCCGTCTGGGCTGTGTCCAGCTGTGGCAGGTAAATGGGATGCAATGCTCATCACCATGCCCAGTTATGGAGGCATGATCCTCTTATGGGTAAGCTTTGCTGGATCTTCTGGAGAGAGGAAGACAGATCCCAGTTGACTTGCTTCTGTGTGCCTGGGAATAGCCTTGCTGCAGCCTGAGCCGTGCTCAGTCGTGATGCCAGAATCTTTGTACCCACCATGAAAGCAGAGCAGTTGGGGCAATGGGACAGCCTGGTCAGGGAACTTCTCTTTTTTTTGTAGTGTGAATAGAAACCCTCACAAGACTCTAGAATTTAATTGGACTAAAGCTAAAGGATTGCTTTATATGAAGCCTGAGTGTCTGAATCTTGCTCAGCAATGCTAACCTGAAGCTCCTGAGGCAGCCCATGAAGTGACAAGATGGGTCACGAGCTACACGCTTTCTGGCTGAGGGGACAGATGCTGTGTCAGGAAGGCTGTTGCTGCTGTTCTTTCTCAACCTGGGTCCATCAGTCCTACCTGAGGAAGGTGGCCCACAGGGCTGTGCAGACGAGCACTGGAGGGCTGCGTGACAGCCCCTCATCTTGCTTCAGGGGCTTGCTTAGTGTGCATTTTAAGGTAGAAGTGAGTTCAGCCACTGCATGCCTGGATAAAGAATAACCTCACACGTAGAACCGAATTTCTGCCTGCCTTGGCCGTTACGGTGTGAAGGCCACAGGACCATATCACATCCCGTACCAAAACCTTCCAAAATCAGCTGTTCCGTGTCCCGCTCCACCTGAATCTTCCATGTCTTCACCTGAAGTACCTTCGCTCAACTGCAGGGCGCAGCACCCGTGCCCTCGAGGAGTAATCAGTGTCTTTGAACTGAAAGTGAGCCGCATCCAGCACTTGGCAGGGAGTGCTGAGGAGCCCTGCCTGCCCCCGTTCCGCGGGCAGCTGGCTCTGCAGGGGGAGGAGGGGGGGAAATGCCTCGAGCAGAGGTGTGCGATGATGCTCCCTCCTTGCCAACTCACAGCTTTACCTCGGGGATGTAGGAAAGCTCTCACTGTCCCAGCGGTGGGGGAAACACTGAAGCATGAAGCCAGAAGAGTCTTCGTGGCTGTATGCACGTACCAGCTAAGGATCACAGGCAGGCAGCTGTGGAGAGAGCCCTCACTACCGCGGTTTTAGCCCCTTTAATTTCTTTTTTGTTGTTTTAAAAATTGTGTACAGAAAATGGGATTCTTCCCTTCCCCCCATCCCCTGCCCCAGATTAAGTTCACCAACGTCCTCTTTGTAAATTTAGCAAGCCTCAGACTCACTTCCTTTTGTCAGGAGACCTGAAAGAGCCATTTCCTGATTCGTACAGGGCTCTTGTATGCGCACACTAAGCGCTCATTCATGCCGTGAATCATAAAGGTAACCTCCGTTCAAAGCGCTGCGCTGATACTTCGGCGTCGGACAAAAAAAAAAAAGAGTTTTGTAATTTAACAGTTTTGTAATTCAGCGCCGCGCTCTGCAAGTCGTCTTTGCATTTTCTGAGGAGCCGCACCAGTGGGGTTTTGATCGTCTGTCTTAACAGCATCATTTACAAACTGCCTCAACTGAAACGGGCTGGTGAAAGCACCAGAGCCAGCCCAAAGGAATATATTTACTATCGTGTGCCAGGCTTGACACATTTTCCATATCCTGCCAGAGATGAGGAATGGCATCGGGATCTGGGAGTGAGTCAGCCTGGGCCCCCGGCGCGGTGCCGCGCGGAGCGGAGGAGAAGCCTCGCCGGGGCAGGCTCGGGGCTCAGCACCGCCCGTCGTGCGCTGAACTGAGTGGAGATGCTGGAGAAAACTCAGCTTCTAACAGGAGCAAAGGGCTTACTGTCCTGTCTGTGGCTCAGTGGGAGATCAGTGAGGCACGGTCTGCTGTGTTTATCCCTCCTGTACTCGAGTTCATCTGACAGTAAAAGGGATGAGCTGTTGTTGGCTGAAGGAAGAAAGAAGGAAATGTGCACTGCTTGCCTCCCCCCCTCCCTGCCAAGTGGGAGAGCAAGCCAATTAATACATAATATTGGAGTCCTCTGCCATTTAGCAGCTTTTGCACAGCATCCAACTGTACAAGTACACGTCCCTGGGGTCAAATAACCTTTGGCTGTACTTTTGCCTCGATGGAGTAAGATCAGGATGATCTCTCCTTGTACAGGAGAGCAAGATACACAGCTGCTAAAATCAGCAACTGTGTTTTGACCAAGAAGAAAACAGTAAAGGGGAAGAAGGCTTAGCTTGTGGAAAAAAGAGGTAATATAAATGTGAGTGCATCCTCTTTTACTACCGTGACCCTTCTCGAACTCTTTAAAAAGCCAGATATTTACCAGTTGCTTTTCAGCATTATTGTTTGTACACCATTGCCCTATTTGCAGATGAGGGTAGCCCGCTAAAGGGAATCTCTTCTTGAGGAATGGTAGAGGAGCAGTGGTGTAAAAGCACCCTCAGCCTGGGCTAGTCAGCCCAGAGTGACTCACACCCAAAAGTAACTGAACTATGTGTGCAAAAAAGCCAGATGATTTTAGGCTCCCAGTAGGTAAGGGTGAAGTGCAACACAGATGTGCAGAACTCATTACATACCTCAGGCCACAAGTCTCTGAGCTAATAACATGCTGTGCTGTGCTCGAAGCACGATTTTTATCCTGAAAGGGCACTACCATGAATAAACTCATAGCCATCAGTTGCAAGTAAACTGCCACAAATAAAATCATAACTCCTAAGGAGGTGTGAAATGGTAATTTTAATTAGTAGTCCTGCAGGACTTCCTGTATGTTTGTGTTTTCCTTGTGAAGTGAAAGGTATAAGGGGAGCAGTTTTATCTGCACAGGAGTTCTCCCCTCTTTGCCTGCAGCTGAAAAACAGCTCTGCCTGGAGCAAGGCTGAGGAGCATCGAGTGACCCGTCTGGCTCACCTGCCAGCCCCAGAGGGATGCTTCTGGAGCATGGGAGAGCTCAGCACCATCTCTCCCAACTGGAAAAGTGGGACTCTATCTGCTCATGTCTGCAGCAACTGAGTGCTGGGGTCCCAAGGCAGAGGATCCTATGATGTTTTCATACTTGATCATTGACTTAATTCTCTGCACCAACTTGCTTCCTCTCAGCTTTCTCCTTTTGCTGCATTTGTGATCCCTCTCTCTGGTGGACTTTCCTGGCTTTGCCCAGAGCACCTCCCTGGCCTGGGGATCCTGCTGAGGTCTTCCCTACATTTTTCTCTCACCTCAGTAATTTTCTTAAGGAATTCTGACACCTCATCATTCCTGCTTGCAAGGTTTCTTATATAGAGATTCCTCAAGCTCCTTCTCATGTAAGGTAGCAGCTTTCATCACTGATTTTGGGACAGTATTTCCACTTTTCAAAGCTGGAGAACAATAAGCTCAGTCTTTTTTAAAATGTAATTTATTTTAAACATCAGGGTTTTGAGCTGGGTTAATTTTTAGTGGTGGTGGCTGTGCTGGCCACATGGCCTCACCTGAGGTGAGGTACGGGGGACCTCAGTTCTGCAGCAGCACGTCTGGAGGACTCCTGGTGCTCCCTTATTCCTACAGACATGGTGTGTGGGGCCGTGGGACATCGTGCAGTGCCAACGTGGGTATGCACAGGTTGTCTCCCCAGCAGTGGCCTCTCCTGCCTCATGGGAGAGGCTGCAGATCCAGGTGGCTGTCTCTTAAAGCCTGGCAACAGCAGCTTTGCAGCACTTCTGGCGACCAGCAGCCCTGAAAGGGTGTTACAGCGTGCCTTGCATAACAGGGACATATTGGAAGGTTATGAGTGTTTATTTATGAAGAGGTTGGCGTTGTGTTTGTTTTTCTAGGGTTCAGTTTCCTGCTCATGTGAGGGCAGTTTCAAGGGACAGCAGTGGGACATACGTGCTGGTACCCTTGGCCAGGTAAGGTCTTCAGACCTGACCTTCCCTCCGTGGTGAGTGTGGGGATGAGGACAAAAGGAAAAAAGAAACATCAAAGCAAGAGAGAGCAAAAGTGTTCACTGTGGTTTGAAAAGGGCACAGTGAAATCCTGCAAAGAAACTGTAGTAGATATTTTTATGCATGCTCTCCACTGTTGATTTTCTTCCCCCACTAGTAAGGACTGGTTTCTCATCTAATCCCTTTCTCCTTTCTCCCCTTTTCTACTACCAGCAATAATGTTAGAGGGGGCCACATGCTCCTCCCCAGGTTAAAGCTTAAGGGATATTTTTGTGGGTGACTTCAGCTGTGTAAGAGGAAGACTTGTTTCTCCAGGATGCACAAGGCTGGAGATGGGCAAACACCCAGGGACACAGCCTTTCCAACTCTGATTTCACTCAAGGTGCTACAGTAGCCCCAAAGTCTTGTTATTATATTTCATAATGAGTTTTCTTTTGATTGCTCTAGGTGATATACTCTTTAAACATTTTGATGTTTAAACATTTAGACTTTAGGAAAAGGAAATTACTGTGAGATTTTAAAAAAAATTTCATAGAGAACAAATTATTGTAGCAAGGCAATCAGAAGATCTCCTTGTTTCTCCTGGGATGGAGATTTAGGCACTGATTTATTAATCTGATCTATTTCATTTGTCCTAAAAAAGAAAGAAAGGGAAAAAACAAGCAAAAGTGTGTTTATAACAAAGAAGCTAAATGGGCCTCTCCAAGCGTGCCTGTGCCATTATAGTGCCCTAAATCTCTTTATAGATTAATATAGATTAAGCCTGTTAATCTTTATTGATTAACAAACCACTGTTATTTTACTGAAAACATAACTAGACACCCTGAAGTAATATGTAATATGATAATCCCAGTCCAGTGGTGGTTTTGGATTGATAAATGTTACCAACGGTTTGTTGGAAAACTGCACCAGATGTTTTTTCTGGTGCATTCTTGAAGGTTACCTTTGATCAGCCACAGCAGAGAGGAGGGTTTCCTGCTGAGTGCCAAGTTACTTGGGCATTATGTACCTTCAGATGAGTCAGTGGAATGAGGGATTGTCACAGGGCAGGAAAGAACAGATGAAACCGAGTGTTGCAGGGCCTCTGACTAAAAACAAACTGGCAGGTGTTGGGTGCCCGACTGGTATTTTTAGGGCTCCCTTGCAGGAAGCTGGATTTCCTGGCAGTGCTGGTGTGAGCTCATGGTGTCAGGCTGCACTGAGGCCTCTCCTGAGGCGATGGCCCAAGGAAGGTGATCCTGAAATGATGCTGAGACCCCACATATCAGGCAACACAGCCCAGAGGCTTACCACAGGACCTCCTGCCCTTTTTACAAAGCAAAAGGCATGAAAAGAAGCCCAAATGCTACCCAGCCACTGCCCTCCAGGAAAAGAAGGGAGACTGGCTCACTGTAAGCAAACAGGATTGCACTGGAGATGTGGCTTGGCCATTAGTCAGCCCTGCCACAGGGCTCAATGGGATGTGGGCTCTCCCCCCCTGCCAGAAAACCCTGTAACACTTCTGGGGAGGCAGCTGGCAGGGGTCAGCTGGTGCTGGGGCACTCTGGGGCTGCTGGTCCTTGCTGTGGGGACCAGGTCCTCGCCCTGCTGGCACACACTGGGGACTTGCTGTGGCTGCTGGGTGGAGCATGTCTTTCTTGGCTGGGCAAAGGACACAAAACATGGCTCTTGGTTGCAAGGCACAGCAATTCCCAAAACAGAGGGTATATTACACACTTCTTACTGGTGGTTGTGATAGTCTCTTATTTAATTCTCTAAATATACAGTTGTGTGTCTCAAGAATAAAGCACTTAGGACAAATTACTTTATACATGAATTCAGTGTTTAATATCTTCAACACTTTCTGTAGATTTCCTTGTAATACAGAGTAGAACAGATTAGACCTATCTCAGTTGGGAAGGACCTACAAGGAAGATCTAGTCCAATGGCTTGACCACTTCAGGGGGACCAAAAGTCAAAGCACATTGTTAAGGGCATTGTCCAAATGCCTCTTGAATGCTCACAGTCCTGAGACATCAGCCACTTCTCCAAAGCCTGTTCCAGGGTTTGACCACCCTCTTGGTAAAGAAATGCTTCCTAATGTCCAGTCTAGACCTCCCCTGGTGATGCAGCTTTGAACTGTTCCCATGTATCCCATCACTGGGTCCCAGGGAGACTAGCACCTCCGTCTCCACTTCTCCTCAGGAAGTTGTAGAGAGCAATGAGGTTGCCCCTCAGCCTCTTTTTCTCCAAACTAGACAGCCCCAACAGTTCTGTCCATTGAACGGGACTGGCCCTAGAAATGAGCCCTGAGGAGCACCAGTGCTGACCAGCCACCAGACAGATGTAGCCCCATTCACTGCAACCCTTTGAGCCCTGCCCTTCAGCCAGTTCTTCACCCAGTGCACTGTAAATCCACTCATCCCACAGTTTGATATGAGCATTAGCAGTTCACTGTTATTCCTTCAATGGAAACTACACAAAAAAGTGTATCATAATCAGATGCAACTTATGTACTATTTATGCACATTATCACTCAGGTACTGAGTGTATTTGCTGTGAATGAAGTAAAATTCCACTATATCTCTGCGGGGAAAATCTTTTAGCTGTAGCTTTAATGGGGCAAAAGAAGAGGCACTCACATGTGTGTGCTCACTCACACATGATGCGAGTCACACATGAGACCATGGGACTAAATAAACTGCACTGAAGAAAAGGAGGATTCAGTTAATGGTGGCAGCTCTGCCAGATGTCCATGGAAGTTGTTCCCAGGTTGAGGGCTGATTTGAAGTCAGCCCTGGACATCATCCTGGCTGTACTTGCCCGGCCTGGGGTGGTGGCTGAGTTTGCAGAGTTTTGGTAAAAGAGATTCTCTGGAAAAAATATTGGTGTTTCATGCCAGCTGTGTTGCAGAAAGCTGGTTTTGGGAACACTTGTTTCACTGCAGGGAACTGTATTTCTTCACTTATAAAACTGAGTGCATGTTTCACCCAGTGTGCCGGGAAGCAGCCTGTGAGACAGGCAGCCAAGTGTGCACCCACGGAGCCATAACACACCCTTTGCCTGTCACGTTCAAGTCTGAAAGCCTCTTCAGACAAGACATTTCCCTATCTGAAGAAGTGTGAGCTTCCTCTTCCTGTGATGTAAAACAGCTGCTGAGGGGGCCTGGCAGCAGAGCAAACCCACTGTCAGCCCTCCCCTGCCCTCAGCATGCCCAAAAGCCTGAGGAGGGATGAACTCACACCCGCTCCCCACATCTGCCCGTGTTTACCTCAGTGGGTTTCTCCTCCATCACGCTCCCACCACAGAGACTACAGTGAGCCCATGTACATCACTCTGGCTGTGGTGCCCTGGCAGGCACTAAATCTCAACTGCCACAGCTCACTCACTGCAAAGAAGTTGTCTCAGACAAACCCAGGCTCTTCTCAAATACTATTTGCCATGTCATGAGGCTCAGCCTCACTGGAAAAGGATGCTGTTTCAGCTCCAACTGGCATGGTGTGCATCCGTGTGGTGTGTTGGCAGGTGCTGATCCTGCAGATGTTCCCCGTGCTGCAGCCAGGCAGGTTTTGCTGGCTGCAGTGTCACTAGAGGTGACTCTATGAGAATTTGACACTTGGAGTTGTTTGTGGGGAATGTCTTCTGCAGGTCAGCTGAGGGACTGGGGCTGCACCCTGGCAAGAGGTAAAGGCTGGCCCAGCACAGCCCACAGTGCACTTGTGTTTCTAACCTTTTATTGCAAGCTGCACATGCTTGAGGTGGATTTACATCTGGTTTACATCCTTTACTTCTGCAAACAGGAGCACCTGATGCTTTATATCTTAAATCAAAAGACCATCAATTCTTGGATCCAAAAGGCTCAACAGCTTCTCTAGGATCAAACAGGAGAAAATGTCACATCCTCCTCTACACCTTTTCTTGATTTTAGACCTGTGTTAAGAGGACTTTTCACTTTTGCAGTGCTGTGTTTATTTCAGAAATAAACACAGCTAGAGAAATAAACTAGCTGAGAAACCAGATGTGTGTGCAAGCAAACCGCCAGCTGCCCAAACTGTGCTGGAGAGGCACATGGCTATGGGGACCTAGAGGCAAACATGGTCCTGCCTGGGAGTGAAGCAGGGATATCTGTCTATGCTGAGCTGTAGGAGTGAAAAGTGCTTTGGCTTTAACAGCAGAAAATAATAGCTTGTTGACACCAAGCCCAAATGGCAAGAAAAGGAGCTCTGGGGTTCTGGGTCCCTGCAGGACTTCTGTAATCAAATTTCAGTCAAATCATGGTTATGGCAAACCCAGCATGGAAATACAAAATAATTTTATTACTTCTCTGTGCAGAGAAGGTAGTCAACTCGTGCCTATAAATCCCAAGTATTTGCTTACGTAAATTATTTTTGTTTTCCTTTGGGATTCTTTAACCTTGTCCTCACTTCACTGTCATTTGTACCAGCTGTACTTTGTCATGTGGTGGACTTTGGTTTATCACCCTTTTTTACAGTCTGACAGCTTTACAGCTTTCAGAGATATGTGGTTACATAAAATGGGTGTGCTTCCTTGCCTGGCTAAGGAACAGCATACACTGATGGCCACTATCCCTTGAATTTTCAGCTGGGTTTGGTTTTGTTTAAAACTGGATTAATAAGGTGTTCTTTCTTTGATACTAGCACTTGCTACTGCCTCTCTCTGCCAGTTCTGCCAGTTGCTGTTCAGCAATAATTCCTGCTCCTACACCACGAAATCCAGTGCTTGCTAATGCATTGAGTTATGGCTAATGAGATCAATAGGCAGTAAAAGTAATGCAGAAATTATTAATGTATACCAGGAATTTACCTCTGAGACTTCTGAATTTGTGAAATAAGAGTCTTCTAGTTTCTTTTGACTACATTATCTGGAAGGAGTAAAGCCTACACTGTTTCCCTTGATGCCTCCTCCATCGGATGCGTGGCTTCCTGTGGCAGGCTGTGGTCAGCCCCTGCACCTGGCCTCCTTCAGCACTGCAAACCTCTCCTCCCACCTCCTTTTTAATTTACATTTTCTGCCCCAATGGCAAAGCTACAGCTCTATACAGGGGTTATTACCTCTAGGAGCAGTGAATGCAGATTTTGATCTGTCCCTCTATGTTAACTCTGAAAAAAAAAAGACCCCTGTGCCTGCGACTGTAGCTAAAACACATTCAGGCTGTGGTGTGAAATCCTCTTGTACATTTTTGCTACTCCATGGTAGGAAGTTGGCTGGGGAAGAAACCCAAACTCTGTCACGTGAACTGATTGCAAAAGGCACGAGACTATGAGTCTTTTGTTTGCTCCTGTGCAAGCTGTGGGGTGGCGTTTGTATGTCAGTGTCTCAGAAAGTTCAGGGAGGTCATGGAGAGCCCAGACTGGAGTTTGCTCTTCATAAGAGCAATAAAGAAAGACTGTTCAACAGTACCTTCGCTGTGGTATCTGGGTGCCTAATTATAGTAACCAGCTTTGAAAAATCTCACCCTGCACTTTTATCAGTGTATTTTGAAAACAACACTGCAATATTCAGTTACTTGGAAACACTGATGGGCTTTCATGTGGAAATCTACCATCTCTCTCATGTTTTTTTCTCATATGGAGGAAGGTTTCTAGTAGGAATTTCAGGGGTTCATGTCCCATCCCTGCTCAGTGGGTTCCCAGGAGGTGATGTGAAGATGTTAAGTCACCTCATCATGCTGTAAAGCAAACTTTCATGAGAGGATGGGCACCTGGTTTCATCTTACCAAAGCACGTTCTTTTTAATCTGTTTTGATGGAGAAGGGAAACAGAGTTCAAGAAAATGGAGGTTCCTTTTCCCTTTGAGTGGATGTGACCAGCTGACATCTGCTATATGAACAATCAAAATATGCAAAGTTCAAAACACAAACAAAACTACTTACCTGAGAGCAGTTTCTGAACAGGGTGTTTGTTTTCCACCCTCATGAACTAATTATCTCCTGGGGCTTTTTATCTCCTGCTTTGGCCTGGAGTAAATCTGTGAAATAAAATCAAAACAGGTTTGAAGATGGAATTGCTCCCCATCTCTCCCTATTTTCGGTTAATAAACCTGTGGTTTATTCTGTTATCAACCATGGGGAGTGTTTCTGATTGCAGAAAAAGTCAGAGCGTGGCAGGGCGAGGCCTGAGGGTCAGGAGATGAACATCTTGCAGGGCTACAGTGGTGGTGGGCTGTGCTCCTACCCCAGAGCCCACATCACCGTCCTCAGCCTTACACCCTCTCCTCCAAGTGCTCCCTGTTGAGACTAGTCTGAGCTCCTGATGGATTCTGAAGCCCTCCATCAAGATTGCATTTACCAAAAACCTTCTGGACAGCAAAACCGGTTAGCCAGGTTGGGGGGGGGGGGCGGGGGAAGGAAGAGCCTTGGGAGGGAGTCGCGACTGGATGGTGAAGTTAGAGCCTGCTTTGAGTTTGCAGTGAGATTAAACATTAGCAGCTGGCATGCTGCTGCTGGGCTGCTTTGTTTCAAACAGCAGCTGATGCATTTATTTAAACAGCGGCCACTTCTCTGAAACATGAGTTCCTAAAAAGAAAAAAAAAAAGAAAAAAAGGTGTTTAAGCAATCCTGCCCAAGCAAGGAAAACAACTGGGCAAAGCCGAGTCTGTTACGTGAGGTGAATTATTTAAACCCAGGCGGGTTTCCTCGGCGCTGCCATCAGTCAGCCTGTTCCCAGTGCCTGTGTGTGTGTGTGCATTCCAGCTGCTCAGCTTTTGCTCCCGCGAGGGATGTAAGGGGGAGCCCAAGGGAGCGAGCGCTGTGAGGAGGAAACTTGTGCAAACTGAAGGAAATAAACCTTCTGGTCATCTCAAAGGGAGGGAGGCGTGACGCACACCTCTGGGCTGGCCTCCAGCCCGAGGTAGCGCCGTGTGGCGGGGAATTATGCAGAGCTTTCCTGAATCCCTCTCCATACGTAGCTGGTGTTTTCCCAGCAGCAGAGACTTTCGCGTTCAGCGGGCCAGGCTCCAGGATGGCGAGTCTCTCAAGACAAAACACCGCATGCAGGAATGCATTGAAGCCCCCCTATGCTCTTTGGAGGAAAAGTTTGCATTGGCTTTTTGAATTACGTTGACAGCAAAGGCTCTTTACAAGAAGAGGGGAGGGAGAAGGGTTGTTTTTCTCGCATATATTCTGTTTTAACTTAAATTATGTAGACAAAAAAAGCCTCCTTCCATGCCGTCGCTATGGCTACGGCTCAGATCATTATGCAGAAGCCTGTGAACAGGAAAAGGCCAAGTGGAGGGGGGGCGGCGAGCCCGGCACTCCTTCTGCTTGCAGTCGGGTACGGTCCTCTGACGCATCCTCCGGCCGCAAGTTTGTCCAAGGCCACCTTTCTGACCCCACTCGACGGGAGCGTGGAAACACTGCAATTGCGAAATCTCCTGCTGGCTTGCTCAGCGTTAGGAGAACTTACTGGGTCATGAGTTTGAGAGCGAGAGCTAGGAGGAGCTTCGCACCTCACCACCCTGGAGATGTTATCAGCGCTGTCATTAACACCGCCTCTCTAACTCTTCCCTTGAGGCAGGCAAGGGAATAGGGTGGCGCTGACACACCTGCAGGCCACCCGCAAGCCCTGTGCCCCTGCTGTGATGGGATCCCACCGGTGTGATACCAGTGAATAGCTCAAAGCCATTGCTTAGCCCCCATCATACGCTCGCACTGCAGCTCGGTGGTGTGATCCTGCTCCTGGAGCCGAAAAAAGGCGCACCAGGTGAGGTTTCTCCAGCGCCTAAAGCCACAGGAAATACTCTGCTGCATGTCTCAGTTGTAGTACCAGAGTCACTTTGGTGTCCTGGTAGCTTGAGAAAGTTATTGAGGGAATTTAAAATTGGTCTTGACCCACGGCATTACAATATCACTGTTGGAGACTGTTACCAAAACTGTGAGAATATTTCTGCTGGTTTTAAAAACCCTACTGCTTAATAGGATCTCAACACAAGTCACATCTGAAAGGTTAGTGTCAGTCTTTCCTTTAATATATGAATGTTTAAAATTATCACCAGTGGCTAGAAAAGGTCTTCTCATTTAGAACTGCCTCACTTGTTTTCTGTGACTCCCAGAGAATCTATTTCATCAAAATCTGTTTAGAAAATGCAATGATAGAAGATGAACAAAATACGATAAACAATTCTAAATTGATTGAAAATTTGACTAAGCTGCTTACTTTCCTAATTATAATGCCTAATTAGTTGGCTCGTTCCATTCAGTCATGCAGCTTTGATAGCTTTATTGTGCTCTAGAAGTCTGGGGCCTGAGATTGAAGCACGTCTGGCCTAGATATCTAATGAACTGTTAATTTCAAAATAAAAACATTCTTAAACTGCTCTACTAGCAATCACCTTCTGGTCTGATACACGTAGCCAGATGCACAGCTTAAAATAACCAAAACAGATTGCACTAGGACTGAGATGCACAAGTAGGTTAATGTAGCTGGCAGAGTAACCAGTGAAGTTACTGCAGCTTCACCAAGGAGAAGAGACAACACCCTGGTGCTCAGCAAGAGCTGCTGGAGGCCATCTCAGCCTTCCCATTCCACCTCCATCACCAGCTACTGGGCTGTTCACTGGGTGGGCTTACTCTCACTTCCTTTGGCTTGCTGAATTGCAGAAGACTACAGGCTGAGCAAGAGCCAGTAGGGAGGTTTGTAGCCTGGCATTTAATCTTCGGCCAAGCGAGAAACAGATTTCTGTTCCCCTTGGGTAGGAGAGGGATTTGGATCTCAGGCTCCCGTGCATGGTATGAGTACTCTCACAGCAGCTGAGGTGCTGCACAGCCATGGGCAGTGTCTGGAAATGATTGTTTCTTATGCAGAAATTTACCTGCTCAATCAGGGTAATTTTGTGACAGATTCTGTGATGACAACTGGAATTTGTCCAGACAACCATTTGGATATATCACAGAATCATAGAAGGGTTTGGGTTGGAAGGGACCTTACAGACCATCTAGTTCCAATCCCCTACCCTGGTCAGGGATGCCACCCACTAGACCAGGTTGCTCAGCCCCCCATCCAGCCTGGCTTTGAACACTTACAGGGATGAGACATCCACAGGGCAACCTGTTCCAGTGCCTCAGCACCCTCACAGTGACGTATTTCTTAACAGCCAATCTAAACGTGCCCTCCTACAGCTTAAAGCCATTTCTCCTTGTCCTGTCAATACATGCTCTTGTGAAAAGTCCCTCTCCAGCTTTCCTGCAGCCCCTTTAGGTACTGGAAGGCTGCTAGAAGGTCTCCCAGAGCCTTCTTCAGGCTGAGCAGTCCCAACTCTCTCAGCTTGACTTCATAGGTAAAGTGTTCCAGCCCTCTGATCATCTTTGTGGCCTCCACTGGACTCGCTCCAGTAGGTCTGTGCCCTTCTTGTGGTGGGGACCCCAGAACTGGACATGGTACTGCAGGTGGGGTCTCACAAGAGCAGAGTAGAAGGGCAGAATCCTCTCCCTTGACCTGCTGACCACACTGCTTTTGATGCAGCCCAGGACATGGTTGGTTTTCTGGGATGAGCACATGTTGCCAAGACAATGTCGAGCTTCTCATCCTCTGATGCCCCCAAGGAAGAGCTACCTTCTGCTCTCTTTCAAGAGCTCATGTGTTTTTTATTAGTCTTCTTATTTTTGAGGCAACAATTGACAGCCACACGTCACACCTGGGCAGAACTGGCACACTGCTGATTACACCTCAGCTAAAAACAGAAACAAAACAGAAAATAAGGATAGTTTCATGCTAAATGCCCTGCACAGCTTGCTTTTGGCTCCAGGCAATGATACCTTAGTCTGAAAATTAGTTCAGGATTACCCATAGTTGAAGCAGTCACTGCCCTCTACTCTCTAGGATGAGGAAATATCTTCCAAGTGATATGTGATTTATGCAGTTTAAAACTTTGTTTTATTTAAACCAGTTAATGTTATAAGGCAGATAAGTCTCTTCCCTTCCTTTGAAGCAAAAGCAGTGCTGGCCAAAAGAAACTTTTTATTGCAGGGTTACCACAGAACAAGAGGGGAGCAGTGTAAATCTTGCATGCACCCGCTTTCACCATCAATTTAAGAGAAGGGCCAACACAGTACTGCAAAATTAACTTGTTTCAAAGGCAACTAAAAAATTGCTGAGCAGCATTGTTTTCACCTACTGCTGTGCAAAGGCTTAAATACACAGTATCTGTTTTCTGTTAAGTGCTTAACACAGCATTTAATTTCAGGCAGCTCAGCACCACTGAGGCACAGGCAGAAAGGCTGAACCTTATCTGAAATCATGTACAGAAACCCAGGTCACCAGAAACATTCAAGTTTGGTGTTTTAAAGTCACATAATAGAGGTTTTTTGTGGTTTGTAAAAATACTTTCTCCTACATGTGACCAGTCAAAACCTTTTTTTGTTACTTAGGCTTTAAAACCACACCTGGATGCATCTTCCCCTTAAAGGTTATGCCCTTCCAACCGAGGTGATCTGCAGGTAACTGGAAGGCTCAAGCTCCAGATTTTCTGGAGCTGCTTTCCAGAGAGAAGGAGCCTGATTTAGGGACCCCAGCTGTACCTTAAAATTTAGTTCACAAGATAGGATGCTCTGCACGACCCAGAAAGTAAAGGTTGATCTCAAACCCCTCCAAACACTCAGGTGCTCAAAACTCACCACTGGGTCCCATGGCTACACAAGTGCACCTTTTACCCCACTGAGACCACGGTAAATTGTTTCACTCATCGTGATAATGTTTAGGTGAATCAGCAAGTCTTTTATTAATTTGCATGTTATTTAACTGAAAACTGTTTGTGAGAATTAAAGTCAAAACTACTGCCATGAAGTGAAAACACTATTTATTTTTATAAAAGGCAATAATTAAAACAAACCCTACCAGTGTGTACATTGTACACATTTGAATGACACTTACAAGAATGAAGTTTCCATATACAAGGATTACAAGCCCACACTGGTAAAGGATGCACACAAGCACATGCTGAACTTCACAGATGCCAACTCCAGATCACAGTACCAATTACTCTATGACCACACCTGCATAGCGTTCTCATTATTAGGATCCACACTACTTTATTCCACTACAACATGTACATAACACAGAAAGCAAGAAGGAGTTTATTCAGAGAGCATATATATTCGCAGAAAGAATTTATTTGCTGGAATAATCTCTCACTCTTCTGTTGCCATCTTCAAGAGATACTCTTTGTCAATCTTGAAGAGCCTCCACCCCTCCTCAGTGGACAGATCCGAGGCGCCCCTCCTCTTGTAGAACCTGATGGACGGTTCGTTCCACTCGGCGACGAGGAAGTGCATGCTGCTGCAGCGGCACTTCACAGCCACCTGCAAGGCAGGACACACCACACGCTCACACAGCAGCCCCGGGTCATGAGCACAGCAAGAACCGGTGAGATTCCTCAGCAACTCTGCATCACCAGTCAGCGAGTTCATTCTGTCGGACACTTCTCACTGTTTACCAGACTCTAGACAATGCTTTAAGCTGTCTAGTGTCCTGTGACCTCCTTAAAGTCAGCGTAGTGCTGAAGGAAAAGCTCCACACAGTTAACAGAAAAGCAAGGACACTGCTTTGTGCTCAGTTCTGCTTGTTTAGACTTATCACTAAGACATACCTGACTCAAGTTCTTCAGAATTTCTGACCCGATACCAAGTCCTAAAGAAACAAAAAGAAACAAGAAACTTAAGTTTCAAACTTAAAAAAGTCCTATAAGCAACTAATCTCATTCTGTAATATATACCTCTATACTCAGCCATCACATAAAAATCTTCAAGATACAGCAGTTTTCCAATCCATGGATCGTAAGTGAAGTAGTACATGGCAAAGCCCACAACACATGTTTCTGAAACAAAGGATGTAACTTCAGCTCGTCTGAATTTAGAAGGCAAAAATATTAAGTCTTACATGCATGTTTAAACATATGTATTCTCTGTAACATGCAGACATTTGATATTAGGTTAGAATTAAAAATGAAGTTTACAAGTAAGCACACAACTGAAAATATGATTTCTGACAAACTTGTATCAGCCTAACAGAACAAAGTCTGCCCTAGCCATACCTTGAAATCCTCAAAAGCACTATCACAGTAAGTGCTAACACAGGGTTTTTTTCTACAAAGTAAAGCACACCCTACTGATTTATCAGTATTTCCACTCATGAATACAAGTAAGAACTTTACACAGCAGCTCACAATCTAGATGACTGCCCCAGCTCTGCTTCCTTAGCAACCAGAACAGTCTGTCAAACTCTGAAGAACACTGATCTTTCTGTGTACATTTGTCAGTAACTACACTGTGTGAGAAGGCCTAATCCCAGGCCACCTGCACAGCAGCATTTCAAGCACTTCAGCTGAAGCTTCCATGAGAGCATCACGCTGCTTTATTTACCTTCAGTACCATAAAGTCAAGGTAAGTAAAGCTGCAGCTTCAATTTTAATTCTGTGGCTCAACAAAGAAGAGAAACAACTCTTCCAACAACAGCCCACTCGAACATAAACCCTGAGTATTTTAACTATTTCTGCACATACTGTAAGAGAAGCGTGCAAACAGGTTTCTGATCTACTGTGTCTTTGGTAAAGGTTTGGGAACAGCACTTGTCCCTGTAGACCTTACCTCATATTATGATCATCTACTTTATTGTGTAACGGATCTTTTAGTTACCTCCCCGCCCATCCATGTACACGGAAGGGCCATGTACATGGCGAAGCTAGAGACTGTAACCTGAAGATTGGGGACAAATTAAAGAAAAAAATGTGATTCAACAGAATTACATAAAGGTAAGTCAGGGTCAAACAAGAAAAAACAAGAAAAACTGGAGTCAAGTACATCATGTTATACCTGATCTTCCCATGCTTCCAGGATTAGCAACCACTTCAGCAGAGCATCACTATACATTACTGCATTTACCACTTAACCTACTCCTCCTACCCCAGTTCGCTGGTGAAACCTTATGTACAATCGATAACATTAAGCACATGATGCCTCTGTATTTTTAGTATCCAAAAATAAGCATCGGGAAGCCTCACCTTCAGACGACCACTGGTCTTTCGGCACTTCTGCAACCAGACAGTGGTAGAAAGGGTGCTCGCCAAAACCATCCTCAAGCAGTTCTGGAAGATCAGAACACACGGGCACCTGAGCCACAGACACTGTCACTCGGCAGCCCACCCTGCGACCTGACGCCGCCTCGTACCTTTCTCAGTTAGCACCACTTGGTCCTCCATGTCCTCGTACTTGGCTAGTTCCTGGAAGAGAAGGAGCCGTGAGCGGCCTCTCCCCGCCCCCCCGCCCTTGCGCAACACCTTGTTTTGCTCAGGGCTCGTCAGCGCTGACCCCCCCGCACCGCCGGGACTGAGGGACCCCCCGGGCCGCGCCCCGCCCGCACCTTGATCAGTCGCAGCAGCTCAGGGCAGTCCTCGGGACGCGCGGCGCGGATGCTGAACGATGCCATTTTCGGCGGCGCTTCCCCCTGCGGCCCCCTCGGCTGACGAGTCCCCGGTGTGTGAACAGGAGGAGCAGCTGTTTCTTCATTCGTGTCCCGGGCGCGGCGGCCACCTGCGGTCAGTCAGGCTGCGAGCATGTCCCGGCGGCGTTCGGCTGCTGCAGCCCCTTCGCGGTCCCTGCTTCCCCGGCTCGGAGAGTGGCGCTCTGACTCCTGCCGCAGCATTTATAGACGCCCGCGCCCCGCCTCCCGCCGTGCGCGGGCCAATGGGCGCGCTCTCTGCTGTCGCCCACAGCCAATGGGCGCGCCCCACCCGCATCCCGCCCCGGCCCCGCCGGCAACAGCCGCGGCGTCTCGTGACTCGCCCCCCCTCCCGCGCGGGGGCGCCCCCTTGCGGAGCCGCGGGGCGAGACCCCCCCTGTTCTCCCCGGGACGGGACCGGCCCTCAGGGCACCCCGGGACCGCCGGGACCGCCGGGACCTTCGGCCCCGCCTCTCCCGGCACCGGCTGCCACGGACAGCCCGAAAAGCGAGCCCGGCGCTGCCCCTGTCTTGGGGCTCTCCCTGGAGGGGCACCTTGTAAAAGGGCCGCGGCGCCGCCCTGGCCGCGGGGGGCGGTTTGTGCATCGCTGACGAGAGAGAGGGGGAAAAAGGCCTCGGTATTTGCTTGGAATACGGAGTAAGGATCCATATCCAAGCCTGCTGCGCGGGAGAGGGTGTCTAGCGCCAAGGTGCGCTCCCCCGGGCGGGAGCGTCCTGATGGAAAAGAGTTCAAAACACCGGAGTTTACCCTTGGGATCGGGACGTTTTCCAATCTGGCACAGGCACCGTGACACCCCCGACCGGAGGGGAAGGGGCAGCGCTGGGAGAAGTACAAAGGACAGGAGTGGTTTCAAAACAGGGGGGAACTGCCAATAGTCTGCCCTAAGGGAGGCTGAGGCTCCATCCCGATGGAGGTATGGATGTCCCTGAGGATAGCGGTGGGTAAGATGAGGAAATTCCATCTGGATAGACTCCCCAAAATGACTTTGGAGTATGAAAGGATGGGGGAATTATTCCCAGCCCTGCTCTCCCTCTGGACATGACCTACAGATGTTGACCTGTGCCGAGGAATGAGCTGGATCATGATTTAGGTGACCGTGTGGTCTATGGACCCAGCTGGGCCACTCAGAGGAGAAGTGCAGTTCCTCGGCATACATGTGGTTTTCTTTTCACCCTCTTCTATTGCTGTGCAACTATCACGTCCATCCTTAGATACTGTAAATGAGCTCTTGATCTTAGATTTAGGTTAATCTGACTTAAGAGTGGTTTGGGATATGGGAAGGCACTGTCATGCTGCTGACTCTCACAACACTCACACCCTATTTTTCAGTGTATCCAACATCCAACAGGATTCTCCTTTATTTAGACAGAGGGGCAGCACGAAACATGAAACTACAAGAGAATTGCATAAAGAAGTGTGTATTCTGGTGGCTCGTGTTAGCCAAGAAAACCCTTTGGCACACAGTGGAAAGTACCTGGAGCCCTGGAAGAATAATTTAGGATTTATGCAAACACCCTAACTGGCTCTGTTTATCCTCTATTGGTGCAAAAAGGGAGATGCCCAAAGAACAGAAGCATTTCCAAGTCACAAAGCAACAGCCAATGGCTAGTAGTAGAAGAGCTAAGATTTATTTCATGGGTTGTGGATCCCTCAGGACAGGGCTTTTGGTAGGGGGATTAAATCTGAATAAACTAGCAAAGAATGGACTGAACCTAACTACATACATCTAATGAATATACTGTGGTCAAAAACGGGCAATACCGTCTCTGTGAAAGACAGCAGTGTTTGTGTTGTCTCAACTCACTTTGTTTTGCATTTCACAATGAGGAAGTCACGCTATCAGGAAACCTACTGTTGTATAAGAACAGAAAGTGCCTGGCTTCTTTCTTCTCAAGTCAGAAAAGTCACATGATTTTTGAAGCTGAAGTTTCAGAAAAAAAACCCCCCGAACATTTTCCACCTTGACTGTTTTTGAAAGTCCTGCTTTAACTTGCTCAGAAATATGCTGATACCGTGTTATCCCAGTTAATACAGTTCATTGGATTTAGCTTTCAAAGTCACAAGGCAAAAGGAAAAAATAATAAAAAAATTCTGAAAATATAAAAAATAATTTCCTAAACAATAGGAAATTCAGAGAATTAAAAAAGAAAGAAACAAAGAAAGAAAAAGAAAGAAAAATATCTAATTAAGATATCTAGATCTCAGAGACTATGGTACAATTATTTAGTACAATTATTATTAGAAAAATACTAGAGGTATTTTTCCAGAATAAGTAAGATTAATAAGAATGGTAAGAATATTTTACAAAGAGGTTCTAAAGGAACTCAATTTTGTGAATTAATCAGATTGATGGGGCTTCTATTTTACAGCTTCTTCCTTTTGTCTCAGGTCTGTTTGTCTTTGAGCAGGTTTTGTGTCATCTTGACATAGTTACAGCCAGTGATGGAATCTCTAATGACCTGCACAGGGCTCACATTTTATCCTTGAGTGGTCACAACCTGTTCGTCCACCCTTCTCTCCAAGGGAATGAGTAGTGGCAAGTCTCCTGAAAAGTACCAAGGTTTTCTCAAATTATGCAAGTATGTATGCTGGCAGGTGGTTAGAAAATGTGTTTAAGGTAAACCAGTGTTGAAATAACCTGTTATAATGAAATATGCACTGAAGTCTGGATTAGCTCACTTTTCTGTATCAGCCAGCAGCTTCTTCCATGCAGAACCTGCCAGCTGTGAATCCATCAGCATTTGCACCAGGAGGGTTGGACTTTGAGAGGTAGAATGGTTAGAATTATGTGAAATGTATATAATTCCCATTATTCTCGCTGCATCTTCTCCCTAAATGTTACTTGTAAGAGGAGAAACAGAACATTTTGTGCAACATATCAAGCAGCACTTTATTTTTCAGCATGCAACAGGAACTGCTGCTAATAAAAGCACACAAAGTGTTATGCGGTGACTGAGACATGTTTTCCCCACATCCTCTCCAGAGATGGAGGTCATGTCTAGTCTGAAGCTACCTGAAATAGCCGAGCCAGTTCCTCCAGATGAACAATTTATGCAGAGTTATGGGACCTCATCCATACTTACACCAAAAGCATATTTTTATTTCTATCTAATTTTCTAATGTCCTCTTTTCTCAGAGGCTGGACAGAAAGGCTCAAAGTGGGCACCAGTTTTCTTTCTTTACTGTCCAACTAATCAAACTCCCTTCTCGTATTTTAATTTCTGATTTCCTCCTTCGCTAGGAAGATTCCTTGAATTCCTGTATGAACGCCTCTCTCATGCCTCAGAGGTTCTCTGTTTGTAATAAATAAGAGGGGAAGGAGAAAAACTCCTTATTGCACATTAGAATGCAGTGAGTTAATAATTTTTGATTGCACGATTAAATATTTTCAAGTATTTCAATCCAAATTGTATCTCCTGTCAAATCTCTGGAGCAAAATACAGAAAATGCAATTAATATTCTGTATTGACCTGTAATTTTTCCAGATTAGTCTTTGGATGACATTCAGGATTCTCTTAGCATTTTCAACTGAATATTTTCTTCCTCATACTTAGACCTTGCATTGATATTTATGAGTTCATAGTTGCTTCCAGATATTTTTTAAAGTAACTTTAAATTACAGTTTGTCAACACCAGGCTGTACATAGAAAAAATATTAATCTCTGTCAGAATAGTAGAGAATACTAAATAGATACTGCAGGAGCATTGCTCAGAATTCAGGGCAAATGCAAAATTAACAATTTCACATAATAAAGCTACACGAATTTCCATAAGATGGAAATAAAAGGACCATAATTCTCCATTATTATCTTTGAAGACATATTTTAGGTCATTAGAACTCTATTCCCATAAGTTAGTACATCTCATCTGTCATTTGTAATTATGCCCTGTAATGATTTTGGGATTTAGACATAACTAATTATCTGCCTGCATCCACAAATCATCTATCTCATGTGCAAATAATTTGGGGTATAAAAGTTATAGAAATAAATGTTGGGAAAAAATCAAGCCAGGCCTCAGTTTTATAACTTTGTGTTTTGTAGACAGTTGAAGTCCCTTTGGCTCTGATCTTGAGTACGCTTAAATCAGGGGTAAGGTTCTCAGGCTCCTAAAAGAAACCTACAGAATATAAAGTTTTCCTTAATACTGAGGGGGGTTCTCACAATGAGCAGGTGGTTTTCTTATGTGTCACAACCAGGGGTTTGTCTTTGGCACAGTCTTCTGCACTGCCCAGAGGTGATTCTTTTAGTGGCATCTTGATTTTTGGACCTTCAGCATGCATCCATAACAGGTTTCCACATTTTTTCCCATGACAGATGAATGAAAAGTTTTGCAATAGCACTATCAGCTTTTTCATAGAATCACAGAATGGCTTGGGTTGGAAAGGACCTTAAAGATCATCCAGTTTCAACCCCCTGCCATGGGTAGGGACACCTTTCACTAGACCAGGTTTCTCCAAGCCC
This sequence comes from Pseudopipra pipra, assembly GCF_036250125.1. Taxonomy (NCBI): domain Eukaryota; kingdom Metazoa; phylum Chordata; class Aves; order Passeriformes; family Pipridae; genus Pseudopipra; species Pseudopipra pipra. The sequence goes on along the minus strand of NC_087550.1, from coordinate 105,717,862 downwards.
CATCCATCCTGGCATTGAACACTTTTCTCTGCAGACCCACAGAGCTGGTCTATGCATGGTCATGTTGCAAGAGATGTGTGGCTGGCTGGGCTGGCAAATACAAGGGCTGTAGCTGGGGACTGGACTTGTAAGATGCTTGGGGTGTGGGCTGTCTGAGAGGAGCCTTTCCCCTATCCTGCCATGCCTGCAACTCTCCTACTTGCTGCCTTCTCCAGGGGTGAGGTTCACCCACCAGGCCCCTCTCCTGTGTGTGACTGGTTGTGCAGTCATGACACAGGAGGGAACTGCTGGCACCACGTCCACCACAGAAAAGCTGTGCTAGTAGCAAGGGTCGGGTCCTCAGTGTCCAAGGCACATCAGTCACTTGGTCTTTCAAAACACTAATCAATTCAAAACTGCAATCAATCACGTCTCATATAAAAAAGACACCAACTCTATTTTTTCAATTAGTTTTGTTTGTTTAGAAGCAATTTATCAAAAAGAAGGTGACAGTGAAAAGAGTGATCAGGTGTTACACTTGCAAGTAATGAATAATTCAGTTAATGTACTTTCACTGTTTGCTAGAACATGTTTTCTTGTGCCCTCATACAGCCTCGTTGGTGTCTTTGATAAGTCTTTGGCAAGGTGTGCTTAGCAACTTCATCGCTAACTCCTAACACCCGTATAGATCCAAGTACGCGGGAGGTGCGGACACGGTTTCGGCAAGTGCTCCCAGGTCTGCAACTCACGGTCTCTGTGCAGAGCCGGGGCTGACCCTCTGCCCGCGCACCCTGGCATAGGCCCGGTGCCCTCTCTGCTCCAAGGTTCTTCAGCTCCCAAGAAAAAAAACCCAATTCTGACGAATTAAATTTGTTGATTATTCACCTGTGCAAAGCGCTCAGCTCATTTAACGCAGCTGCCTTTTCCTAAATCGTCTTCTGCCCCGGAAATTCCGAAGCTCTCGATTACCTCCCTAGCAGTGCCCCCAAGTGACGGGCCGGGGCAGGAGGCCGCGTCCCCCCGCGGCCGTGTGACAGGAGCCCGCCCGGCCCCAGGCCTGCCGGCTCGGGGGGAGCCGCCCAGCCCGCCCTCCTACGGCACAGGGAAAAAATGAGCATTAAAATAAAAAAAATCACGGTGTTTATTGAACACAAGCCCCACGCAGGGCCCGCCCGCTCTGCCGGGCCCGCCCGCTGACTAACGGTGTCCGGCCCCAGCCTCCGCCCCCGGGAGCGGCCACGCTGTGCAGGCACCGGGGCAGGGGGAGGCCGGGCCGGGGCCGGGCGGTCCGGGGGCAGGCAGGGCGAGAACTCCCGGCTGCGAGCGGCAGGAGCACGCTCGGCTCTGTGCCCGGCGAGCCGCTGGAGCACCGCGTGCCTGGGGCAGGCGTGGCCCCGCCGTGACGGCCCCGGCGAGCACCATGCTGCCCTCCCGGTAAGGCGGCCCCCGAGCCCTCTGCCCCTGGCCCGGGTGGGGCATGGCGGCCGGGGGGGAGTCGGCTCTGAGGGACGGAGGCGGCGGTGCTCCGGCGGGGCCGGTGGGCCCTGGGCAGCCGCCGCCGTGAGGGCCCTGGGGCGCGGCCGGGGCGGGGCACCCGAAACTCCCCCGGCGCCTGGGCCGGTCCGGGGCACTGGGCGGGAGGGGAGTCCTGCGGGACTGCGGGCGGAGCGGGAGGGCATTTGCGGACCGTGCGGGACACACGAGTCCAGAGGCTCCAGCAGTTACGGAGGCGCTTCAGAATTGCCATTCACGTCATCTCTGGTGCATACGAGACTGCTGGATTCTGAGGAGGTTTTGTGTGTGTTCCCTTTCACTCTCCTGAGTATTGCTGGTATATATGCAGATGGATATGGCCCTGCTTTTCTGCTGGTGCCTGAGGACCTGCCACCTTTTCTTTCTGGAGGTGAAACCCCAGTCCCAGCTGAAGAAAATTAAGGGACCAGTAATCCATGTTCCCTGACAGGATGATGCTGTGAACTGTCAGAAGGGGTTTTCCACTTGCCGACCCTCTGTGTGTTTTTGTGTTACCACAATTTTGCTTACTGGAGGAGTAGTGGTGGCCACTACCTGGTAGAACACTTACTGAATTGTGAGTGGATTACATTCTCTGAAGGGTTTCAGGGTTGTCCCTTCTTGCTTAATGGCTAAGAGGATTATATCCTGCAATTTAGGCTTGTCCTGAGTTGCTGCAGTACTAACCCATCGAGGAGAAGACCAGGCTTAGCTCAATGGGACTGCTTGGGAGACCTTGAGAAATCCTTCTTGAGATAGTCCTCCTTCCACTGCTATGCATGCTAGAGAAGTGTATGGATGGGGTCATGGATGATTTTCTAGATGCACATGGACCCTGTCTGTGTTAAGATGCTACAGGGCAGAAGCTAGTATTGGGCCTAAGTTGGTTGTCCCAGGGCATCTGAATAGTCAGTGAAGAGATCGATTACTGCCGGTGAATCATCCTTCCTTCCCGTTTTCAGATAAGTACAGGTATCAGCTGGAATTTCAATTATCTTGGAACTGTTGTACTGATTGTATCTAGTTCTAAAAATCAAGCTGAAAATAAGGAGTGGTGTTTCTGAAATAATCAGCATCATTCCAAAATTAAATCCTAAATTATTTTCATGGCGTTATTTTTAATGACACTAAATTTTTCTACTCTGCCTGTAGGTTGTGCATCATGAGGAAGCTTCCTTCTGTTCTGGCTAGGACACTCACTTCTGGGACCACTGGCTCCCCAGTGCTTCTAGACATGTTTGAAGGTAAAGTAATTGACTGTACTCCAGAAGATTTAATGATGTTTCTAAGGAATTTATTCTTTCAGGTAGTGTCCCTGCATGTATTAATATTGTTTGGATAATGAGCATGGTTTTGGCTGTTAGCTCATGGTATAAGGTTTTAGGAAGCAGCAGAAAGTGACTGTATTTGTTTGGGGGTTAATGGCACAAGTATAATCACTGAAGTTGCAATTTAGGGGCTTGTCTGGTTCTCTAGTCTTTGAAGAGCACGGGTTCTTTTCTGGCAGGATAAATGCTGCTCAGGTTGGATAGAAAGTCAGTGTAGTACAGACAGGTACAATGGGACTGGAGAGAATGGCCAGGAAGTGGGGGAACTGAGTGGAAATAATGTCTTACAGAACTTTAATGTGTCAATACGGTTAATTTTGTAAACTTGGAGAAATCTTTTAATCGGATCAGCAGCATTGCCTCATGAAATTGCTCTTGTCAATAGATCTTTGTGTGGAAAGATTGTTGCAGCACTCTAAAAGAATAAATCATAATGTTCCTGTTTCAGAAGCTTTAAAACTTTTTTCTTGCATTCTAATCCCTTGAACTGAGAAAAGGGCAGGAGGAAAAAGGCTGGAGCCAGGTACAAATAATTCTTTGATGGAGTTTTGCTTGTATCTGAGATCTTCTTTTCTCCTTTGTTCTCTAAACAGAAGTTATCAAGTAAAAGAGAAAATGAGGGTCATTCATTACTAGAGAACTTATTTTCATTGTTGTTAATAAATGGTAATTTAGGACATTAAGGGAGAGAAGCAAGGATACAGAATATTGCATATTTGCAAATATTATCCTGATTGTTTAGTTAGATATTTAAAAGGCTTGTAAAAACAGTGAAGCATTGAGGCCATCCTGGCCTTGCCTCTGATTAGTACTCCAGTATTAGAACTTCAAGAGGTACTAATATTTTGAGGATTATAATAACTGTAAACATTTGAGATTCTGTTTCAAAATTGTAGCATTTAAATGTTACACAAACCTTTGCTGATACATAAACTACTTTCCTTTAATTATGTATCCATGCATTCACAAAAACAAATACTTTTTCTTAACTAGCTTTTCACATGCTTCCTCCCAGCTTTGGGTCCCAGTTGTGAGTGCCCTTTCTTCTTCCATGGTTCTCCCAAAGGCTACATGAAGCAGGACTTTGGAAGTTTCCTCTGAGATAACTCTCATCCCACTTCCTGAAAAATGCTGCAGTTATTCTTTCCAAAGTTAATAGTGTTTGTCAACAGCATATGGTAGCACCAGGTTTGAAAAACCATTTGGGATTATGCAGCAAGCAGATACCACAGAGTCAGTAGACAAGGAACTGCAAAGCTAACTTGAAAGGAAAGGACAAACTGAGTTGAAAACACCAAGATACTGACTGTAAATCAGGCAAGGACAGGTTGCTTGCAGTTACTAACATTAAGGAACATGTGCCTGAATGGAACTGAAGCAGGTAGAATAACCAGGTAACTCCTCGCTAGATTAAATTAGATGTAAATTGCATTGTTTCTTTTGATTGGTAATCTAACCTGTGTTTTCTACTCCACAGGACATTCACCTATTCATGTGAATAATGGTGTGTTGTGGTAATCTGTACATATTAAAGTATTTGCTATAGCACTAAACTTACTCAGCTACTGTTTTTCCTTACTTTAGTATTCATGAAAAATGAAATGCTATTATTCTTCTCTGTCCACTTGCTTACAGCCACTTTGCCTTGGGTGAATGGCTCTGATCTTACTTGTGGCAGTATTGTTGGACCAGATCTCTGTCAGCACACTGTGTTTGTGGTGCTGTCCTGGATAACACATGTCTAAGAGGCTTGTGGGATACAAAATCTCTCACAGCAGCAGCTCCTGCAGTACTTGGCTTCATTTTAGACATTGGAATATGCATCTTTCACCTGAGTCCGGACCAAGCTCTGTACCAAAACTGGTGGTCAGATACATTGCAGTGGTCTGCCTGAACCTGGATACAGCCTGGGAAGGCACCAGGACAAAAGATATGGATCTCACTGGCAAAGATGAATGCGGTGATCTTGCCCAGCTGTCCTTGTGTCCTTTGCCACAGCACAGTGCAAATAAACTCCGACCCTGCTGCTCTGGCATTAATGATCCACTGTTCAGAGTTTAGAAGATACTGTGAAATATGCAACATGCTAATGATGGATAAGTCCCATTTTGCACATTTAAGACATTTGCCAAATAATAAAAGATAAATAGTTAATGGATTTTTGTGCTTAATTACTTAAATTTCTGTTGTGAGATACATAATATCTAGAAGGGCAGTATAGTCTTTCCAAGAAGGAGGAAAAAAAAAAAAGAGCAAAACTATGTGCTTATGAGCCATAAATGGACTAGATTTAGCTTGGCAACATTTTAGAAATGCTTTTGCATGTAGTCCCTTTTATTGTTAAGATAAAAATTATGCGTTCTCAGCCTGGCAAATGTTTGTACGTCTAAAATTGAAATCAGAAGTATTAAATGGGAGTAACAGCTTATATACATTTTTGCAGGTTTGAACTTGAGATTTTTCAGGGCTTTTAAAAGGAAGATGAACTTAGTTTAAACAAGGAGAAAGTGCTGTTTATTCCTCCTCCATCCCAGCACAGTCTGCACTGTTGAAAAATTGAGGTTTTGTGTTCTAGAAGCTGTAACAGTGTTTCTGCTAACACTGTATTTACCAAGTGCATGCTATGGCAGCTTCACAGAGGGAGTATGAGTAACAGGAAAGTAGTACCTATTCTGTAAATAAGCCTGCTGCTTCTTAAATAAAAAAGAATCAGACCTTCTTCCCTTCAAAAAAAAATCAACTCTCAAGATTTTTAATCACTTTCTTTCACTGGAATTTTTTTTTTTGTTCTTAGAATTAGTAGTGGAAGTCTTCTCATTTCAAAACATTTTTAGCCTAATTTAATAAATAAATGAGGCCTAAGCAATCTATTTTGTTTTGTCTTTGTTTGCCTATCTTCCTGTCCCCCTCTTCTTCCAGAACCTTTTGTTGCTTGATATCAGCCAAAATAGATGAGCCGCCAATCTCAAAGGGAAACGTGTTTACACAAGCTTTGTGAAAATTGGCTTCTAAATCAGAGGCTTGTTAGAGTGCCAGAGCTAGTGCTGGGGTCACCCACAGACCATGGTGTTTGCTGGCTGTTCGAGAGTGACTGGGATCCATGTGCTGGCTGGCACTCAGCCCTTTGCCTGCCTCTTGCTTGGGCAGACAGAGCAAAAACAGGCTGGGAGTGTAGGGGCAGGGGCTGAGGGTGCTGCAAGGGAAGGAACAAGAAAGGGAAGGTTTGGGGTATTGTTGTGGTGGTGCTGTGGGAGGACTTGGGCAGAAACTGTGTGAGAAGGAGGAGGGTTGAGCTGAGTGGATCTGACTGAGAGAGGGGAATTTAAATCCTAGGGAATCATGCTAGACTTGCTCCAGGGTTCACAGGACAGTTTGCTGATCACTGTGAACACTCTGACAGGGCATTTAGCTTGAAAAATACCAAACCTGATAAAGGATCAGCTTGTGACTCACCAGCAGCCCTCTTTCTATTTCACCATGAAATTTTGGATGTTTTTTTGGTAGCCCTTGCTTGATATGTCTCTATTTTGTCCTAATACTTGAACCTCCTTGTATAAAAAATATTTGCAAATAAGCAAGGAATCCCTACTATACAATTCTCAGCTTCTGTTTGGAGCATGGGAATTGTTGCTGCTTGTTTTCAGGTGTTTCCAAATAGCCAACATTTACCTGCCTGACAGCAATAGGGTAGTTTAATAGATTTGATGGGACCTTGGCACACAACCTCATCTGAGCAAGAGTAGAAAACCTCCTTGTGCAGATTATTCTTGAAATTTAGGAAACATTTGTGCAGAACCTGTATTAACTCTGATCATAGAGTCATAGAATCAGCTGGATTGGAAGGGACCTCTGAGATCATCAAGTCCAACCCTTGATCCAACACTGCTGCGGTTACTAGACCATGGCACTAAGTGCCACATCCAGTCTCAGCTTAAAAACCTCCAGGATGGAGAATCCACCACTTCAATAGTACAAACAAGGCCAGAATAAATTTTTTAAGCCTGTCTTCAGTATCATAACATGGAGACTGCTAAAAATTTGGGCTCTAAAACCCTGCTGGTGAGAGCCAGGCTGCTGCTGTTACTTGCCTTTGTGGGTGGGATTGTTGAATTGGTATTCTTCTCATTCCCTTTCTCACAGCTGCACTGTTCCCTTTTATGTTCTTTTATGACTTTCTGATTTATCTCCACAGTTTGTGTTTAGGCTGTAATGTTTTCATACCATAATTCCTCAATCTGATCTTGATCCACTCTCTGTTTCAGCTCTTAATTAGCACTGGCGGTGACTGCACTAACAAACACCTTCTTGGCTGTACACAATAAGCTACGGCATCATGTTACTCAACCCATTACTGTGATATGCCTACTAACAGCATCAGTGAATTTGGCCAAACTTTTGTTTCTGGGCTGCTATTTGCATGAATTTGTTTAATTTTCTTGTTCTGGGATGAGGATTATGCCTTCTAACGCCAGGCAACCTCACGTTCATCACTTGGAGAACTAAGCTTGATTTGCTTTGATTTTTTTTTTTCCAGTGCGGAACAAGTTGAGGGATATAGTGGGAGCATCTGCCAACTGGAGGTACAGTGTGCATTAAATGTATTTTGCTTTATTTGTGAAACTGAGGTAGTTGAAACAAGGCTTCTGAATTGGTACTTTGTGGATCACAAACTTCTGAGATTTATCTGGCAGAAGATCTTTAGCACCAAAGGAACAAAATATGTGATGTTGATGTGTAAAAGATTGTCCCGTTAGCTTTGAATCCAATGGAAGTTTAAGAGCTGTAGAGTCAGTCTGGCTGGCAATGTCATGTTGCTGTTACCTTTGAGTTATCTCTAAGTGGATTGCCCACATGGTGAATTTATCCTGCACTGGATTCAGAGGCTGGTTCACTGTGAAGCAGGCTGCATGTCACTTTGGAAAATTGTCACCTCAGTATCAGGATCTCCTTAATCACGAGCATCTTTAGCATTTCCTTTGTCTGCTCTAACTTCATTTTTGACTAATTTACATATAATTTAAATGATTGATGTTTTGACCTTATTCAGGTTACCTTCCTCCCTCTCCATTCCACTGACTAAACCAGAGTTGTCTGTAATCCTCTACTGTTACAATTCTGGAAAATTCAGTATAGCAGTTTAGGGGAATTCTGTATTGCAGCTTGGTTGGTCACATGTGTATTGTTAATTTTCTTATGGCTGTATTTACTCTTCTTACACACTGTGCACTGATAGGGAAACAAAGAGTGGCTCACCTGGGTGGAACATCGGATGAAGGTCTTCTGATTCAGTTTATCTAGGCAGAATTGTAGGCATGCTAACAAAAGTGCCTGAATCCAGGAAGCTGATTTTTGCTTAATAAGAGTAGGGTCTAAGCATGAAGGACCTTGAGATTTTCAGCAGGTCAGCTAGAAAGGGCTCTAGAAATTGTTTTATGAAAAAGCTTTTCCCACAGCCCAGAATGGCTGGGGAGAAATGACTCCATATGGAAATACCATCGGAGGATTGAGATTTTAGAAGGCTCTGGTCAAATCTGACCCACTCCTGGAAGGAGAGCATACTGAAGCCAGGATCAGCACAGCAGTGTTTTTCTTAGACAGGTATGTCTTTTGTGCTGTGCAAGATGCAGCAGAAATGGTTTACAGAGTACTGAATGCTTCAGCAGCCATGGAGAAGTAAAGCTGGGGAGACCATAGCAGGGAGTGCTTGAGAATGACAGGTTTAATATGGGGAGGTTGGGAGGGCATGGATCATGTAGCCTTTGAGATCACTTTTAAAACGCAGTGACAAAGAGCTGATACATGTGGAGACTGAACAGCTGGGGATGAAATTGAGGCCACAGAATGACTGAAGAGGACAAATCTGAGAGAACAGGATGATAGGGGTCCTGAAATTGGAGCTAAGGAAGGACTGATGTACATACATCTGGATTGTTGGGAGAGAGGAGAGATGCATGTTGGAGGAACACCTTCAGCCATAAATTTTGTGAAAAGTAAACTTCAGTTTTTGATTTCTCTTGTAAAGGCCAGTGGCATTTTGTATTCATTTGTTATTAAAAAGAAATATCTTGCTTATATGTTTATTCTGGTTTTGTACTTAAATTGTAATTAAAATTATTAATCTGTTCCTTGTTAAATATAGTCTAGATGGAGTTGTGGACATTTCAGAAATAGATGAACATTTCTCAGAATGTTTAGGGCGAGTGTTAATTAATAATTAGGTGAATTACTGTTACTGTATGACTAATACTGCAGTGTGTAACAGTATTTGTTTGTTGAAAAATGTTACTGCATTGAGCCCCACTTCTGTATATTGAAGTGCAAATTCTGAAGTGGAAGTCAAGAAGAGCTCTGCTGCTGACCTCAGAGGAGCCAGGATGGGACTGGTGAAAACAGAATATAATTGAATTTTTATTGTTTGGTTTCTTTGTGTTTGTAGACAAATTTCTGATTCACTCTTTGATTAACTTCTCTTAAACCTTTCACTGAGAGACTTTGGAAAAAAGTTTTTTAAAAAGCCTGAAGGTGAATCATCTTGAATGTTACATCTTTCCTTAATCATCTTGTATATTCTATTTCTATGCAGTGGCATAACTTCAAACATTAACCCTCTAGAGGAGGTTGTTATCTTTCTGTTTCCTCTGAACTCTGTGGTAGTCATGTTGCCAAGATGAGGTAAACCATTATCTCCTGTTTAAAACAAACAAACAAATAAAACTAACTGAAGTTTTCTGCTAGACTTTTACTCTCTTTGATCATGGATTATTCATATTTCCCTAAAACTTATTAAACAGAAAAGAGAGAATATAAATATGGTGAAGCTTGACTTTCTGAAATAAAACTCAAGCCAAGTAAGCCTGCATCTTAAATGGCTAATACCCAGAATTCATCCAAAGTCAAAACTTAAGACAAATTTTCTTTTTGGTGAAAAGGTTCTCTCTTTCTCCCTTTCTTCCTTTCCCCCCTCTCTCTCTTTCCCTCTCTGGTTTTGTTAAGCACAGTGTCACTGATCTCAGCAATGCAGCGTGCACAACTGAAGGAATGATGCATATCCAGAAGTTTAACGTTGGTTGCTTGGTGTTTTATGCCTTCCCTTGCTCTATGAAATGGATCCATAGTTTTGCATACTCCTTGGAGCTGTTGCATGTTTAACCCTTAGGTTTTTGATAGATTCTAGGGATGTTATGAAATATTTGCTTTATTTGGTTAGGTTGCACTTTTAAGAGGAGGAAACTTTGGTGGAACAGGTAAGAGAGAACGTTGGGCAAGACTGTTACATCTTGTAGATACCTGTGCAAGGAACCAACTTGATAGACTGTAGAGAAGTGACAGTAAGTTGGCCCTTATTTGACTGTGAGAGTTGCAGCCCCTCTGAGTTGGTGGTGCTGGAAAAATAGCTCTAAAGGAGCAGTGCTCCCTTCTCTGTATTGTTTCTTTCTGTAACTTTTCTGTATAGTTGTAAGATGTCTGGGTAGGAAGAGAGAGAGAGAAAGAAATAGGTTAGTTTTCCCTGTCTTTTACCTTGCTGTATGAACTGATGCTGTAAGGGGGCAACTCACCTGTGGATGATAGCAAATCTTAGCAGGTTAGTTCTCTTGCTCTTAGTACTAGCCAACACTGTACAGCTGCTTTACTTCTTGGGAGAGATTATAAATTGATGTTCAGTTCTTTAAAATTGTCACTGTGGCAAGAGTTGTGATACTGTAGCTATGGAAGACATGAGTATGTACAAAAACTCATAGGTTAAATTATATCTGATTTGTTCTTTTCAAGGGGAACCATTTTGGTAACATTCAGAATTAGATTAATTTGTTCATAAGTGTGAAGTATGTGCTTGCCACTTGTACACAAAGATATTTCAAAGCTTTCTGCAGTAGTCTTGCTTAGCATCTGTCATTACGTGCATCTCACTTTCTTTTCAAGGCTCACTTACTGTGTCTTGCTATTTTTACTACGTTTTGGTTTTTATTTTGATAATCATCAGTGTGACATCTTTTAGCTAGGGTTGCAGTTGTGTTGTCATACTCTAGACAGATTGTTTTTTTTTCTTACCAGTGATCATGTGCAAGCAATGCAAGAAAGAAAAGCTCTTCATACTTTGCTGGCAAAACGTCAGGAAGATCTCCCTCCCAGAAGAATGAAGGATAGCTATTTGGAAGTTATTCTACCTCTAGGAAGTCAGCCTGAAATAAGAGAAAAGTACCTGAACGTACACAACAGTGTAAGGTAACAAAGCAACCACGTTACACATACAGGAAACTGTTAACTTCCACTTGCTATGTAAGTAGGTATTTAATTGTCAAAAACCCCTATCTTACAGATTTGGAAGGATCCTTGAAGATCTCGACAGTTTAGGAGGTATGTATCTGTGCCCTTTTAAACACTCCACAAAGTGATTTTGAGTACTGCTGAGCACTGTTTGGTGTGATACAGTATGACCTCAGGCAGAGAATCCCATAATTGTGCTATTTCAAAGGGGAAGGAAAAAAAGAAGACACTGATGCTGGAAAGAAAGGATGGATGATAAAGAACAGACAGAAACAAAATTGTTCCACTTCAGCTTCTTGCCTCAAATTTTTAATGGACTAGTTACAAGAATAAGTTACTGAAAAGTGATTCTACATTATGAATCTGCATTGAGTGTTAACTCAGAGATAATTTGCACAGTGTGTATTGAAAATTAAAACTTACGATTGTTTTTTCTTAAAAAAAACTCAACAAAAACTGACACAAAACCCAACAGAGGTTGGAAATATTTTAATCTTCCCTTTGGAGTGAAGAGTGTATAATCTGAGAAGAACAGAATGTAACCACTGAGAACAAATTAAAAACAATTGATGTATATTCTTGGATTCTGTCTCCAAATTGATATTAAGGGTAAAACCGGCTCAGTTATTTCATGAGTTAGCATCCTTAATTTTTTTTCTTCTTTTCATTTATTTGTGGTCTTGAAAAGTTAAAGATCTTTGACTTTTGTATTGCAGTTAAAATAAGTGCTAGGTTGTTAATAGAACTTGGAGATACTTTTATCTTAAAAAGTCACCAGGTGAGTTCTTCTTCATCAAAGTTCTGTAGCTGGTTGGGAGCTTTTCAATGGAGATTTTTGACACAGAATAAGTGCTTATTAAGGGAAAGCTGTGAATGGAACGTTTTTTTTCTGTTCCTTCTGAGGGTCCAGATTCACAAAATTGAGGAAGGCAGAGAAAGAAGGGAATGTATGTCTATCTAGGATAAACACAATAGCTGGATGATTTATATTTCCTTCTGGGAGGTGGAAGACACTGGCTTCAGCACCTGTCCTGAATTAGAAAAGGAGACTTCAAACTGTTGGCTACCCTCCATTGTTAGATGAGAGGAGCCTGTTTTTCATTCTGTGCCTTGTTTATTTTCCCTGAAAATCTGTGAAGATGTTTTTTTTTCCTGTGATGGCACAGAATGTCTGCCTTGTTTGCCGTCATACTGTGCTCCAGTCAGTTCAGCTGGGGATGTATTGTTTTGGGTTAATCAAGATTCTGTCCCAATTACAAAATATTCAGGATGGCCATATTGATGTAACGAGTTGATAGGCATAACAGGTTTTAGAATTGTGTCTCCAGTAATTTTAGGGGAAAACATAGATTACTTGGAAGGACAGAGATCTTTCTTCTCTTATCTTGTTAAGTCCAAACAGATACTTTTGATTATGGAAATCCGTGTTGAGTGAAAGTCACATGAGCACTAGGACAAACCCTATTTTTGCAGCCTTGAATTACTCTAAGGAGTCTGTTTACTTGGATGTGCTCTTAAGAACAAAGCTAATTAGTTTAAATAGTGGTTTGGCTTTTAGTGACTTCGGTGTGATAAATATCTCTGACTGTGCTTTCATGCCTGTAAGGCACATCTTATTTAATCTTCACCTCTTTAAAGGAATCAGTATTTTAAAAGTCCTCAAATAACATGTATCCTTGGACAACCTGCATGAAATCAAAACAGAAGATAGGAAGAATCTGAGATAGTGGGCTTCAGGGGTAGAGGAAAGAGATTATGTGGGATTTGGAGTAGAGTGATGAGTTGATTTAAAGTGCTTAGCTAAATTTACTCTTTTATGAGTAAATATGCATAAAACTGAACTGCTGCATCACTGTTTTCTTTACAGCAATCCCATGTGTTACATGCATGAAAATGTGGAAGTTGGGCTTTCCTGCAGTAGGATATTTTAGTTTGTGTTTTGCAGGTACTTCTCATGCTTTGCAAAGATGGCTTTGATCTGCTCCACTAATGATTTTGTTAAAGAGCTGACTCAGTTTTTGTTCTCTCCATAGTTCTTATTTGCTACACTCACACCAAGCAGGAAATGCAGCCAAAGTCTCCCTTGTCCATAGTCACAGCTCTGGTGGATAAAATCAGTAAGTGGCAATTTGGTCAGTAGAAGTGGCTTCATCTGTTTGTCTTACTCTTCCAGCAGCCACTGCCTTCCCATGGTTGTTGAGGATACCTTCTTCACTCTCCTGTTTAGTTCACTTCATCTTGTTTTGGCCTTGAACTCTCAAGTATTGTGGCTTTTGTTGAAGGAAGGAGAGAAGAGGATTTTGTAGTGCTTTTTAGCATTTCATATGTCACCTCAAAATACAACTTTCATGCTTTCTACATTCTATGTAGAACATAGAATAAACATTCTATGTTTAGTTTTCTCTTTTCTGGGTTTCTTAGCTTCATTATGGAACAGTGTTTGTTCTGGTGGAGTTGGGACCTTGCTTGTCTCACATGTTCTGCTGAACAGCTCCAGGGGTCTGCTGTCCACCTGTGTGACTGCTTCCTACTCCAGTTCTGGCTTGAGAAGTCTGGAAAGGCAGAAACTGCAGACTAGCAGTTTGGTCCTTTGCAACAACTGGCTTTTCTGGGTTGTCTTTGTGTATGTTGCCACCTTCAGAACACAGAAAGGCCTTAGAGAATCTGGCCTTTCTAGTATTAGATGTGAGTGATCTGTCTCCAGTAACCCCTAATGTTTGTCTTGTAGATTTGTGCAAGAAGATTATATATCCAGACTGTGACATCAAATTCACAGGCAATGTTTCTTGGGTTGGGAAGACCTCAATGGAAGTGACGATGCACATGCTGCAGGTTAGTTCCTGTGACTTCTCTCCATCTTATGACAGGCATGAGGTGCTTCAGAGGAAATTCTGGACGATGGCACGAGCAATCTAAATTATATATTCTAGAATAACTTTCTGAAGGGGTTGAGGCAGCCCTAGTGTTCTGAAGACCAACACAGCTTCCAGTAGTCTCGATGCAGCAAGGCAGTCTTGCTAATCTTTCAAGATATGCATTTTTCTTAACCAGTATTTTGTATTTAAAGTGCAGCACAGTACTCCTACTGAAAAAAGTAGGTGTCTGTGCTCTGCATGCTCTAAAATAAGCTTCTCCCTGCTTTTGAAAAACTTTATTTTCCTTATGCCTTATCATTTTATAGATTTATGAATTTTAATGTTGGTATTCAGACTTGATGTTAAATTGTATCTCATGTGCTCATCTTATCTACTGTGTAGCATAATTTTTTTAATGAGTTATTAAATAATAATGGAATATAAATGAAGGCTGTAACTAGGCTACACTATGCAGGAAGCAAAAGGAACATTAATAATTAAATTTAAAAAATCTTAACATTTCTAATAAATATTTACTGTGAATTCATTAGTTAACTGAAACATTAATTCAGTTATTTAATTATTTAGAGTAAAAAAGATATGCTATAAACACTTAAATGATTGGAGTGAGTCCAGAGGAGGGCCACTAAAATAGTCAGGGGGGTAATAGTCAGAGCACCTCCCCTGTGAGGAAATTGAGACTGATTATCCTGGAAAAGAGAAGGCTTTGTGGTGACCTAATTGTGGCCTTCCAGTACCTGAAAGGAGCCTAGAAGAAAGATGGAGAGGGACTTTTTAGAAGAGCCTGTAGTGACAGAACAAGAGGCAGTGGCTTCAAACTGAAAGAGAGTAGGTTTAGATTAGATATTATGAAGAAATTATTTACTGTGAGGGTGGTGAGGTTCTGGTACAGGTGGCCCAGAGAAGTTGTGGATGCCCCATCTCTGGAAGTGTTCAAGGCTAGACTGGACAGGGCTTTGAGCAACTTGGTCTAATGGAAAGTGTCCCTGCCCATGGCAGGGGGGTTGGAACTAGATGGTCTTTAAGGTCCCTTCTAACTCAAATAATTTTGTGATTCTATGATTCTGTGATAATTCAGAAAAACAGATAAATATTTTTTTATTCGCTTGGTCTCTTTAAATAAAATCTCTTATGTAGAAGATAATGTTACACCTTTATTGTCAGAGTTCCTTGCAGTGCTGGCATTAGTGGCAGTTTGGTATTAACAGAAAAGTATTTTTCGGCATTTTTAAGAATAAATGAAAGTAAGCAAAATTAACGGTGTGGCCACATAGTTGATGTCAACTAAAGAGCTTGCTAAGCATGTTTACAATTTTAGAGTTTAATAATACATTTTTTTTCTGTCTCTCTTAGCTACATGATGGTGATTACAGCCCTGTGTTAGATGCAACCTTTGTCATGGTGGCCCGGGACCCAGAGAATAAACGGTAATTTGTAGGACAGGAAAATAGTTTTCTGACTCTTGCTGTGCTGAAAATGGCAAATGTGGCAGCTTGCTCTGTATGTGTGGAAGCCCTATAATGTAAGTGTTAAATAAATCACATAGTCAATGTTTTCTGCTGGCAAGTGTTAACTTTCCTGTGACAAGCTTCAGAGTATTGATTTCAGCAGTCAAATGATACCAGGATTTGCTGGTAGTTTTGGAATCTGACCCTTTTCTTTAACAGATTTTCCCTTCCTTTGAGTGACTGGCCTGAATGAACACAAGAAGTGAATAAATCTGCCAGTAACCCACTTGCATTCTAGTTGTTGTTAGAGCTAAAGATAGAGTTTCAGTAGTTAAATAGTCTTTGAGTGAACAATACCATTAATTCCCTAATAGACACTTGGTAAATGTCACCAGAATAATTCAGGCTGCAACTTGCATGTGTAACTAACATGGAACTGATAAGTATTCCCACAGAACTTTAAAAACCCCTAACCACTAATTTTGTTATTTTTCTGGTTTTACTTTATCTATAATTCCTTAGTCATTAAACTAATAGGCTGCTCAGTTGCAGTTTTGCTTTATAACTCCAGCGTCAGATAAATGGTTGTATTTCTTAACCTCTTTCCTGTATAGCCCGCCAAAGTAATAAACTATTTCCTCTTTCCAACTAGTTTAAATAATTGCTTGTGTTTAATGAAGAAGGGTGTGTTTAATGAAGGGGTTTTACTTTATTTAATTATGTAGTCCTGATAGCATTAGAAGTAGTTTTTAGTTTGGTTTCCTTCAGATTTTTTTTAGAACCAATGAACATACTATACATTGAGAAAACCACTTATATTTATGGTTCCCATTCTAAGGACTAATTTTGCAAAATAATTACATCAAATCTGATGTCATTATGCACTAGCAGATTGACTGAGGACAAGCCTACATGGACTTGTGCAGATAGATGCAAACTTCAGTGTCTGTTGTACAGGATAGCTGGCCACAAGCCAGCTGTGTTTCTGTCCATATAAGGAGGGTATTTGTGTGAGGTAAAAACCCTTCAGAGAGGTACAGGGTACAATAGGTTGGCTGTAGTGCCACAGAAACGTGGCTGTGTGCCTTTTGGACTATAGCAAACTTTGCATCTCAGCAGCTCGGGGCTTGGACAGGAGAGCTGAGGAGAGGGGACATAAACTCTGCAGTGGAGAAGGAGCTGCTTTGTCTTCAAAATCCAGAGGTTTAGCAAACCAGGAAAGAGCAGTTTGTTATAGGAGAAAAGATCTTCTCTCTGTGTGCCTCTTGTCACCAGCACAAGTAAAGACTTGGGGTAGAGGTGGATTGTTCAGCACATACTTTGTGTGTATGTATATGTTGTTTGGAGCATTTGTATAAATGTTGAAAATAGAAAAATAATAATTAGGAATTACAGGAAAGAATGGTTCTTGAAAATAACCATTTGCCTTTACTTTTGAAAATAATTAAATGTCATACAATTAGGTTAAAGTAAATTTACTTGTGCAGTAAAATAAACATAAAAATTTGTGCTCAAGGCATGTCATAATCTTCTTTGATAAGTAGTACACGTGGTAAACAGCTTTTGGCTGTTGATAAGGCTGTCATGGGAGCATGTAGATTATAAAAACACTTGCTAGCTATGCCACTGTGCTCTTTCTATTCCAGGAGGAATGATACCATTCAGTTTTTGGTTTAGTCTATCCTAGATCATCATGGCTTCATTTGCCGAGTTTCTGAGCAGCTTTCTGCTTGAATAATCTTCATTATAATTTATAGGTACAATTTTATCTTCTTAAAAGGGAGAGACGCATCTCTTTCTTAATTACACTAGGTAGTGTTTGGATCACTTAACTGCCTCTTCAGAGTTAAAGCTAATGGGATATTCTTTTGGCAGCTCCACATTATGAAGTAATGCAATTATTTCTATGATATAACCTGAAATATGTCTTTTCATCTTGTAGTGTGTATATAAGCAAAAATGGAAGACTGTTATAATGTATTTATAGAACGAATTCTTGCGAAGTTTGTAATTTAAAAAAAATTCCTGTCCATAGGCCAGCATTTGTTAATCCACTCGTTCCTGAGAGTCCTGAGGAGGAAGAAATCTTCAAGCAAGGGGAATGTATGTCATATTTCCTGGTAGTATGTACATCTGCCTCAGGTTCAACTTAATAGCTGGAAGGAAGTAAACTTCAGCAGTTTCTGCTACTTAGAAATGCTCCTAATTTATTTAATATCAATTTTTTTTTCTGGCTCAGGTGTGTCAGTAGTGTAAGAGAGTTTCAAAGCCTGCTATCACATACTTGGAAACTATTTGGCTAAACTGACAGATAAGGGTGCTCCTGATGTGCCCTGCACACCCCCTGGACTCCTGTGTTTGCAGGATGCTCCCTCCACTTCGGGTCTGAGTGCAGCCCAGGCTCTCCTAATGCTCTGACTGATGGATTACCCCATGGTGGACCTGCTAAGTGCATCCCAGCTCCTTGCTATCTGGGTGCCCATGTTCCCTTTGGAAAGAAACTGAGAAAAAGAAAAGGGGGAGAGCAGGGGAAGGAGTGTGTAGCTCCATCTTCTTTTATTCCAAGATGAAGTTTTAAAGCAGAGAATTAGAGAAACATTGAAGACTGAATAAACTGGACAGAAGATCTTTTAAGCTAAAGTTTCAATCATTGCAGCCTATGGTAACGAGTTCTGCTATAAATTTCCATTCCTGTACCATTGGCAAAGCCCGAAGGTTCTGTAGGGTTTCTTGTTAGATATGTTTTTCTGTACTTTGAGGGTAGTACTCAAGTTTTCTGTAGAAGCAGTGGGTATCATGGTACACGTATTGAAGTTCTTCATCAAAGTGGTGAGGTAGCAGTAAACTTCTGCTTTATTTTTTCTTTGATGCAGTCAATTCTAAAAGCCAACTTTGTGTTTGAATTGATTGGACCATGAAGTTACAGCTTTTAACTTAGAGGGGAAAAAAGAAAAAAGAAAAGACAGTTGATTCCAAGTTAAAATTGTCAGAGCCATTATTTGTTTTTTTTCCTCTGAACTCTAATACTATGAGTTTTTTTTAATATTTAGTGAACAAGCTGAGGAGGATTGAATTCAGCACTGCTTCCTTACTGAAAATGGCTCCCACTGCAGAAGAAAGAAACATTGTGCATGACATATTCCTTCATACTTTGGACACAAAGTAAGAAGGGGAGTGGTGGAGGAGAACTGATGTATTATGAAAGAGAAAAGTGCCTTTTGAGTGGGTGCTCATAAGAGGGTAGTCTGGAATAAATGAACACATTTAAATTCTGTGGCATTTTATTTGGAATGTAGGTACAAACTTTAATGTGACATTTGCAGCTCTCAAAAGAGTCTTCAGTTGTTACAGTGTTAGCTGTGCCAAGATGGTGAAAGGGACTGTAAGCACAAAGACCTGAGCAAGCTGTTAGGAATGATCTTGAGGAAAAAGGTTAATCATGTTTAACCAAATAAGGGAATGGATTAGTTTTGCAACCATGACTTGTACAGTCTCAGAGTTTTCTGCCATGATACCTAGTTAAAAAACCTGTGAGGACAGGAACTGGCCATATTATGACCAAATAACTTTGTAGTGTGTTTTTAAATATAATACCTGACAACATTATTTGAGAGAGACTGTTGTTGGCATACTTCTCTTATTTGAGATTGATGTGAAATCATCTGATGCCCATGGTGATAGAACAGTGTCTAATGACAGTAGTGCAGTGTTATATTTGTGATAATTTATAATTTTTTAAACATTATACAGTTGTTATTTTTAAAGCTGTTTACTAAAGGGAGACATGCTTTCCCTTAAAATTAGCAGATGTATTTTGTACACATTCTGTCTGGATTTGAAAACCCCAAACTGTCTGTGTGTTTGATGTTGAATTATTCTGTTAGCTCATTGTGTGCTTTTAATTCCTATTATGACTTAAAAAAACAGAATAAGGTTTTTCTGACAAAGTGTGTGCTTTGTGGTTGTGATTCATCTTTTCTTTCATGTGCTTTTCTCGAGCCTCATCAGTCACATAAACTTGAACAGTAGTAGAAGTTTTTGAAGGATCAGGAGTGTAGGTTTATTGTAGTAACAAATCAAAGTACTAGCTTAGATAAGGCTTCAAGGTCAGTTGGAACAGTGTTTAGTGACACCCTTTCTGTTTTGGGGTTATTTTGGTGTTCCATATTTTTGTGGGTTTTTTTTAAATATGTGTCTGCATTTAATATTTATGCATTTTTGGCTGCTGAATTCTGCTAATTCTGTGGACTATAAAGTTTTTTGTCTCTTCCAAAGGACAGTAAGTTTCCGGAGTCGTAAATTACCACCCAATTCAGTGTGGATGGAAGATGCAAAGCTAAAAGGCCTACAGATTTGCCATCCTCAGGTATTTTGAAAAATATTAATGAATTACAGAAAGGTACTTAAGAAGTAACTTTAAAAGGGAATTTTTACAAGGACATGTATTGACAGGAAAAAGGGTAATGGCTTTGCACTGAAAGAGGGGGGGTTTAGATTAGATTGTAGGAAGAAGTTTTTTACTATGACTGTTGTGAGGCACTGGAACAAGTTGCCCAGAGAATTTGTGGATGCTCCATCCCTGGAAATGTTCAGGGCCAGGCTGGATGGGGTTTTGAGCTCTGGTCTAGTGGGAGAGGTTGAATTTTTATGTAAGATTAGTCAAACCATTATTTTGTTTAACTTCTACAGTCCTTGCAATGTATTTAGATCATAGTTTCTTTTGCCAGTTTTTTGTTATTTGTATGGGTTACCACTGCATAATAGAAGATTTTTAATGACCTTGTTTTCTTACTAGACTATTCATTCTGTGTAAAGAAATTCCTTTGTAAAGTGTTTGCAAAAAGTTTGGCCTTTGGTTGCTGACAGAATTTTGAGTTGTTATCTTGTGTTTTTAAATGAGTCAGATGAGCTCCTAGTAAGTAAAGTTGCCTTGGGCATTTTGAATTTTGCATGTATATTTCAGTAGTGCTTTTTATATATTCAGGTCTTGGGACTTCTGTTAAATACTCTAAACTGAAGTGCAAACTTCAACACAATCCTTTAAAAAGAATTTTGATTTTTGTTTCTACATACAGGAACGGAACATCTTCAATAGAATCTTTGGGGGTTTTCTCATGAGAAAGGCATTTGAACTGGGATGGGCAACTGCTTGCAGCTATGGGTGAGTTGTAGGCCTGGAATATTTATATAATCTAGATCACTATGCACATATACATAGGTCAGGAAGGCCAAGCTAACCAACCTAATGACTATCTGAGCTGAGAAAACCTAGGTGTCTAGTAGAATCTTGAACTATTAGTGCACAGTGCTGTTTTACTTAGGGCACCTGTTGTATTTACAAAGAGATTTGCATCTTGCTCCTTGGAGTTCGGTTTTTAAGCAGCACTTGTCAAGATAGAAAATACATCCATTTTCTCTTTTCTTTTAACTTACCAAGGTATTCAGATGAACTTTTGAAGATTCATTTTCTTTGTAACCATATAAAATAGACATTCTAGCAAATAAATATTACATCCTTTCATTCCATACAGAAAAGGAATGGTTTCTGAACTTCTAGTAACTGCTTGAGCATGACTGAAGTCATCACCCAGCAAAGCTCTCTCTCTGTGTCAGTTAAATGGAGTATGCATTGCCTGATACAAAGTTAAGTGGTTTGTGTCGGTGCTTGGAAAATTGAGGCCTGATCAATGGTGGCATGAAGATCATATAGCAAGTGTAAGTCATAGGATAGAATAATGATGCAATAACATGTCCTTAGAGACCATGTACTTTTATTGGTGTGAAAGATTTCCTCCAGTTACTTTTGTCTTTGGTGTTGACATAACTCACTAGCACTTCCTGTGGCCTCTTGTTTAAGGAAGAGATTTGTTCTCTAGCAACCCTTCATTAAAATGCTGCCAATAAAATATTTTAAATTTCTCCAAACATCCTTTTTATTCTTGAGACAAAATTTCTCTTTTGCTTCCTCAGGGGTTCCAGACCCTTTATTGTATCTGTTGATGATATCATGTTTCAGAAGCCAGTTGAGATTGGATCCTTATTACTGCTTTCTGCACAGGTAGGAATTGATTTCTTTTCGAAAAGGAGCAAACCTTATCTTTGCTGTGATCACTGCTAATAAACAGTGCACTGTGAGAGCGTGTGACTTTTCTTGTTAAATGGTGTAATGAAGTCTGTTGCAGTTTTCAGCACCAATGGTAAATTACAAGCTATAATTCTTGTTTTAACTGTGTAGGTCTCTTACACGGAAAAAAACTACATCCAGATTCGAGTGCACAGTGAAGTTTATGATGCAAATACCAGGGAGCACCATACTACCAATATCTTCCATTTTACATTTATATCAGAAAATGAGGTCCCACGGGTTGTACCTAAAACATATGGAGGCAAGTATTCAATGAATATGTTGTCATCATAACTCTGTAGAAAAGATTACTTTCTCTTGAAACACTGGTCATTTTAGTAGATGAACTATTGGCATTTGAATAATTTAACAGGATTTCATGGCAAACCACATTTATTTTATGCTTTGATGACAGTGTGGATTGCTTCTTGCTTTTGCCAATCTATGTAGTTGTAGTTGCTCAGTATTGATACTAAGTTCTAATATGGTTCTCTCTTTTCTCCACTTTATTTCAGAGTCCATGTTGTATTTAGATGGGAAGCGACACTTTGATGCAGTCATGAAAGAAATCTGACAGGCACTGGGTGCTGCATCAGCAGTGTAGCAGCACTGTCTTGGAAATAGAGGGCTAAAGGACAGGTGCTTGCAATACTCAAAAAACCCCCCAACAACCACCCAAAACCAAACCAAACCATAACAAACCCAAACTCCACAACAAAACCTGCCTTTTTAGTGCTCTTTATGTATTTGCATATATTTGGATTTTTTATTGTTTGCTACTAGAATTTGTTGAAATCTACTTTTACATGCCAATGCTACGAAAAAAGGCTGAAAAATACAGCTTTAGATAGCTTCTCTTTTTCTGCTTTGAGAGATCTCATTACAACCTTTGCCGTCTTGTCACCATCTGCCTTTGTTCCCTTAGTAGCTCTCCTTTGTGTTTCCCTGATAATGGATAGAAGTTCTGTCAGAAAAATGTGTGCAATAGGTAGATGCACACAGGTGGAGCAATTTGACCTACATTCTTGTGTGAATTAGCTCTAAGGTCATCATTTTTTTTAACAGGGACACATGTATCTAGGCAGCAGCATAGGCTCAGAAGTTACTAGTGTGTACACAATGTAAAGCAGGTGTTTCCCATCAGTGGGGATTTTACAAGGTTATTGCAGCTTCTGTTTTGGATGGATTCACATTCCCTTGGGAGGAAACTGATTTTTGCAATGAAATGAGGTGGCCAGGTGGTATCTCCTGGCATTCTGTTCGTGTACAGCCAGTCCTTGCCAGCCTCTTCTAACTTTTGTTTTGTTTGTTTTAATATATAACAGTAAGTGAGTTCCTTAGTGAATTATTTCTCATGTCCTGCAGACTAGAGACCTGATTGGTAGGATTGGGTGGGACTGGGAAATGGCACTGTAGAACAGAACATTTTGGTTTATTAAGGATTGGGAACAAAAAAGGTAAAATGCTGTTCAAATGATAATGGTGATGTTTGATGCTGGAGTTAGGGGTTTAAAGAATCTTTGTTGAGCAGCTCCCAAGTCAGCTGCTGAATGGTGGGAGGATCTTTAACCACTGAGGGGTGGTACAGCTAGAGGACAGCCTCTCCCTCAGCTGGATTATTTACCTGGTTCCTTGGTGGACTGAAATGCAGTATTGCATAGGTTGGCAAGTTTACCTGTGAAGGACAGAGTACTTTCCCACCACAGAGGGGACTCTATGGTGGACATAACTATGGCAACAGGAATTAATAGGAAGAAAGTAATGGATACTGAAGTGCTTCTGATGTAATGGAGAAAGTTTTAATAATCTTGAGTATCTGGCAGATACAGCTTAACATCCTGAAATCAGGAAGGTGAGGGGATGGGAGGCATCAACTTTTAGCAGTGAATATAATTATCACAAGCACAAAACTAGACCTCTGATGCCTTCACATCAAGACTGATATCCTGTCTGATCAAGACACACGAAGAGGAATTTGGCTCAGTGATAGTTAAATGGATGACATGTGATGCCTAATGATACACAAGAACAGACTCTGACTTTAGATAAAAGGTTGATAAAATAAAGCAGCATGTTATGCTTTTGTTTCTGAGTAAGAAAATCTGAGAAATTCATAATTAGGACCAGTTTCCTTTGGTGCTAGGATGGCATGAAGTTCATGGCTCCTGACAGCTAATTGCTGTTCCTGTGAGGAGAGTGAGCGTTGTAATAACCAGCATGTTGCACATCAGCCTTTCCTTTCTAAGACTCAGCTGCTGTTACTGATGAGTGGGATCAACAGCTTTCCAGTGGAGGCACAGGGGTGTTGCCTGCTCAGATCAATGCATTGCCATAATAGTAACCTCTTGGTTCCTTCTGCAGGGTTTCTCTCTTCAGCCATACTCCAGTGCTGACTCAGCTGGATGATTTTATAATCTTTTTCTTTAATGATTTTAATGCTGTGGAGATATGTTGTATTTTCTGGGCTTCTCCCTTTTAGAACTCTTTGGAAACTCAATATACTTGACTGACTACACAAATAAAAAACTGAAATTCTGTCTCAGCTTCTTCCCCCCTCACTGCAGGGATCAATGTTCACTGTTAAAAAATAAATAGGAAGGCGGGAAGTGGAGGGATCTATTTCAGAACTATGTATTACTCCTGACTATCTGCAAGTTTTTATTATTGACCCAGTGGTCCTATTTGGGTTACTTTTTTATTACACTTGTAAGTTAAGGAGATACAAAGTTCTTCCTCTACTGCCTTTTCAGCTGCATTTAAAAAAACCATAATTATCATAATTTCTAAATTCAGCCTTTGGGAAGGGATGGGAGAGGAGAAAAGGTAATAGAGTAGGGAGGAAGGCATGACATCAGAACCTCTGGACACAGTGAAGAAGATGAATCTTTCAAATTAAATGCTTAGAAAAAGTGTGTTCTCAAACTTCACGATAACTTAATCACATACCACAATGACAGCATTTACAGAAATGTATGTACAGACATACTGAATGTGTGTGTATATATATACACATATGTAAAAGATACTATATGTCTTTCTGTTTATTACTATATATATGAGCTCATGCATTTTTTACTCTGAGAAGGTAACTCCAAGTTGTCACCCTCTCTGGTGATAGGCTACATGTATCTTTGTTCCAGGGTATGCATCCTGCTTTATACCTTCGTGTGTGAGAGAAAATTGTTCTCAGATCTCAGAATTAAAATATTTTAACATAGTAATTAATGTTGGGTTTATGTTGAAACTTAATGTCCAGCCCGTCACTGCTGTAGGTGACTAACCATTACCACAGAAACCTAAAGGAATTGGTAGATAATCTTTGTATTTATAGGAAGCCTATCCATGTAACTGACTGTGGCTCTGTAGCGGGAAGTTAATGTTTCTGTGGCCATCATGTCTTGGAATACCATGAGGAGGGGGAGCAGGATTGCCTCCCCTTATCCACTCGCTTAATGGTGATATAAAAGGAGATTTATGTGGGACTGGCTGAACTCAGTGCCCAAGAAAGCACTTTCTTTTAAATGTTTTTATTTTTCTGTGGCTAAAAAAAAATATTAAAATTATTACTCAAACTTACAGCTTCTGATACCCCTTTTTCCAGTATGCACCATTCCTTTGCAGGCATGTCGTGGTGTTCAGCACTCTGGGAAGAAGCTTGGATGAGCTGATGCAGCAGGGGCTGCTGAGAGAGGGTTTTAGTTCAGAAACCTACTCTAAACTTACTGCATGCTCAGTTGGTTTTACGGCACATTCAGTCCAGCCTTTGTCTGGTGACAGACTGGTTTGATTGCTGATCCTCCTCTGAATGCATTTTTAACTAGGTGTGGGAGAGAGGATGCACAGGTTAGGCACTAGTTAATAGGAAAATAAAAGGGTAAATATTCAGCTTTCAAGAAAGAGAAACTGGGGACTCCTTTTGTGGAAGTTATAATTGGATGATGATATTGGAGCACTTGCCCTGACAGCAGAGATCCTTATCTCTGCAGGGCTCCTGTCCGTGAGGCTTAGGCACTGCTGGGAATTGGCTGCTCCTTACCTTCTCTTACACAGCACAAATGGGAGGTTGCTGGAAGAGGGGAATGCAGCTCTGGGGACTGGTCAAAGGAGAATGCTACAGGTTGTGGTCCTTGCTCACAGTGTCACTTCTTTGGTAACTGTTCAGCTCTTTGCTTTTTGTGTTGAGAAGACAGCTTCACAGTGCTGTTATTTTTATCTGAAATTCATGCTTCTTCAATACTTCTGGAAGTGACATCCAGGTCTCAGCTAGACCCATCCTGCCTGGGGAGGTGGCTTTCACCTGCAGACCTCACCACCACATATATTTTAACAGCTGAGAGAGCAGTGAGAGCAGTCGAGGGGTGTGAGAGGCTTACCCAAAACAGCAGTGAAAGTTGAAGACTGTGTCTCTTTATTATATAGTTGCTTTGCAGGAGCATTTTTACTTTTTCTGCTGAGAAGACAGGTTCACAATGGCATCTGCATTTCATGCACTTCCAAGAGAGGCCCCTGAATACACCCCAGGATTTGGGAAAGTAAAGGTGACATTTGTGACATCTAATTCTTCCACTATTTCAAACCTCAGGTGAGGAGTACTGGAAGAACAGACTGCTTTGTCATTTCTTCATTTCAAATATGTGCGGTCACATGGCAACTCAGGTCTTTGCTTAAGGACTATTTCCCTGAGACCTTTTATGCCTATTGAACTGCATTTAGAAAAAAAATATAATTACTTAGCCAATTCCTTACTGCATGCATTGAAAATACCAACGTGAATTTAAAAAAGGCTTCAAAGCTGATGCAGCCACACTGCTGTGAGCCTAAATTTACAGTGGTCAAAGTCTGCAGATGGCCCCAGTTTTCTTCAGTCACTAAGTGTTCTCAGTCCTGTTTTCTGTTCTTGGCTCAGGGTTTGTACAGCTTTTGACATCTGCTTTAGTTTGATGCTTTTGCTGCTGTATGACCTACCATGATACATCCTGTGGTTTTGTTGCTGTAACTCTCTACTTCCCTGGCTCCACAAAGAACTGTGGCCTGGGTGGAGCATGTTCAACACATGGGTGATAACTCATCTCTGCCTTCAGCATGTCTCATTGGCTGGCTCAGTGACCTCTCCTGGCTGGAGAAGTGGGCAAAGCCTCTGGGGAGCAGGGCACAGACACCATTTCTAGTGGAGGCACAAATGTTGGGCTTATGCTGTGCCTTGAGCTACTGTGAATATCCATGTAACAGCTGGGCCTGCATTTGTCACGCTGCAGTGGCTTGGAGTTATTTGAATGTTCTCTGCGTTGATGTTTTTGCTGTTTCAGGGTTGATAAGGCTGTAAAAAAAATCCCAAGTAAAATTAAAGCAGCTGGTTTACAGCCCAGTAATGTGAGGAACCGCCTCTCTACATGCTGCCCTCCAGGCTTTGTGATCACATGGACTGGAGCAGCATTTACCAGCCTGTGGGGCTCTGCCTCTGTTACACTCTGGGTGGGATGAGGGACTCCTCCTTTCCCCAGGCCTCGAAGGGATGGGGAGGCTGGGGCTTGATGGAGCTCTGTGCTCTGGCCGTGGCTCCCTCTGCAGTAGGCATGTGCTTAGGGGTTATTTGTCAAGCAGCCACTTCTGCTCTGTGTCTGCAGTGAATAACCCCGAGAACTGCGCAGTACTCACCTGAGTCTAAACAATCACGTAACTTCACAGTGAAAATGCAACTGCTGGTCTAGTTCTGCAGAACTGAAGTGTCTATGTATAGGGAAGGGAATTGTATGGTTGGGTGGAGGAAGGGGAATTAAGTTCTCAGGTGTGTGGGATCCAACCAAGAGTAATGATGTAGTGGTGTAGACTGGAGCAGGGAGGAAGGTGCCTTTTGCCTTTCCAAGGATGACCCTGGTGAAAAGCTGACACACATTTCAGTTGCTGTTTTTCCAGTTGCACAGACTCTAGAATACCGTATCAAAAAGAGGGAGAGGTGGGAAGGAGCAAGCAAGACATTGGGGTATTCCAGTGCACACAAGTGTTATCTTACATGGAGATGTTCTATTCCCTTGAAAGAAGAAATTCATGCATATGAGCCACAAGAGTGCAATGTGATCATTGCACATGTCAGTACTAATCCTGGGAAAGACTACAATTACTCCCTTAAAACTGGGAGCTGCTAACCACTACATTCATCTGTTAACTGTGTAGGGACAGGGACAAAATTCAGACTATGTGAAAACAGATCAACCTTATCAGCAAATAAACTACAAATTCAAGCGTGGAAAATTCACTGGTTCAGCTCTTGAATCACATGAACTGGCATAGCTGTATTTTTTTCAGAGTAGTTGTACTGATTTATGTAGCATAGGGGATGTTCTTAGTAGTTTAAAAATGTTTTCCAGCTTCAGATGGACTGGAAATTTAATTCAGCAACTGTCACTTATTTCTGGCTTTTTGGTGAGTTCCCATTGCCTCTGGACTACAGACTAATGTACCATAACCAAATGGCTCTTTTCTAGCTGTAGCTCCTAGAATGTGACCAAACAAAAGAGTTTTGTGGGAGTAATCTAGTAATACCAAAAAGCCATGAACCTAAGCCCAAGCTGCTAAGATAAGAAAATCTGGGGAAGACTTAAAGGAAAAACATGTAGTTCGTAAGAATATTCTCTGATAACTAACGAGGTACCTGTGCTTTACACAGGTTAGACTTCTGTTTAAACAATGAGGTCTTTAATGTTTTACCGCAGTTACATATTAGACAAACTCACAAAAGTACCAAAATTAATGAAATTTTATTGGCAAAAATCAAGTTGAATGTGACCTATGTAGTTTCAACAGAAGCAAGCCTCAGTTTAGTTTATCAAAATACTTCAGTTTTCCAGCTGGATCTGGAATTATCTGTGCAAGAAAGAAAATGACAGTGTTAGTCAAAAGCCATGAAAACGCAGCAAACTATAAAGTCAAAACAGCACAGTATTTCATAGTGAGATACTATGGCCAACTCACTAGCAGCACTGAATAATTTATCAGTTGACTTGGTACTAGATTACTGTTGATCTCTAAGGGTACTTCATGGCAGTAGCAGAGAGATTTAACTAATTGAGGCATGAGAGAGAGTGCAGCCTACCAAAGGAAGAATTTTGACAGCTTGCCCCAAAAGCAAGATATTTTAATAAACTAATGTCTGTAATCCGAAGTCTTACAATTTACTTACAGGTCTTCCCTTGGCCACCACACTCTCATGGCTTCCTCTGGTTTAATCTAATTAAATCAAACACATTTAGAAAGCATGACTACATCTTTGAGAAAGGCTTTTTGAACTACTCTGCTATTTAAATTATCTGCAACTTTTGCACAGAGGAGATGAAGAATGCTTACGTATTGTTTTAGATTTTTAAACTGGCAGTATTGGAGCTGTTAATCTCAGCATTGTAAGACTGTTTTTTAGAAAACATGTTAATGTCATGTTATTTAGATGATTCTAGTTATAGAGGGCAGAAGTTTTTGGTGCCAAAATATGAATGTTAGGCCAGCCAGCTCTCTTTTCATTTTACAGTGTTAATATCCAGCTTCCCCCACTACAACACTCCTCTGCTAGCTTGAAAAAATTGACTCCTGGCCTCCAGTCATCCTGGGAAGTTTTCACATCCAGTGAAGAAACACGGTTTAACATTCCACTGTTTTTTACTTTCAAGTACAATGCTCACTAACTCTGCTTAGAGGCTGCTGGGACCTGCTTTTTGCTGAGACAGCTCTTAAACAACAATGCTCTGTCATCAGCATTTGGTTCAGAAGGAAGCCACATGCTCAAATACATGACAGTGATCTCATCCCAACTAGGCAGCTCAGACCTCTAGTGAAAGTTTCATTATTCTGCTGAGGCTGCTCCAGGCCAGAGAACACAAACAAGTTCAATGGGTGTTTATCTGAACGCTGGCTCCTGTGCTTGCAGTCACATGGAGGCGAGGAATAACAGAGGAAGACCAACTGCACAGCAAAGCAGTGCTCTCTGCTGGAGCACTGGCAGTGGCACACTGGCTCTGGCAGATACTACAGCAGCCTGGGAACTTCTATCTTTCTTATTTTGGGTAGTGTCTAGGATCTGCAATAAGAACCAACAGCACCAGGAATTTATATGGACAAATAATCAAGAAGATAGAAAAACCTCAAGAGTTTCCAACTTCCCCTCATCATGTTAACAGGGAAAAAGTTCTTGATCATGAACTCTTTGCTGATCAAGAGAATTTTGCTCACACACTGGGAATTTGAAACAACTGGAACATGTCTAGTGTGAGGGAAATGAGATCCCCATGAAATCAATAGTAATCCAAAAGCTGTCACTGTAATAATGTGAGATTACTCATACCTTCTCATTGAAGGTTGCAAAGATTTTGGATTTGGCTCTATGGGAAATAATAACTGAGTGTTTGCTAGCAGTAAATCCACGTAAATATAAACAGTCACTTACTGTTTCACTGCCAGGTTTCCAACCAGCAGGGCAAACTGGAAAAAAAAGGACAAAGTTAGCCAAAGTATTTTTGCACATGCTGACTTTTGTGCACTTAATATTTTCTTTCTGACCTTGAAGTAAAACACCACACAAGTGTCACATGTAAATATCTGAAACTATTAAATGTGCAATGACACCACCCCCCACCTGAGAACTGCGGATCTCTGGATGGATAACTATGCCTTGGTTTAATTCTTCTGGCCTTCTAGACAAAGTACTGGCAAAGCAGTACCTGAGAATGAACACCTATTCTAGTAGAAATAAGTTTCTTAATAAAATTCACATGACTACAGAGGCCTACCCTTCTTTCTTTAAAACCAAAACTAGGGAAATTTTTTAAGCAAAGAGATCAGCTCAAAGATTCCACAAGAGATTTTGTTTGGAGCCTTGCTTAGGCCTAAAGGGGTTGTAGCACAAGTTTACCACACAGTGTGGCTGGGGGCCCTGTGACCACCTGTACAGCTGCACGTTCTCTTACCTGTTCAGAGCTCTCCCCCTGAGGCTTCAGCCCAATGAGTTATGCCATTTTACACTGCTTTAAGGCATTCTGACAGATAAAATGCCACCAATGCAATTAGGAATTGTGGAGAACTGTTTTTCCCATTCTGTGCAAAGAAGCCAATAAGGCATCTAGAGAGGCTCCTCCCAGCATTCATGCAAAAGCTGGAAAAAATGTGGTACTCTGGAAACACGCTGCAGATCAATATTCTGTAACATGGCTTTGTAGCTGAATGAGGGTAAACTTCCTTAATCAAATGTGTGTAGCCTAAGTACCTGCATTTATCTTTTCAAATCTGTACAGCAAAGCATAATAATGATTTGCACCTTCACATAAAGGTACTTTCAAATGCTCAGTGAAATTGAGTTGAATTGGAAGTTAAGCTGCTGAACATGTGTATTCGTATTTAAACAAATCTTCAAATAAATGAATGTGTTTATTTAAACACATTATTTAAAGAAGTGTGAAAAGTTCACGTTGTGCTTGAACTGGAGGAATATGAAGTCTTGAGAAAAAGTAATGATGTGAAGCCAGTGAAAGCTTCTTTGTCAGGGGAAGATGATCACATAGCCCTTGTAAAGAAAACACAAGTAATGCACTGTAACTTCCACAGTATCCCCACGTATCGTGACACGAAACACACTCAGTTACTCGTCACAGGTCCTCAGTGAATGGCACAGCACAAGGATGGCCTGCATCTCAATTATTTTAGTATGCAAAAATGTACTGGAATATTGGGCCTGATTCTTCACAGCCTCACATTTTGTACAAATTTTTGCTTTTGACACATGGTACATAATGCCTTAATTCAGACTAAGGAATGCTTTATGCTCTGCATTCTCATGGATGTGAAGCAAAACGTGAATTACTATTCCAGAAACAACCTAAGGAGGTACTGGAACCCCAGGACCTTGTAGGAGGGCAATCAAAGCACTTCAGTCACGGCACGATGCCAGTCACTTTCCTCCAAAAAGCTACAAACACAGCTTCCAGTCTAAGTAAAACTATCTTCAATGTGACAATATTTAAAAGAGCACCTTCTCCATGTTTGTCTGTGTACTGGAATGCTTGTACCAAACGAAGTGTTTCATCCACAGATCTTCCAACAGGAAGGTCATTCATTGTGATCTGTCGAAGGATTCTCTTATTGTCAATAATGAAAAGGCCTCTGTGAAAAAAAAATTTGTGTGTGTTAGGAAACAGAATTAATTATAGTGTTGGGTTTACACACTATTTTATGTCTGCTGGACAGGAGGAATTTGATCTTTGCAAACACCATACAATACCCACTGCCTCAGAATACTGGTAACCTACTATTCTTTACCTGGGTATCAGATGACCTGAGCTGAGGGTAAGTTAAAAACAGAAAAGGATACTTCTCTGCAGAACATAAAATAAGCTTTGACAGGCCCTGCCAGGGGATGCAGCAGATTCTATGGAATTACAGGGATCCCAAAAGCAACTATTCCGTTTTATGAAACAGCTATGAGGTCACCTTAACTCCACTTGGACATGGGAGGTCCTTGAGCAACTGCAGTTCTGTGGAATCCTGCATATTTGCTCTGCCCTAGGTATCTGCTGATGACTGCTGTTAAACAGGATATTAACCTTGACCCATGTTCTGACTCATTATGACTTTTTTGTGTTCTTCTACATTTATTTTGTCTCTTGGCATGAATCTCCAAGTAAAGTTTGATCTCAAAAAAAAATTTCAAATAAGTTTCAAATTTCAAAATAAAGCAGTAAGTACTACCCCAGCAGAAACCCAAGAGAACTGTAACCAAGTCAAATACCTAAGTGTATGTCCTTGATCTTCCAGATACACTCCGTAATCCTTTGAAATCTGATGTGTCAAATCTGAAAGAAGGGGAATCTTCATCGGTCCAAGTCCTCCTTGTTTTCGAGGAGTATTAATCCTTTGAAAGAAATGAGATACAGATGTATTTCTCGTAAAGGTTTACATTCCCTACACAAAGCCAGAAGTCACAGACCAGAACAGTGCAGACAGAAGGATTTAGTGCAAGTGACATTTTTTTGTTCTGCTTACAAAGGAGATGAACACTATTTAAGGTTCGAGCAAAACGTTCAGCAGATCTTTTGCAGGTTTTGGCCACATCTTTCTTGTCAGTTGCATTTGCTTTATGCCACTGTGCTCACAAATTGGGACAGTGCGAAACATTTACAGATACTTGCATTCTCTTTTTTTTTTGTATTTGTATTATTTTTTGACCTGAGACATGACGTATTTCAAGCAATGCGAATTAAACAAGCTTCAAAGATAAAGGTACTTTCACACACTAGGGTTAAAAATTTTTATTTTAAACATTTGTGTCAACAGCATCATGCTTTCATACATTATGATACACCTACAAAGGCTAAAAATCTGGGACCATTGTTGCATAAGATGGATCCATGAATAATTTTTAGTGAAAGGCAAAAGTAAGGTACATACCATGCTAAGTGAGTGAACTTTGAGTCCACAGAACATGCTACTACTTCGGTATTTATTGCTCTGAATTCTTCAATTCTGTCGCTGAAGGCGATTATCTCAGTTGGACAGACAAACGTACTAGAAAATTTAAGACAAGATAAAGTCAAAATTTCATAAAACATCCAGTAAGTTCTTTGCTTAACTTAAAACGGTGGATTTATCATAAATTATTTCAGCTTTTGCTTATTTTTGTTGCTTCTTCAAGTATTTAACTAAAATGCTGCCTGACAAATCTTCCACCCTCAGACTCTGGCTTAGTTATAAATGGTTTATTACTGAAGATTATAAATCTACAGTTATCTTACAATCTGGATTCAGAGTTTTTTAGTTACTGTCTTTTAGACTTTATGAATATTAAGTGGCTGAATTTAAGTACAATAAGCCAATTTTTCAGAGGGTGATACTATAATTTGTTGTTACCGTGCACGTCTAAAAATTTTAATTAATTTGTCTTCAACTTTTTCGACTACAGAAGAAATAAAGTGGTAAATATTACAATTTATGGGGCTTTGAAGCTAATGATATTATAATATTAAAGTAGTTATGTATCTCTGTCCCCTTCATTTTGTGGAAAAGAATGGGATTGTCTCTCAGAAAGCTGAGATGTTTTCACTCAATCAGTAAATTTACTGCATTCTAATAAAGGAGGTTAATAGTTGTTATGGGATGAGCTTAAAGAAAAATACCACCACTATATACACTCTAGAAAATATAGATGGGATGCTGCCTTCTATTTGCAGAAGTGGTTTACAACATCAAACAGAACACAGAAGTTGCCTGAATGGGTTATACAAAGTTGTTTTTTTTGTGTGGAGAAACAAATTAGTGGACACACTTATTAGGACAAAGATTGTGTTACAATTTTACCAATGCATGATGAAAACACAAATGCAAAGAATATATTTTCTTCTGTCACTCCTTTCTTCTCTCCCAAATCCTTACCAAACAAAAATACAAGACCTCAAAAAAAGAGAAAAATTAATGAATTATGAATCAAGTGTAGCTGCACTCAGTCTTGGTATGTCTATTGTGGTCTTACTTACAAGTCAAGAGGATAGAAGAAGAAGACAAGGTATTTTCCTTCATAATCTGTTAATTTCAGCTCTTTAAACTCTCCATTGATGACTGCTGTTCCCTCCCAGTACGGTGCTGGCTTGGAGACTGAAATGCAAAGAACGTTCAATTAAAAATTGGAATATGAAGCCCATGTTCAAACCAAGCTGTCCAAGGACAGCTGTTCTTCCTTTTGCTTGAAAAACAACCTCCTGCACAAGTTACAAAGTGAAGCCGCTTTGTCGCTCTAATCAGCGATACAAAATCATGAAGAAACGTAGGTTTTAGTACACGTGGAAAGTAAATAATTTGACCAACCTGTGCTTATACATGAGCCCTGTGAATCACTGATAATCAAGGCCACACAAACCTTATCTGGGCACACTGAACAAACCATGTGTGCACCACCAGCTCAAGGCAGAACAGCTGCTGGACTGAAGATGAAGCCGATTAATATTTTGGGTATCCCCACTATTTTGTTATGAATGGCTGTTGTGAACCAGAAGCATAAGACGGTTCAAATCCATACTGTTAGTTTTTAGCCATGGAAAACTATCTGAAATTCAAGTCCACAAAAAATGCTACAACATGTCTGGAGACAAATGCCTAAAAATGTAGCGTATATTTATTAAATTACAAATCCTAAGCAAATTGTAACTTGAAGATAGCTGTGTTTAAAAAAAATCCAATTAAAATGCATTATATATATTTACTATTCCTATCAAAAGGGATTAATCTCGAATTTAAAATATTAAAAATTAATCTGCCAGGTACTATTTTCATAGCCATGTGAATTCCAAGACAAAGGACAGGGTATGCTGGAGGTACAAGGTCATCTGAATACACTTGTGATATCACGGACGCTGACATGCACTCCATGAAATTAGGCAAATACTTCTGAGAAAAACATATGGAATCTTAATTATTACCTGGTTGGCTCTCCTTTTAGGACAACCAATCCACACTGTAGAATATGGTCAGTGAGGATGTCTAACAAAGACCTCCAGATTAGGAGGGAGAAGGAAAAGAAATTTAATACTTTTTATCTTGATCTCTTCCTATATTAAGGTGATTATTTTCGCGGTTATAAATGCCTGTCTGTAATAACTTACATTGCAAAGGGAGGAAAACCCACACTGATTACAAGTATCTTGGCCGATTTCTTTTTTTTTTTTGTAGCATCTGCTTGCAAACGTTTAAAACAGAACTTATAGCCTGGCTCAGAAAAGTATTTTAAAGCTGTAAATTCTCACGGTGAAGATAATTTCTGTGTGATTTCTCTATTCTCTGTTCTGCAGAACGGGATTTTTGGAAAGCAGGTGCCCCCTGAAGATCTCACTGCGACGCGATTTGAGGTGTTTGCACCCAGGTCTGCCACAACGGCTTTACATCGCAAGAGAGCGAGCGCAGGCACGAGGTGCTCGTTCAGCGTTTCCCATCGCACCGAGAGCACAAAACGACTTCTGTGCATTGCTCAAAGCGCTTCCCTAAACCCGTTCGCCATTCCGGGGAGCACGGGCCTCGCTGGACGCCCGTGAAACGCCAAACTCGCAGCCAAGTGCCCACGATGGAAATGCAGGCCTGGAAGGGGCTGGGGGAGAGACGGGAGCTCACCTTCCTCCCTCCTTCCCTCGCTCCCCTCCCGGAGGCCGCAGCGGGGCCGCGGGGGAGGGAAGGGCCGGGGAGCGCTCGGGGCTCCGCCTGACGTGGCGCTGCCGCCGCCGCTCCCGCAGCGCACTGCGGGCACATCCCCCGCCTGGTCCCGCCGCACCCGCGCCCCCGGCGGCCCCGTCCCCGCCCAGTACCTACTCTTGGCCTGGCTGAGGTGCAGCGAGTGGTCGGACACGGGCAGCCGGGCCGCCTCCCCGGGGTACACCTGCCCTCCCGCGTAGTAATGGCACTGCTCGTCCCCGCGCTGCCGCGCCGGGCGCGGCTTCTCCGCCCCCGCTTCGCCTCCCAGCGCCGCCGCCGCCGCCGCCAGCAGCAGCAGAAGCCGCGCGCGGCTCCGAGCCCCGGCCCCGCCGCCCGCTTCCATGTCCCGCCGAACGACTGCACGTCCGCGAGGGGCGGCGAGGGGCGGTGGCGCCGCCGGGGAGGGGCTTGGCCGGCCCGCCCGCACTCGGGCCCGCAGCACCGCCGGGCCCCCGCGCTGAGGGACCGCGGGCGGGGGGGGACGAGGGGCCGGGGCAGCGCCACCTCCTGACCGGGCACGGCCTCCCCCTGACCCGGCACAGCCACTCCCGGGCCCGGCACAGCCAGCCCCTCTTGGGACAGCCACCCCCTGACACGGCACAGCCACCCCCGGGCTCGGTTCAGGCACTCCCGGGCCTGGGTGCGTAGAGAAAGAGAGGAAACAACACCACACGTGTGTGTGGAGAGCGCGCACACATGGTCCGGTGCGTGTGATTGCAGAAGGAAACTATCGATATCAGAGGCTTCCTGCCTGGTATTATCTCTCTTATCTGTGGCACCGTGGGTTCTGTGGGCACAGCATCACTCGTGGTCGTACCCATCTATGCCAAGTGCGGCTTGTACGCTGTGGCCTCACGAACACACAAAATGTGAAAAGGGTACTGCCCTGGGCCCGAAACCTTGAATTGCTGTGAGTTGAACTGCTGCCAGCTGGGCAGCAACTCACCCATGAACTCCACGTGGCACACGTGGTGGCTGTGTTAGGAGTGTGGTTACACAGAAATGAAATACTGAGTGCCTCAATTCATAGAGTCATCAAATGGTTTGGGTTGGAAGGGACCTTTAAAGGTAATCTACCTGCAATGGCAGGGTCATTTTCAACTAGATCAGGTTGGTATGGTATGTATATGTGGTATAGCGCCTGTGCCAGAATGGGCAGTATAATTTCTCTCTCTCTTTTTTTTTTAATGATACAGAACAAGCACATAAAGAGCAGAGGCAAAAAGAAATGCTCTGGGCCATTTTTGATGAATACAAGCTCTATAAAAGAAGAAAGGGACTAGCGAGGCACCTGTCATTATATGTTGTGTCTTGAACAAATCCTACTATTTTTCCGGTTTCCTGCAAAAGAATCCACTCATCTGAAAAGAGTGATATAAAAATATCTAAGAAGATTTTTCACAAAATTAAATTTACAGAAGTGGGAGAAACATGATCTTGTGGGCATGCTTGCACTTCTTAACCTGTGATTTTAGTGTTCCTTGCTCCCAAAGCTCTGACTTCTATCCAGAAGGTGCTCCTTTTCTTTCCCATCTCTTGTAATATTTTCCTTTAAGTTCCAGTCTAGGAACTTAAGTTCTGACAAGTTAGGGATCATGCCATTCATATTCTTTCTGTCACAATAATAATCTTCCTTGGGCATATTTGCCCACCTGAAGAGATTCAAGATTACTGAGGAGCAGAAAGGTAAGGCTCTGGAACAACCCTCTGATAATTATGGGAGCAAAATACCTGCATAGTTATCAGGCTTGATCAGCATGTGTGAAATTGCAAAAAAAAAATAATTAAATGTCTGCCTACAGGCACAATCGACTTGATGGCACATGAGATCCCCTTGTCTTGTTTTTTTCACACAGAGTTGATGGTGGCCATTCTCTGATTACACCTCCCGAAATGTTGGAAACAGGATAAAACCTATTCTTTTCAGTGCTGCTGTTTGACTCCCCCCTCTTCCCTACCCCCCAACCAAGGGCGTGTCATTAAAAGGAGGATGAACAAAATCCATTTGCTCGTGTTGAGCACTCTGGCTGTGGTGGGAAACAGCACTTCAACAATCTTCGTACTCCCACTGATTTCAGATTGAGACAAGCTTTACATTTAAGCTCACTAAAACGTGTTGATAGATGACTGTCTTACACGATCCAACTCTAGTAGCACTGAATTTAATATCAAGCTTTCCTCAATCTCACTGCTTGTAAGAAAAGTGACAGTCATGGCCTCTGTGAGTTCACAGAGGAAGTTAAATTCGTTTTCCCTGCTCTTCGTGCTGCTGTTTTGAGCCATAGGAAATGGCAATGATTTGAAAAGTAGTCACACAGTGAAGCTGAAAAAAATGAGCAGTTCTGAAGTAGGCACTTTGCATAATGTTAAGATCCCTCATTCAAAAGATATTCAGAAATACCTATAAATGAGAGAGAAAACCAGTAAAATCAATGCAGTAAAAGTAGAAAAAAGCAGTCCTCTTGTGAGCAGAGAAAATCCTGAAGGACAAAAATGGGTTTTATCTGCAGAATGTAATGTTAGTTTAATAGCTATAATTTGAAGTTCATATGGAATTAAGTATATATAGACATGGAACAGAGTTCAAAAGAGCAACAAGAAAGACTTTCTGGCTGCTGCTGTACTCTCAAGACTTCTGCAAGTGATTAAAAAATGAAAAATTTCATAAATGAAATCCAAGATGAAATCCAAATATATATCACTCTTCAGTGTCTAAATGGAGAAGACAGGCAGTCTTCTTTCTTTGCCCAGTGATGAAATACTTGAACTGAATGCTGATTTTGGTGTTTGAATTGACAAAATTAAGTGATGCTGTTAAAG
The DNA here is from genome assembly GCF_036250125.1 of Pseudopipra pipra. Taxonomy (NCBI): domain Eukaryota; kingdom Metazoa; phylum Chordata; class Aves; order Passeriformes; family Pipridae; genus Pseudopipra; species Pseudopipra pipra. The sequence goes on along the minus strand of NC_087550.1, from coordinate 105,679,302 downwards.
TATGATAAGAGGGACACTGGGCTACCTTCATCCTGCTGTACAGCTCTTCTGAAGTCAGTAGGGCTTACCATGAACAAAGGGAAATCTCTTAAATCCTTCCTTTCCTCCCCTGTGCTACAGGCTCTGTTCCTGCATGTCATGCCATATCCAGGCCTACAAGGATGGGTCAGTTTTGGCAAAGGGCTTGATAGTGGCAGGGTGTCATTGCTGCAGTGGCAATGTAAGCAGACAGTGATTTAGGCCACTAAAGCAGTTGGAGGTTTTGTCTGTTTTTGCTTGTAGTAATAAAACACCTCATTGTAATTTAAATGACCTAATATAACAATATCTTGGAAAAACTAGTGTAGTATATTGTAACAAGATATCTGTCACCGTTTCCTGGAACAGATGTTCAAGATTGTGCTGGTGAAACTAGCAGTTGGTTTTATCCTCATGGTTTACAGGGACATTTTAACAAATGTATTGCATTGCTTGTCATGCATGACAGAAAATCTATAGCATAAGAAACTTTGCTGGAGAAAGCATCTGTTTTGTAAGCAGAATTGGATCAGAATGACCATAATTAAAATTACCAACTAGGGAAGTCTTCTCTTTGGCTTTTGCTAAGGCTAGACTGGTGGGGTCAGCTGTGTGTGCACCGACTGCAAAGGTTGAGAAGTGCTGGGTGGTGCCATTTGTTTTGACAAGAACTTCATCCTGACTTCTGACTGCTGCTAATGTCAGCTGGTGGAAGCAGTAAGGCTGAGTAAAGATAAATACAGACTTTGTAAAATCTACCACTTTGTAGCTTAGAGGTAGCATAGATATATTTATTCCTGTAACCTACCTTTGGGGAATGTGCTAGTGTTTAGAGATGAATTCATGTTTTTCTTTTACAAACACACCTGCCATAGAAAAGTTGTGCTTCATTTCTTCCCTTCCTCCTCCAGCTAGCTCTGCTTATTGTGGCATTGGTGTCAGAAACAATGCAGTGCCTGTGTGATAGGAACAGAACAGAGCACGTTACTGATGTGTTTGACTAAGCATGGCAAAAAAGGGTGGTTGACACTGCTAGCCGCTGGGTGATGGGGGAGTGTGGTTTCTAAAGCACTTCCTGTTCCAAGCTTTCTTCTGCTTCTGTAAATGCTGACAGAATCTATGAGTTTGTGAATATAAACAAACATTGTGAAATCACTTTCTTGACTTGATAAATCACATAGTCCTTGCAAGGCCCCATCAGTTTTCCTTTGCCTGTCTGCTGGGGGGGGTGTATTCAAGTGTGTTTATGCTCTATCCCATTTTTTTTCTTCCTTTAACAGGCATGTATTTAAAGAAAGTGCCCAAAATGTCTCTGTGCATTAGCACATTTTTTGGGCAGCTGTGAGGACAGAGAAAGTCAGCTCTGAACACCACCTGTTAGACATATGCTGTCCTCTACAAGGCAGTGAACTGTGAAGGACAGTTGAGGTATTGCACCAGAAAACCAGTGCTGGACGTCTGGACCTACCCTTGGCAGCATGCTGATGATGTGCCCTGAGACCATCACAGCTAGGAGCCTGCTATCCAAAACAACCCATCTAGCTTTGTCTGGTGTTGCTGACCAGGAGAGACCTTCACCCACAGAGTAGTAACCCCACTGTGCCAAGTGTGGTGATCTCCATCAGTGACATTCAAAGGGATTCACAGGCTCCTGCCCTTGGGGTCCCACCTGTGGTTCTGCCTTCTCCGGTCTGAACTTGGACTAGTAAACTCTGGTCCAAGTCTCGAGCTCAGTCAGCCTTTGGGAAAAGGTGGAAAATTTGTTACCTCTGCTCAGACAAAAAGCAGAGCTATGTCCTGCCCTCGTAGGTGCCTGAACCTCATGGATAGAAAGAAGCCCTGTGGCAACCCAATTTCATATTCTCTCAAACCAGCACACAGACAGGTGGTGCTGATGTTTATTGGTGATGCCTGGGTATGCCTCTTCTGTGGGTAGCCACTAAAGCCTTGCTCAAGCTCACAGGTGTGCTACCTGCCTTGCATTCGGGCAGCAACCGAAAACAGAATATATAGCTGTTGTCAAGTAAATATACCCTACTGTCTGAAGTGTGGGTGATCCCATCAAGATCTGTGGAAGAGAGAAGGCTGCATTCCCAGGATAGTGGGATGACCTGATCTTAAAAAAATTCCAACTTGCCTCCTTGTGCTGGACTGCCTTCCCCTCTTCAGTATTATCTTGCAAAGCTTTTTTATAGTATCTATTTTCTAGCAGTGTTACATACCTAAATTTGCCTTTGTTTTCTGTTTGGACTTATGAAAGAGAAAAATGGCTTTTGGTGAAAAATATTCATGCACCTTGATATGTTAGTTGCTTTTACATTGCTCACTAGATGGCAGTAAGGTGCTTGTTATACTAATTAAAAAAATTGAAGTAATGTGTTCTCCAAGTGTCTGAAATGTCCTAAAATCTCAGGATATGGCATTTTCTTCTCTAAAATACAAGGTCCACAGATGTAGGAAATGTAAGTAGAAATCTATATTCGGTCCTCATAAACAACCCCTGTTCATGTGAACACGTTACGACAATCAAGCTCACACAATTTTTCAGTAAAATGTTTACTCTATTGTGCCTTTCAGACTGAATATGATGGAGATACTGCAGTAGTCTCTTAAAAAGGAGAAAAAAATAAGAAAAAACATCCATAAAATTTGTGATTAAAGAGGTGGAAATTTGTAGCAGAAAATAAGTTTTAACCTGGTCATTATGGAGTACTGAAATCAATATTGGATTTTTGTTTCTGCTTCCTATTTTACTGGTTACACGCAGTTTTCTGGGAGTTTAAGTAGCAGTCCAGAAAGCTATTATCTCTAACTAAGTTGAGTGGAGTGCACAGGCCTTTTTTCTTCTCTGCTGCTTCAGAAATCTTCATACTCCACTTAGAATTGCTGAAAATAAATGAAGTCTTTACCTTTTTTATGGTAACATCCTCACCTCTTCCAATTCAGTTTTGCAAATGTTTCAGAGATTCAATTATTTCAGCTTGTCTAATTGGTCTAATGCAAGGTTGTAAAGGTTTTCTTGCTAAGCAAAGTTTTTTATTCATTGGAAGTGAAATAGATCCAACATTTGTGTTCCCCAGACCATAGGTATATGTCTTAAATTTCCTTAAGTTAACTCCAATAGTCTAATTTAGCATGTAAGTTGAGTAGTAAACTGTTCATTAATTTGTATCATCTCTCTCACTCACTGTGTGGGAGATGCTGCCAAATAATTCCTCTTATGTTGAAAAAGATTTTAAAACTTTCCAAGATTTTGAAGATGGTAAGTATTGCTGAGATCTATAAAATAATGTGTTGACCTTCTGCACAGCTAGCTGTTACAAGGAATTATTCCTCAGGCCTACGCTTTGAAATAGTTGCTGTGAAAAGTTGTCTGAAGTTGCCAGTTAAGAAAGCTGATAACACAGAATGGTTCATGGCACAGAGTTCCTCTCTTAGACCTGGATGTTGATTTCTGAGATAAGATTTCTGCCAGATGGTATTTTTGATGGAAGTGAAACAAACAGCATTTAAAAAACCCCAAACAAACAGAAAAGTCTGATTCCATATCTCCTGATCATCCTATAGGAAAGCAGACTTCAAGGTTGTCTGCTGCCATTTTGCAGAGGGCCGACATGATGCTTTTTCTCCTGGTAAGTCTGCAGCCATGTTACCAACAGACTGGAACCTCTTAGGATTTAACAAGAAATGATTCGTTTTAAAAATACCTCATTAAAAATAGTTGACATAATCTCTGTCGTTATTTCATTTTTATTACCCATATTTATTTCATTTTTATTACACTTCATGTCAGTTTTCTCACCAGAAAACCATGGATAGAGCAAGAAACTGTTGTGACAAGTTGGCATTGATACTGAAAGGCTTGGCTGTGGCACGAGCTCAGCTCCTCCCCAGGCAGTGGCAGCTTACCTTGAGAATCACCTGCTTGCTGTGCCTGATGCCTGAACATACTTGAATAAGTCACCATAGGTAACTGCTGTTTACACTGGCCAAATTATTTGTTAAGGGTCAGTAGTCAATTATAAACTGCTTCATACTTCAATGCATTCACGTTCCCATCTCAGTGCTCCTGGGCTCTTTTGATAATTGCAGGAGAGCCGCTGCTGGGTTGTTCCTGTGGGAGGAAGGGAAAAGACTGTCATCAGTATGTGCTTCCTCAGCAAGGGGTTTCTTTGAAATATTGCAAATAAAGAGCAAGCAGAAGGCTCCAGATGACAGAACATGTAGCCTGGTCAGTAAATGCACTAAATGCTTCTGCCCCCACTCAAAGGAAGCGTTGAGTTTTGCCTGTCTGTAGTTACAACGGCTGGCAGTTTTTTGGAAGCTGTGAAGATTTTGCGTTTAGCCTGAACATTTCAGGTGTGAAGCCTGCTGTTGGTGTCAGCAGTGCTCCCACAGCGGAGCAGCATGAGCTTTGCTGGGCAGCAGTGATTGCTTCTCAGCAGACCGGCCGAGATGTCTCCCTTTCCTCACTCCCACTGCCAGGTAGCAGTCCCAAGCCCGGAAGAAAGAAATGACGAGCCCTATGCCTTGAGCTTTTGTGCAGTGTTGCTAAACCCAGATGCTAAAAGGTTGGAATATGGGAAGAAGTAATGGTAATAGGCTTGGAGATCTTTGAACCTGTCAGATTCCTTGTGTGCATGTAGGGTTCCCATGTCTGGGTTTCCATGGAGGCCCCAAACTGTTGTTTGTTTTAAATGAAAGATGAGTTTCCTTGTAATTGTGAGACATTTGAAGAGGAGACTTTGGGGAAACAAGCAAATATTGTGATGTTCCTGAGGAACTGTGCCCAACCTTTGGGTGGCTGGATGCAGAAGAGCATGGAGGACCCTTTTGCCGTGGGCCAGATTTGGTCTTGGTTCTTACACAAGGTGAGTGTACAGTGTCCATGCAGGCACTCAGCCTCTGCTGTGCCTGCAGGCTTGTCCTGCCATGGACTGACTGAGGGAGAGGCCAGCAGCTCCTTCCAGCCTCCCTTCCCCAGCAGGCAGCTGAGAGATGGAGCAGGGTCAGGGCCTTTTTCAGAATCCAGTTGGAGAAAAGGCAATTAAAGATGTCACCAGGAGGAGTCTGGCATTAATCTGCCTCCACTCTGCCCAGTAGACTCTTCTGCCCTGGTTAAATACCTCAAAACAGCTGGACCAGGCTTTTGTTTGGAGGAACATCATGTCTGAAATGTTGACTCAGGCACCTGGAATAAAGACTTGGGGAAGCTGAACTGAGTCTGGGCATCAGCAATGCATCAAGAGACACAAATATTGCTAAAATATCATATGAAATGAATGCTAATGGAAAAAATGAAACATTTAGTGAAGCATGCAGAGCTGGAAACATTGCTATGGTTATTAGGTTTGAATTAGTTGGAAAGCGTTCATTCAAACTGTTTCTATGCATGGATTGTCCTAATGGGGTTGCATTTGGGATCTAACGCTTCTGGGTTTTCCTTTCTTTTTGAGTGCTAAGTACTGAAATATTCATTATATGTGTCCTTCTGGCTTCTGGACTGCTGTGTAGGGAGATTTTTTTGTACACTAAATTTTGCAGTAAATGATACCAGTTACTGCCTAGTGGTACTTATTGTAACCCCAGTGACATAAATGGTCCTGCTCAAAAGACTTTTCATATGAAATGAAAAATCTGAGGGTATTTCACAATAGGAAAGTAGTGCCATCTTACCTGTTTCACCTTTAAAAAGACTGAGAAGGTCAAGGCAAGTGTTTTTAAAATGCTCTGTGAACACATATGGCCTCTGTATGTACATGTACACACATAGACACGTGTGTCAGTGAAAAAAATTAAATGAATTATTTTTCATCCACTGAGAGGTTTTACCTCTTCAGTTGAGAATACTCCATTACTATACATTCTTCATAATATCTGTTTTCAGAGACAGGAACATTTTTAATCCACCGTCTCGCTTCACATGAGTGAACACAGATCTACCTGTTAACTAGAGCACTGGTATCTGGAATTATAATGGCATATTTTTGGGCATCACTGTGTGGTCTGTTTTCCAATTTCTTGTTTGGAAGTCTTTATCTTTGCTATCTTATCTGATGCCTTCTGGAAACAATTTTCTCTTTACACCACTTCATAAACTTCAGCATACACTAGACAGAAGGTTCTGGACCATTTCTCACATTTTGTAATGAATTTTCTGATTGAATTCTTTTACAGATAGCACCTCATACATGCAAAGCAGTGCCCAAGATACTGGTGGATATTTTACTGATTGTATGTGTATAGCTCTAAGAACTTGTGACATACTCTGAAAGGGTAGGTTGCTGCTGAAATGTGCACATTTTTTGAGGCATTGAATGAAAAAATCTGAAAAGAATGAGATAAGAATAAGCCCATTAACATGAAAATAGGTAAAATTAGAAAGAACCAAGTGTGCTTGCATAGTTAAATTTTAGCTGGAATAACTACAATAATTTGAAACAACTAGCAGATCTCTTGACAAATAGCTGGATGTTATCAGAAGAACTCTGTCACTGTCATTAATTTAATTGATGTCTCAGGCTTTAGATGAGTAGCCATAACACTAAGATGATTCATCTGTGATCATGAGAGGAAGCACCAGTGTAGTTGTGCGGGTTCAAAATTTTCCTCACTGGGCAGCTCACATGAAATTTAAATTAGAGTTTTGTTAAACCTTCTTAAAAGACAGTTCTATCATGTAATGTTCATCAGGGATGGCTGAAGGTGGGAGACAAAGGCAGGGGCCTCACCCTGTGAGAGCAGATCCCTCCCTTCCCCGCAGAAGGGCCTGAGTTCACAAGGAAGGTGCAGTGTGGCTGCAGGAAGGGTCTGGCTACTGAGAGGAAGGTTATTCTGTGGGCATGTTTAGGGCATTAAATGAGTGGAAGCAATCCAGAGAACCAAACAGCTTCAGAAAAAAAAAATAGGAGTTTTAGAGGAGAAAGTGTCACAATGGGGAGGGAGAGTGCTGCTGTAAGCAGCACAAGTGACTGCTTGTTGAAGCTACTGAACAGGGAATCCCTGGGAGAAAAAGAAGTGCTTGGCATCATTCACAAGGGCTAGTGGGGTCTTGTTTGCATGGTTAGGGCTGGAGGGACTTTGGTCATTGCAACCACAGCATACACTGATTCAGCCAACTTCCAGTAGCAGAACAGGAACTCCTGCATCTCTTCCCCCCACATCTACTGTACCACAGAAAGGGAAAATAGCAATTTGATGCCAGCATTTAAAAAGGACTTTGGAAACGTGTCAATGTGGCTTTTGTCAAGAGAAATTGTGTCTGAGAGAAATCCGCTGCTGTTTGTCTGAAGCGCTGACATGTGTTTGGATTAGGCTGATTTGGTTGGTACGGAGTGCTCAGATTTTCCTAAAGCTTTTGATAAGCTCCTCAGTCAGAAGATCCTAAAGAAGCAAAACAGGAGCAGGATGAAAGGAAAGATCCCTGCTGGAACTGATGTGAGGAGTAGAAATAAACAGTCAGGTATTTCAGCAGGAGATAACAAGTGGAATCCCACAGGGATCTGCACTGAGTTCCGTGATGTCTGGCATATTCATAAGTGGTCTGGAAAATATCCTAAATGGTGCTGGATATTTCTTTAACTGAGTTACTCGGGGTAGGAAAAAATAAAAATCTGCTTTTGAAAACGTGGCAGAATCTCATGATATCAAGTGGCATTGCAGCAAAGTAGCAGCCTGCATTTGGGCCAAGATAATGCACACGGGAAAAAATAGACCTGACTGTACAATGCTGAAGATGGGCTTTAAACAACCTATTATGACTCAGGGAAGAGAGCTCAGATTAGCTGTCAGTAATTCTAAGAAATGTTGGCTGAGGGCAGAGCAATGATCAAAAGCAAATGGATTGTCAGAAATTGCTAGGGAAGACATAGAAAACAGAATAATTATTTTGCTGTGCATTCACCTCTTGATTACTGGGCGCTGTTCTGGTCTCCACGTCTAAGAAAAGGTATAACAGTGCTTGAAAGGGACAGAGAAACCTGACAAATGTTTTCACAAACAGAACGGCTTCTGAATTGAGATTGATTAAATAGACTCTTTAGATTGGAAAAGAGAAGGTGGAAAGGCATGTGATAGCGGTGTTTAAAATCATGAGTGGCATGGACAAAATAAGTAGCGAATGATTATTTGCATTTCTCCCAGAACAAGAACAAGGGACATCAGATGGAATTACTGGGTAGTGGCTTAAGCAAGCAACAGCAAACAACTTGGTCTTTGTGGTGTGCAATTGAACTGGAACCAGTCTTACAGTGTCTGCTGGGTGTCAGGAGGTTAGACGGGCTCAAAACCAGTCAGAGGAATTAATGAAAAAAGAAAATCTATCAGGGACTATTAGGAAGCAAGATGACATTTCTACCTGAGGAGCTGCCTGCGTGGCAGCTGCTGGATGCAGGGAGGGGAGAGTGGAGAATATGACTACATGATTACCCCTTTTTAAAATTGCTTCCTTTGGTATCTGCTGCTGGCTTCTATCAGTGGTGGGATACTGGACAAACTGTACCTTTGATCTGATCCAATATAATTCTTCTGCATAATGTTTTTATGAGGAATCAGTAAGGGTCCCAAGGTTTGATCACTGCTTCAATAATTTAGACCTAGCCTGGATGTCCACTGAGAGTCTTGAAAGAGAATATATCCAGAAGGTTGCATTGATCCAATCACCTGAGAAAGTGAGAACCCTGAGGACTACATTAATGAACCAAAGAGACACCCACGCAATTGGGTACTCAATTTCATTCCTTGTGGGATGAGTAAGTAAAATGAATACCAGTGCTACACTGAGCTTTCCTGTAATTCAATGATTTGTAGTTCTCTGAAAAGAACCTTTTGTATTGTTCAGTTTATTGTTCTGCTTTCTGAGCTTGTGTACAACATGGATGTGCAGGAGTGAGCCAACATATTGCCATTGGTTAGAGAATGCCACTTTAAAACAGTGACAAAATTACTCTAAAGCTAGAAGCGCAGCCATGAGAACTGTATTTTGGTAAAAGGAGAATGTTGATCTGGAGTTAAATTGAATGTCTGTTTCTTCGGGGAGGGTAAATTTAATCAGGTGCTCAAAATCAAATTAAGGGGGAAATCAGTTTGGAAAAACAAAAGAATTACAATACAGCTAATGACCTGAGGTAATACTGGCACAAAATTTGCTTTCACATTGTAAAATGAAAAATCGTTTCTCTAAGAGGGAGCTGCTTGTAGATCATGATTGACCAGGGCAGTTCAGAGCCTGGTGTTTCCTTGAGAGAACAATTGCAATGTGCCGCCCTTCCACCATTTACTTCCCCTCTATTACAGTAATACCAACAGTTATTATACTGTGATCAAGCCTGTCAGTGTTTCTATCATAGTATTATTTTATAACTTGGATGTTAAGCTGGAAATATTTTCCCAGCCCAGCCTGAAACAGCCTCTGCAGATGGTGGCCCATGAGTGATCCAGAAGTGTCATTTCTTCTGCAGAAACACAGGCTTTCCTACAGCATCAGTCCTTGTAAGAAACATCTCTACATCTGGGAGAAAAGCGAGTTAATCCTGCATTTGGCTGCAACCTTGCTACAGAGAGGGATTTGGATTTTTATGTACACATTTTTCTGATTAACGTGGGTGAGTAGAGGGGCTTTTTTCAGTTTGATTGAAAGGGGCAAGGTCTTCCCCTGATGATTTCCTTCCTGTATAAAGGGAAGATATTGAAGGAGCTGTGGCTCAAAGGTACTGCTGCTGTTTTCATCCCTGAAGGTGATCCCTTCTGGCATAAATTTCTCTCTCATGTTGATGGAGAATTTGGAAATGGGGGCCAGAAGCTGCAGCCATGATTCAGTAAGAAGGGGAAAAGTGCTGCTCTGATATTACCTGGAATTACATTTAACTTAAACCAGCATGGTGCCTTGCTCTTCTGTGACCTTTACCCATCAGGAGTTATTAGCTAATTGAATTCAGAAGGTAACTCCCTAACTGTTTTCAAACTAAATTAACTTGCTTCAAGGGACCAACTTATGTTTGTATTTCCACAGAGATAATGACTTTAGGCTTCAACTGAAACCTTGCCAGATAATGAGGAAAAAATAAATCAATGACCTCACTCTTATCTGGTCTTAACAGGCAGGCTTTCCTTTGCTAAAAGTGACCCTGAAATGGTCTGGATTGATTCAGACAAATACCGAGCCCTGTGCCCTGCTAAGCAGTGCTGTCCTGGGGAACGCTTTGCTCCATAAGGAGATCTAATCTGAACATCAGCAAAGCTGCAAGTATTTGAATCATAGTGTTTCTTAGAGTCAAAATGAATGCTTCTGAGAAATTCAAATAAGCAGTAAGATAAAGAGTTAAGGAGGAATTTAGCTTCAATGCTAATTAGAAGAAAAAAAACACATTCTCACACTTGTGCCTGGGTACTGAACAGTCTTCATGGGCATATACTTCTCTGATTCTCCATAGACATATGCTTCTCTGATTATTTAATTAGCTGGAATTGTTAAATAAGAAATGCTTTACAGACGTTAAAGGGAGATTGTTGCCTGCTGAGAACTGGTGTAGCTCTATTGGTGGAGATTTTTCCTTTGGTGCCTTGATTAATGAAAGAAGTAGACAGCTCAGAAATGTGCCTCTCTAAAAGCAGCTCCTTACTCTCTATATGGATCTCTCAAATGAAGGCTTAAATCTTCAGGCAATAAGTGTGATCAGTAATAGTTTTACAGAACATGCGAGGCAATCTATTCCAGTAGGCAGAGGTAAGAGGCAGGGGGGTTTAACTACTGGTAAAGAAACTGTAAAACCTACTTTTAAAGCCTAAATAAGAAAATTGAAATTTTATAGTAGCAATAGCAGTAGTACTAGTAATGACCATTCTGGTCTATTAAGAGATGTGATGTTTTAGATAGGGATGGTAGCTTTTATGAAGTTTGTTGATACAGGTTGTATAGTAGCATCTCTTCTTCATCTCTGTTGAACTTCATAGAAGAAAGTGCCCCTAGGCAAAATTCATGTCTTTCTCCTAAAAGGTAGGTAGATACCAATATTTTACCAAAGAGCTATTTTTCAGTGCTTTCAGGTGATTGACTGATAAAATTGGAACTGCTTCAAGAAGTGGTCACCTGTGTCCAAGTGTAGCCAGTTTACAGTCTGTACAAAATTGGGAGTGATAGTTGATGCACTGGATGGTTGTGCTGCCATTCAGAGGGACCTCAATGGGTTGGAGACATGAACTGACAGGAACCTCATGAAGTTCATCGAAGGGAAAGGTCAAGTCCTACCCCTGGGGAAGAATAACCACAGACACCAGTACATGCTGGCTGAAAAGCAGTTTTGCAGTAAAGGACGGGGGGATCATGGTGGACACCAAGTTGAACATGAGCCAGCAATGAGTCCTTGAGGCAAAGAAGGTGAATGTTGCCCTAGGCATCATTAGGCAAAGTATTGCCAGCAGGAAGAGGAAGGTGATCCTTCCCCTCTACTCAACCATGTGAGGACACACCTGGAGTACTGTGTCCAGCTCTGGGCTCCCTAGAGCAAGAGAGACATGGGCATACTGGAGAGAGTCCAGTAAAGGGCCATGAAGATGATTAAGGGGCTGGAACGACTGACATATGAGACTGACAGGCTAAGAGAGCTGCGTGTGCTCAGCCTGGAGAAGAGAAGGCTCATGGTGGACCTCATCAGTGTGTTTAAATACCTAATGAGGGACATAAAAAAGATGGAGCCAGACTCTTAGAACTGATGCCCAATGATAGGATGAGATGCACAAACTGAAATACAGGAAATTCTATTTAAACATAAGACTGATTTTTTTTCCTATACTGTGAGGGTGATCCAACACTAACAAAGTTTCTCAGTTTGGCTGTGGAGCCTCCATCCTTGGACATATTCAAAACATGACTGGACACAGCCCTGAGCAACTGTCTCTGAGTTGTTGCTGAGGTTGTTGACCCTGCTCTGAGCACAGGGCAGGACTGGATGATCTGCCTTCCAATCTCAACCAATCTACGATTTTGTGAATCCAGAATACATTTTTACTCAATGGCTAAGACCTTCTCATGGGAACTGGTGCAGAGAACAGGGCCCAGGTCTCCTGTAGGGATGACTGAAGAAGGCTCCGGAAAGGGTTTCTCTCTTATGAATCAAACTGGGGTCCTTGAAATCCTTTGCTTTTTGTCCTTCTGAAAAACCAATGTCCCATGCAGCTTTCAGACAACTTTCCTCCTGGGGATTGGCTGTGGTTCCAAATTTATCAACCTGTCACCCCTGCAAACTGTGAAAATTGGCCTTTGGCCATAAGTGAGTTCCACTCAGAGCAATCTTCTTTCGTGACTGGCTTGGATGTGCTGACTCAGCAGTTTTGGTGCTGTGCTCTGGAGCACCAGCACTGTGGCCAAAAGGATAAACAAACCTATTAGGGAGGTGGTTTTATCCAAGCATAAAGGTAATTCTTTCTAACAACATAATGGAATAAAGCAAAATGGACAAAACACTCCCATAAAATAAATCAGATATGGAAATTGAACACTGTGACTCTAAGACAGAAGTTGAGATTGTTCTGTACAATGCAATTTATTTTTCAAGTATTTGCAGTAGAAATTTTTCTTTTGAATTTCCACATTTTGGAAAATCTCGTGATAACAGAAATAAAAATATCCTCTGCCTTATTTAAAATATTTGATCTTTTTATATGTTGTTTCTGGGATTATTAAGATTAAAAGAATGTAAAATAAAAAATGTAGATGTTTGAAAATCTGCTTTGGGTCATTGTCTTCAAGCAGTTCCCATAGCTCCTTAGTGACAATCTGAAGACTATTATATAGTCAGAGTTCTGTAGGAGTGAGAACTGAGGCTTGAACTTTAGGGAAATTGTAGGATATTTTCTACCAAGAAAAGTGAAGGACTGAGTCCTTGCATCTGGGGGAGATCCTGTCAGAGATCACACAGAATGCAACATGTTAACATATATAAAAAACATACCATCAATCATCCATAAAAACCCAAACCCCCATATTAACACTGAAGAAGTTGGCTGCTATTTGATTCTAAATTTGATTAAATAGACACTATTATCAGGGAGTCAAAACCAATCTATTCAGCTGGATACATCTCCACACAGAAGCAGAATATTTATCTAATATGTGAACCACAACCACAACTCTGCTTATAAAGCTTTCATCCTAGTTTTAAGTTGTTTTGTGGTAAACAAACACTTCCTTCCCTTTGCTGTCAGCTGTTGCCCTGAACTGAACTCAGAACTCCACCAATTTTTTCAATGGTCATCAGTTATCAGCAATTACAGATGGCAATTCCCCAGTCTCAGGGCAGTTAAAAATACATGCTAACTTCATGTGTTATTTGAGGAGTGTTTCCTTCCTGCATGAAGCTTATGTGGGCTCACAGATATGCACACTTAGACCCCAAGCACAAACACATCTGGTCCCCTTGTCGTTTCAGGTCCTGAAACTAAAATAGATTGGATTACCCCAGGTGGTGAGGCTGAATGTCAAAACATATGAAGAAGGAAAGTTTCTGTGTTTTTGAGCTTTCTGTCTGGGTCCTCTGCAGACCTCTAAGGTGTGAGTGCTCAGTCAAGCTTTCCCCACACTCAGGATATTCGTAACCACTTGCTTTCTCTCTCTTGTGTGCAATCTGGTTTCTAAAGAGGTGGGAGTTTGTTCATCAGCCTTTCCCTCACAGGCAGCATTAATGAGGTCTTTCTCTTCCACCCACATCCTATTTTCAGGAAATGTGTAGGAACTTAATGACTTTAAGACTTCGTGCTTGTCTTATTAGATCAAAATTGTCCAATGGGCTCACAAAAGGTTAGGAAAGAGACACAAACAAAAGATAAATAGACATGGATGCAGACACCAAGAGCCTTTTTTCTTTAAGAAATGCTAGCATTCTAGCTTTCACTTGTAAAATGAGAACCAGAGCTGACTAAAGGAACATCTGGAAAGAAACAGTGCTTTTCCGCTCATGTGGTTCTTCAGACTTGGGGATCTTCAGGACAGGTCAGTGGCTGAAGGAGTCTGGCTGTTGGTGTCAAGGTCTCCTCTCCCATGCTTGATCAGCCTGGGCAAGTCTGAATATCCCCGTCCCTGGTGACCCACAACAGGGCTTCATAGGTTTCCTCTCACATGAGCCACCTTTGCTGACTCTCCATTGCTCTGCATTTCCTGGTGGTCTTGGTTTTAATGTCTGCCAAGGTATCCACACTGAGCTAGGGGAGGACATCATAATGTGTTGGTGTGAAAAACTGTTCTACTAATTTAATCCTTTAATAAATTATTTAGAGGTTTGCTTTCCTCAGTGTCTTGCTTGCAGTGATCCTTCTTTCTCTGCCTTCCCACTCCCAAGTGTCAAAAGCCTGGATAGATGAAACCACTTGTGAAAGATCTGGTGCCTAAATACTTGGTGAAAAAGACTTCCAAAACTGCTGCTGGAATCAACCTTCTTCCCTTGGAGGCTTTAAACTGGGCCATCCATTTTTCTTCTTCTTCCAGCTACCGAGTTTCCAAGTGATCTGTGCCAGCAACCACTCACTGCCTGCAGTCACATCCCAGCACTGGAATCACTGCTTGTCTAGGTGGGTTCTGGATACTCTTGCAGTCACAGCAGTGTCTTATTTCTTGTTCCTGATGAGTTGTTTCCAGGTACTCTCAACACCCTGACCTAAAATTCTTGCCAGCAAACCTCATGTCCCTCTTGTCCTTACCCCAGAGCCTTGCCCAGCTGCTCTAGGAGGAAAAGGTCCAGGATATCTCTCAGCCACCAGCCAATGTGTCAGCCCCAAAGTCAAAGCAGTCATGTGTCCCAGCAAGGGTTCTTCTTTCATATAACCACATGCATAAAATAACAATAGCTTGAATTTTATCATAGAATGTAGAGGGATGTGTGTTCTGGAAAGAGATGAGCTCATGCAGGTTACTGCAGTGTAGAAAGTCTCAGATCTTGTACTCCAAGGTTTCATTTTGCTTAAAAATAATCAAATTGAAATGAAACAGTAATACTTAAAATATTTTCTCTCTCCTCTTGTGGGGGGAATTAAAAAGTGTATTTTAAATTCCAATCCAGAAAGGATATCTCTTTTTAGAATTACCTGAAGATGCAATTTTAGATCCATTTGGTCCCAAAGTCAAGAATTCTTGTCTGGCAATTGCTACCTGCTCCTTGCACTATGTAAAGCAGGGTCTGTTAGCTTGAAGGCAGCAGGTGGTTACAGATTCTGTAATATTTAACTTTCAGTGATACTGTTAAAGAAAAGCAGACATAATCTTACAGGTTTTTAGACTTTAGGTAGTTTAGTTTACCATCAAAAAGACATCACAGCAGCTTTCCACAGAGGTGGAAAACACCAATTTAATGTGGAGTTGGTACTCATAGTTATGAGTACCATATTCAAATTCTGCTTTAATAATGTCCATATTTGCAATACTGTAAATGTGAAAATGAATTTCTTTCTGAAAGAGTGCCAGTATGAAGCAGCATATAATTTTGTTTTTGTTTGTGCTCTGCATAATTACTGTAATTATGCACATTAGGCTGTTCTGTGTAATGGCACCAGAAGGTAGATAATTTTGTCAATAACTGGCTGTAGCAGCTTATATACATTTTGTACCATCCACAGAAGTACTTTGAAGATCACTTAATACTGCTGATTTGCCCATAATAGGTCAGAAATTATTGCTGCTGCTTCCACAGTGTCTATTTGGAAGAGATGCCTTTCATAAAAATCAGGTGCCACTAAAAAAATCAGAACTTTGTTTCTGAGAAAACAGAGCAAAAAAAGGACTCACCTTTTCAAAGAGGGTAAAATCTTTAAATAGCTGATAGGGTCACTATAAGCATGGTATGACAAGGAGCTGCAGCAGAGTTCAGATTATACTCTACACAAGAAATTGCAGAAGTCATAGAATCGTGAAATGACCTGGGTTGGAAGGTACCTGCTCAATGCCATTTCCTTCTTTTTGAGAGAATAAATTTAGATCAAGATACTTATTAAAGAACTGGCATGAAAACTTAATTTTATAATGAATCTAACCAGGAGCACATTAATAATAGAGAAAACAAATGGGAGAGGGAACGCAGGCAGGAAAAATGGAATCAGGCAGGAGGTAGGCATGGAATGAGATGCTACCTGGATAAACTCTGAAGTTCAAAAGAAAGGTGGTGTTTAGGAGATTGATCCTTCATGTGTTCAGGAAAAATGCCTTTTTCATTGCGTGAGATAGTTGTTAGTAGTGGTATTATGTTAACTGGAGCCCTCAGCCACTTTGTGAGAGTATTTTGTGTGCAGAAATGGGGACTGTGGTTCCGAGATCAGCTCTCCTGCAGATCTGGCTCCATCTGCCCACTCAGTTGCAATGGCTGAGTTTCCTCAGTGTGGAAAAACCTAACGTGGAGGTCCTGGGGAGCCAGCCCTGTCCCTCTGTTTGAGGTGGGGGTTTCTGGGTGGTGGTCTGCAGACGCTATGGCCTGGGGGAGCCC
Organism: Pseudopipra pipra; assembly: GCF_036250125.1. NCBI lineage: Eukaryota > Metazoa > Chordata > Aves > Passeriformes > Pipridae > Pseudopipra > Pseudopipra pipra. The sequence continues at coordinate 105,662,824 of NC_087550.1, read as the reverse complement.
GGTGTGTGGATCTGTACGCTGGTCCCATGCTCTCTGTGAGCAGCGATCTGCTGGCAACAGCCATTTTCACTGCTGTGTTGCTGTCCCTCAGTGTGATGGATATTGCACAAGGCTTTTTTTTCTGCCAGAAGAAACATGGGTGGATGGGTAGTGACTCATTTGTCAGAAAAGTTTGGAAACTAGTCACTGAAAGCAGAAGTGGAGATGTCTGGGGAGATGAAGAGGGCACAGGGTATAAAGCTGTCGTGATTTGCTTCTCCGTGTGTTATGCTCTGCATACTTGTCAAATTAGGACTGAGCTCCGTGGGAAGGGAGGCCTGAGTGACAGTGCTAGTTAGATGCATTAAAAGTGTCCTCATCCCTGGTGAAGCAGGAATGCTGCTGCTAGATCAGAGCAGATTCTCTGAGAGGATCCCCTCCTGCTTTATGTCTCCTCAGGCTGAATGGATTCATTCTGAAGTACAAGCTGCATGAAAAATTTCAGTGTCATTTTTAGCTCTGCTTCAGCAGGCATGGTTGGCAGCACTGATTTAAGATACACAGCCTGTGTGGGGTATGCTGTTATTTATCATGTATTGATCTGGTGATCATAACCTGTGCTTTCCTGAGATGTAATGTTCGTGGCTTCCTTCTTGTTTTGAAAAACTGACCTGCCACTTGCAATTCGCTTGAAATGCAGCAGCACACCTTAGCATGGATTTGAGCTGGCACATTCATCCTGCACTGTTTTCTTTTTTCACCCAAATTGGAGTAGGTGTGAATACATCCAGCTCTGAAAGGGGCTGGCTTTGGCCATATGCAATATCATCTCCTTGATCTCTGTTTGATGGGACTCTGCACTCACATGCCATGTGAGATTCTGGGTTTTGCCATCATGCTAGAAGTCCGAAAGTAATAATAATTTTGCTATGGTGGCTCTGGCAAAAAGCCATTTATTCCTCTCAGAAACTTGGCTAAATTGATTTCCACTCTTAAAAGCAGCCACAGATAACTGTATTTTTCCCTGAGTGATCTGAAATGATGATTGTTGCTTTATTGACTGATGTGTTTTTCAGTCAACCCGCTCTTATTCTGTTGATGACTTTGTAGAGTATTTAAGTTAATAAAATGCTTTTTTGTCTTTGTTGGTCAACTCAAATGTATTTGTACTCTTCAGATAAAATTGTTAATGCTTTGGTTAGTATCTGAAAAAAAAAATGATTACAGAAGTTGCAGAACATTGTTTATCAGCACATAGTCTCAAGGAAGGGTCCTGTCATAATTTAAAACTCAAGTCCAACTCTCCTTAATAAGTAGGGTGAGAAGACCCAGTCAAATGACAGAACATTGGTGAGAAAATAAAATTAATCTGAAAACTCAGAATTAAATCAGATGGTGAGATTTAACTGTAGACTAGTCAGCTGAGACCTACAGTTTGGTACTGGGATGGAAGCTGTAGTTCTCCGTGGCCTTCTGGAGTCACTGACATGGCTGGGGTCAGTTTTGCTCAGATGTGCTTGAGGTCTGAACAAATTCTTCAGCCACTGCCCACCTTATTTCCCTGGGAAGTTTGCTAGGTGAAGAGCCTCTGTGCTGCTTTTTTTGATGGCACAGTTTGTAAACTTTGTTAACTGCTGCTCTGCTACTAACACACTTGTTCTGAGAATATCTTGGACCTGGTTTTTAATCTGTATCATTCATTTAGAAGGGTACGGCAAAGAGGAGGCCACACAGGTGGAAGTGTAGCCTCACTTTATGCTGCATTTCCCTGGGTGATATAAGTAGCTCTGCTATAAGGTCAAGCAATCGAGGTGTACTTGACGAGTTTAGACAGTTTCACTCTGTTTTTCCGGAGATCGCAAGTGAAAGTCTGTCTAGTTTTGATGCATGAGACTTTAGCAGTACTGTTTGCCTAAACTAAATTCTCCAGCATAAAATCAATCAGATATTCAAACTTGTACAGTGGAAAGTCTAAATGTCATTCATTTACTTGCAGGGACATGACAGCTTTCATTGATTTCTTAAAAACAGCGAGTTATTTGCACTCCTTGGAATATCAAAAAGAGAAGGAAAAAAGGGATCAAGGGAAACTGATGTTGCCTCATTCTCCCTCTGAATTCTGGATATCAAATTTTGGCCAGTAATCCTATCCAACATAAGCAAAGAAATATCATTAAGGTCCACTTAAGCAGTTATCCTTCCTTTTGTCCAGCTGCAGATACTCAAGTGAGAGAGGAAAGTCACAGAAAGCACAGTGATACTTCCCAGAACACTCTCCCAAATGCTTGGGATTTGTGGCTTGGAGTATCCCTCACTGCAAGTCTACTGAAATCTGTGAGCAGGTTTGGTACCCTCAAGCTAAAAGTTTCTCTGGACTTGCTGCAGAAAGAGCCCTAACTGTTGAACTTGATGATCTTAGAGGGCTTTTCCAACCTAAATGATTCTGTGACTAAGATGAGAGGAAGGCTTGAGCCTCTCACATGTTGCAGGCAATCCTGGAGACTTTTCCTGCCCGTGGGAGGGAAGGTCACCCCCAGCTATGTAAGAAATGTTGATCTTGCCCTGGTTGGAGGAGCAATTGGAGCTGTGAGGTAGAGAGGCCAGAGGTCAAATGTCACAAGTCACACTGCAGATGAGTGGTCGGTCTGGTCACTGTCACTGCCACTATCCCTGTGAAGTGTGTGGTCTGCACTGGCACTGACCTGACTCAGCTCAGCTGTGTCATTGCAGGTGCAAATCCTTATTGCATCTATTCCAGCATGCAGTGGGCCTTCTCTCCCTGTTTCATGCCCAGTTGATTATTACTGAAACTATGACAATTGTTGTAGAATCACTCATATAAATAAATGAGTGCCAATTTTAAAAATTAATAGTTCCTTCATGTTAATAATGCTAAAGGATTATAGCTAAGTTTTCCTTTCTTTAGGAAGTACTAGGCAGACTTGCACAAGTTTTTAAAAAGATTTTTGACTCTCAAACCAAGTTAGGAATTTTTGAGTACAAGCCAAATAGAGCTCAATAGGTAAAGACTTGATTATTGGCAGTGCTTAAATTGATTTACTTCAAGTAAATAATAATACATGAAATCAGTCATATGCTGAGTAGATCTCATGGACAAATATGTTTCTTAGTTAAATTTTCCAGTGTGTTGCCAAAGATGGATTTTTTAATTTTTGATAGAAAAGCAGTTTGGTCCATTTTTGAATGAGTCACTCAATTTTTTGCTTACTGCAGCTTTGCTTGGAGTGGATGGTAATCAGCTGATAATTGGACAAAGTACCATGAATTGTTTTATTGTCAGTCTTATGGATTATAACTCTGGCTTAGTGAAGAAAATCAATGTTTCCACATTATCAATATATGAGAACAATTGGCCTTCAAACACAATATGTTCCCAAGTAGGACTTACAAGGAAAAATTTGGACAATTTTTCAAGAAAATCACTAGGTCTCCTCCACGTGTTCTTCTTACTAATGTGATTTTTCTTATGTGTTGTGTCTATTTATAGCAGTAGTGTATTGTGAGTTGCTTAATTATTCTTTACCTTCTTTTGTCTTCAGCTGTTACATCAGCATGTTGTGGGTGACATCTAAGTGACTTCAAATGTAAAATCAGTGATTGGATTCTGCTACTTGTTTGTGGTCATAGTGGTAGAAACTGAAAGCTAAGAAGTTACTACTTTTTTTTCCTTTTTCCTTTAATGAATTATTTTCATTTCGCAATGTTTATTTAAAGTCAAGTTAATTTTAGGCTGACAGAGATCTCCAGATAGATGTAGTACAACTTTGTCATGTATACATGACTATATCAAGCACTTATTGGACCAGTTCAGTTACCACACATCTATAATTCATTAAAATATTTAATATTTCCATAAAATTTTTTCAGATCAGATGCTTTAGTGCTGTGAGTCTTCACATAGTTTGAAGGCTTTACCTATGTTTTTGTGTAAAGAGCTGGTGCAGCTATAGGTAGAGATTTGTCATGGAAACCTACCATGGGCTGTATTGTCAATAAATCTCCACATGAAGAGTGAGTGGTCCATAGCAATTGTCCACTCCACTTGTCCAATTCCAACAACTTTGGAACAATGTTGTTGCAATGACAACATCTCTTGGAAGATTTCTTAGAGACATTGACTATCAGAATAGTATTATTCTATAATAATAGTATTATAGCTGTGAGTCATTAATAATGTATTTTTACACAGACATATATAAATATAATCACATGCGTATAAAAAATTTAAAATGTCATATGCAATTATGCACAAGGGGCAACTTTTTATGTCTATGCACATCATTATAAACAGGACTTCCTCATTTCTATTTAATGAATGTCCAAGTGACAGGCTAAATTTCTTTCAGAAAAGGCACTCAGAGATGATGTTCAAATGGGAAGGTGTGTAACTCTGCTCACACTGAGATACAGGACATGTTGAGTGAATAGGACTTTGGAGGCATAAATCTTGTTCATAATGTTTTAAGCTTTTTTAATTTCAAAAGAAATCATTGCTGTACCTTCCTAGCTTCTGCCATATAAAAACTGAAATTATATTTAGAAACAATATAAAAGAGTACATACAGTAAAAGAATTTTTTAATTTCTAGGCCTTTTTTTCTTTAGGTGGTTACATTCAAGGTTGAAAATAGCAACATGTACTGATGTAAATGATTTACCAGTCCCCTAACAGGTTGTGTTGAGAAACAACCAACAAATCCAAGAAGAAAAAGCAAGAAGGGAGTAGGTGCAAATGTTTATAGGCGTATGAGTGAAGACAGGTACAGATAATTCATGTTATGCTCTGTCTTAGGAGAATTCATATTAAAAAAGTTCAGGCAATAAGGTGCTTTTGAACACTGTGAAGTGTTCAAGCCCTCTTCTGAGGCTCTGTTGAAAGGAAATTAAGCCTAAAGTAAGAGTACCATATTATCATTAAAATAACTTCATGAAGTAATGTCATTTACATTGCAGAGAACAAAAGTTGTAGGGAGGGACCTACAGATTTACTGAGGTCCGTTTCATCATGTACAGTGGAGATAACAGCAACTTGAGTTCCTGTTTTTAAAGCAGCACAGATGGTCAGATAAAGGAACAGAGAAAGAAATAAAAAGTCTAGACATTTAAATGGACATTACTTCATTTTTGCTTCTTACTTAATTCTAAAATTTCTAGAATAAATGCGTAGGATGGCCTGCCACTAACAGGGCAAGTCCAGAGAGGCCCAATGCCAGTGCCATTCACACTGGTGATAATTTTGATCCCTCTAACTGCTTCTCAATGCACATGATCCATTGTGGATCCTTTATGCATTTTCTTTACTATACACCTGGAGCCCACTGTAGCTTGTTGGGGAGCTTCACGGCTTGTGCTGAATGTAAGGGAGCAGTGCTCCTCCATTGTACCTGTGGTAGCTGGAGGCTGGACCTGAAGAGATCCACAGTTAGATTATGTCTCTCCCTGAAGGTGCCAACTCCATTCTCTTGCCTCGTGTCATCTAAATTCCTCAGTGGCTTTTCTGTCCACTACCTAGAAACAAATCTTAAAGTTCATGAATGCACTAGAACTGGTTTTAAGGATGAGACCCAGGCCCAGGAGGGAGTAGGACCCAGGAAAGCAGTAGGCAAAGGCTTGTCTCAACTGTTGTATATGTCAGCTGCAGGTTTGGCTCTGCTGAGAGGTTGGATACTCTCCTGCTCCTGTCCTGTTTTGGCTCCAGATGGAAGAAGAGTGGCTGGTCCCTCACTGCAGCCTCTAGGCAAGACTCAAATGCCATGGAGAGTGCTTGTATGTCTCTTCCTTGTTTGTTTTATGTGAACTATTGTCAGGTGAAGAGAAGTCTGAAGTCTTGGCCTGATCAGAGGCATGAGTCATGAATGTCCCATATGGAGTCAAACCTCCCGCTCCAAGGCATGCATGAGATGAATGGAAATCAAAGCAAAATTTCAGCTCTCAGACTGTGTCTTCCTCAGGCTTGAAAAGTAGGGCAACATTTTTGACTTTGATAACTTTTTTCTGTGAAGATGATGGGATGAAATGCATTGAAATTATGGATGAGCTGGGGCTAGAGACAGTCTTTGCTGTAACACGAGGCAGTGCCAGTACAATCATCACTGGTGCCAGCGCAGGCTCCAAGCTGACAAATGCTGACTTCTAAGGGGAACTCTGAAGACTGCAGAGAGAATTGAAGTTATACACCACCATAAATATTTAATTCCTATTATTGCATGTTGAGAATTACAGGACTGTCTTCAAAACACTATAAAACATAGCAGCATAAAACATATCAGCAATGAAAGTATGCTGTAAATATTGGAGGCAAAACAGAAGTATAAAATTAACTCTTAAGCTTATTTATAACTATAGACCTCAGGATGCTCTTGTGCATTGTGGTAATATTTTGTAATTATACCAGCAGTTAAAAATGACCAATTCTCTCCTGGCATAAAATATGTTGTGATTTAATTAAAGCAGAAAGCTAATTTGGGTGGAATTGAGGAAGACCAAATCAATTATGAAGAATGCTATTATTAGATTTGAAAGTCTAGCAAAATCAGTCAAGTACTATAGCACCACATTTTCTCCTTTTTAATGTAACAAGAAAGATTAGTCCATCATTACCTCCAGTGGTTCAAGGAGGGTAACTCACAAATTTTAAGAAGGTAACATTTTCAATCAATTAAGATGTAATGAAACAATCACTTGAACTTCAATAGCATTTTGGCAGAAATAGGTGCTTTTCATTGAAAACAGAGTTGGTACAGCCAAAACCTGTGCCTTTGGTTTTGGAAGTGCTATACCAAATCCTTAGGAAAGCTGTCATTTGTTCTCCCCATGCCCCCATTCTGCCCTGTAAGCCAGGTTTCCCAGAAGCAATGATTTTCGTGAGTGAGGGGGAATGATATCTTCAGGCATTATGGGCCATACAGCTGGACCACAGAGCTTGGCCTACATCAGGGGCAATGTTAATCAATCAAATGACGGTTACTATTCATGTTTGACAGTGTTTTTGATGCAAATATGTTCTTATTTATTTATTTTTATTTGAGATTTTGCTTTTCTATAGCAAAAGTCAGAAATAGTAACCTGCTTTTCAACTCTCTCTATTTTTAATCAAATTTCCTGACCCTCACAAGCTGTGTATCTGGACTGGTGGCTACTTTTCAAGAACATCAGTATGTTAAGTCTTTGTTAAAGGTTGATCAAGTAGCTAGTGAAAGTGCTAGAGGTCCAATTATTATTCCTGAACGTTAGGATGTGCCAGTCTTCCTACAGTGCCGAACGTAGTGTCTTCTCAATATACATCCTTTCTTGTGCTCTTCCCTGCCCACTCAATGGCTTGCTTACAGAAAGCTGATGAATGCTCAACTGAAATAAGGACATTATTGACTTTTCAAGGTGAGGAAAACTCCCCAGGGGTTAGTTTAAGAGGCTGGAGCTGCTTACAGAAGTTGTACCAGTGTGGCTTCAAAGAAGCCCTACAGCCAGGGAGGTGAGGTCTGGAAGGGTCAGAGGGGCAGGATCAAATCTTTGATATGATTTGGGGGCTGATATTTCTGCCTGTTCATAAGAGGATGGAGAAGTGACTGTAAATCATGACAGAACAAGGCAAGTGGAGCTGTAGGCTGTATCTTCTCAGGTCATGGCCATAGGCTACTCTAGAAGATGTCTAGTGTAGTGGAAAATTTTACTGCTTAGCCCTCCTATGATATCATCAGGCACATGCAAAATCCTGAGTTGAAATGGCTCAAAAGGTTTTCAGTGCAGAAGCTGTGATGGCTTATCTTGCTCTGACACTGAAAGTTGACTGTTAAAGCTGTTCAGGATGTGGGTGCAGTGATTTCTACCTCGCTAGCAGTGCTCTCTCAAACTATCTATGTTGAAATAATTCAAGCCACTGCACTTTGTACCAAACTGAATTGAGGATATGTGCAAAACCATTCACTACATCTCAGATAACCTCTAGTTGAGCAGTAGTTTCATTGCTTACAGTTGTGTAATATAGGTGGAGTATTTATAAGCTTCTAACAGCAGAGTTACACTTGGCATTGTTATTTATACCAGGTATATGAATAAAACAAATGAGGTTAGCTAAAGTGATTTTCCAACAGAAATATATCTAAGCTGTCAAGTCTAAAAATATCATATGATCTCATTTCTCTTCTCCCTTGTTTCCTCCCTCTCTCCCCTCCTCACTCCCTCCTTCCCCATATATACACAGGAAATGATTATGCTGGCAAATATTCCAAGAGAATACCTTGCCTGAGATGAGATGACAGTAAAACCTCACTGCAGGGAAAGAAAACTCCAATAGGTATTCCCACTAGGCAGCTTAACTCAAATATCTGTATGCTTTCACTTTTTGCAGTAAATCTGTGTCAGTCTGACTGAACCCTTCAATTCTGAATGTTCTTGCTTCTAATGGATGGTCTTACCTACCAACACCATTCCCCAGCTTCACCATTCAAGAGTGAGTTTCTTTTATAATAACAAGAACAAAAAATATCCTAGAAGTTTCTAAAATGCTGCATAATTATTAGCAATATGAATTCATAAGTTTATTTTAAAAAACTTGTGCTTGGAAGCTGGTAGAACTTCAATGGCCATTTAATAGTCCAAGCTTAAGAGGGTTAAGTTCTCAGTATCTTTTATCAGAAAAAACTTTTCAGTATACAGAAAAACTGCTTTGAAGCACTCAAGAAAAAAGCCAGCCACACTGAAATGAAGTCTTACAATGTTTTAGAAATGAATTTGAGAAATAGTAGTGGCAATAATAAATCTTCTCACTAGAAACAAAAACCTCGCTCATAACTTTATGTATCTTGCTGAGAAGTTACTTTTTCTAGCCTTGCATGAAATCAGCTAATGGAGTGCTGTCAAGGCTCTGATTTCACTTCAGCAATGTTTTATATTAATATTTTAAAAAATTACTATGAACTGTCTTAACCTAAACTGAGAGAAAATACTCTTGATTTAAATATTACTGTCTACAGATGATTGCAGTAGTGCGATATTGGCTACGAAGTTGATTTAATTGGTACAGTCAGTCCTTTGAGTCCCTCATTACAGGAGACAGCAATATGCATTTTTTTTCACACAGCACCCTCTACTTCCATTCCCCAAGACTCATTTGCTGCATTTATTTGGCAGGAGAAACAAATTTCTCAGTTCAACTCCTGCTCTCCGGCCACTAATCCTTCTAGATTTGTCTGCAATTTCGACAGCAAAACACCATCATAGTACCTTAGCCAAACAAGCTGATTTGTCACAGGAGACAGCTTGGCCCTCACAGTATCCAGCTTCAGGTGGAGTTGTTCATGCAGCTGAGAAGCAGGTTTAGCATGATGGAGAGCAGCACACTTATGTTGTGACCCCTGTTCCTACCTGGCCTAAGCTGCTATGGTACTTTGGTATGCGAGTGCTTTGTAAAAATGTCCCACTACAAGTAGATGTGTGAACGCATAATGAAGCCTTAGCTGGTATTTAGTCTCTTTTGTTTACTATAAAAAAGCCTGCAGTGTGCAGCATACTTCTAAAGTCTTGAGATTCCTGTTAAATATTAATTTGCCAGCAGGTTCTGAGTCTACACTCCAGGTAAAAACTTGTACGTTTGACATAACAGTTTTAACTGGTGCTTGTTTCAAATCACTCAGAGATGGTGGATTTTTCTCTGTCTTCAGTTTATTTTCCCACATGAAAAACAGTGAAGTTCTGGCCAGTGCTAAAGACGGGATATTTTTATGTGATTCTAGAAGTCCCCACCCAGGCTCTCCAAGGTTGCCTCTTAGAAGAGTCCTTGTGATGGTGATGTAATTATATTACATAGTTAGTCTTAAAAATGAGGGGAATATATCTACTGTCTACTCAGAGCTGGGTCTGCTTCAGGCTCTGCCAGGGTAAGAGCTATGGAAGATTCTTTTGAACCTATGTGAAATCATTAGTAACAGAATTTGTAAGAATGAAAATGAACTATTCTGATTTTTTTTATGGTTGGTCCATTTGTTAATGCCAAGAGTTCTTCAGGCTGTGGCTGGTTCATGGTCTTCCTGCCAGGATACTGCCCTGTGCTGGTGCCACTTGGCCGAACTGGTATCAGTCCACTTGCTGGTTTGTGCATCCAGCTTAGGACATGGTATTGCACTCTTGCTTTTCCTTCACCCTGAAGTATGTGGGGAGGCACCATATTCTGCTTGTGTTCTGCTGGATCCTTCCTCTCCCTGGGAATGTGTGGCTGGGTTTCAGGTCCTTACAAACTGGAATGTACCTGGAATGCATATCTGGAGCTGAGGAAGATGGTTGTGTTCTGGTTTGTAGAAGAGGTGTCCCTGCTCAGATCTTCTAGTTTTCATGTTTTTTACCCTTTTGCTTCTTTGAAATCTCTTCCTGCTGGTAGCAAGAAGAGGCTCCTGACAGCCTTAGATGATCTTGTTTTTCTGTACATATGCACGGTTGTCAGCCTTTAGTACCTTTGCCAACATCCTCCCAGCCCATTACTACTTACAAAACTTAGAGGTGAAAGTCCACAGTAAAATATCGAAGTAGCTTGTGTTAAGTTTCCTCCCTTAAAAGCACTTCCTCCTCCTTTGTTTTGAAATTTTATATTTCAAATGTTTTTCAGGGAGGAAACTTAACCTAATCTACTTAACGGCCACGTAGCCCCTAAGTGTTTTCAGGACTAACTGAATGGTTTCAGAATTGCTCTTCTTCCAGGAGACGATCCAGTGCTCAAATCCTAATCTGAGGGCTGATATCTAAATTAGGAATGCTGGCCTCTCTCAATTTCCTGATATTAATGTTTTCAGAGAGTTTCCCTACAGCACCCAGTCTTTACTCAGCAACCAGACATGGATATTTATTCAAGGCCTTCCCTTTTGGGGTTTATTCTGCTTCTACCTTTTACTGCTGTTGTTTCTCTGACTTTTTTTTCTATTGCTTTTCACTACTTGTTTCTCTTCTCTTTTCCATCTACTTCTCTTTAAATTTCCCCTTCTCAATGGGTTTCACTGACCACTTGTACCCTTTTCTCCCACTGTATTCAACTCTCAGTTGCTGATGCTGACACTACAGTGTTATAACTAAACCTGGTTTTTCTAAAAACTAAATTAGCAAAATGAAATGCACATTAGCTCACCACTTCAGGCTGCCTGTGGACTGCAGTTAACAGCTCCAAATCCATTAGTGCTCAGCCAGCAGTAAAACACTTTTCACCATAGCCCGAGAGTGAGAAATGCATATTAAAAACTGTGTGGCTGAGGCTCCTGGTGATCCAAATGCCTCCTCCAAGCCTTGTAAATACGTAGAGTTGTCACATATCTCATGCTCATAATTTGTCATGGATGTGAACTACCAGTTTTTTCTTACGTAACTTTATTTCAAAGTCTTTGTCTGGAAAGAGGATGGAAAGAATGGGAAAAACACCAAGTGAAGGACGATTTATGCTTTTTCAGCTAACCCAGGTGGCATTTATCAGCTGTTAAGCTGTCTACTTACTTTTATCAGCTGCACTGCTATAGCTAAATACCTCCTCAAGTCAGGGCAGTGACAGTTTTTGTGTGATGTCTGCTGTGTTTTGGGGTGCCCTGGGGACCCAGCTGAACAATCTCAGTGCTTACAAAGGATCTGCCATTTCTTGAGCTGGAACACACAGAGCTCATATAGAAACCAGGAGGCAAACTGTAATATAAGCTCACCTGGGGGTTACACTTGACCTAACGTTTCATCCAGTTCTGTGTAATGAAATTGAGTGAGTGGTGCTTGATAACACTAATTAGGAACTGTATATTAAACCCAATATCGCTAAGCAGCAAATACAGTTGCTACAGAGAGGATTAAAGGAACAGGCACAGTTCAGAACTGAAATAATCATCTCATTATTTCCAATTCCAGTTATGCCCAATGCATGAACTGAGTGTTCAGCAGCACCTGGTGTGTCTGTTACCCACTGAGCTCCCAGCAGCAATAGTTTTCACTTATTTGAGAGACTTTTTTTTTAGGAGATCCTAAACCCTATGGTGAAGCTGCCCGCGCAGGGACAGAGACAGAACACAGGGACAGAAGAAAAGCCCCAAAGTGTCAAATAATTTCCATGATATCTGTGTCAGATGGAACCCTACAATTTCTAGCTTAACATTAAAAATCACAAAACCAAACCTGAACCTTCTGTGAACAGGTACTAACCAAAACACAGTGACAGCAAAATAAAAATGTTCTTAATAAAGATTCATTTGAAAAATACGGAGAAAATACTGCATCTTCCTGGAAGCTGAACTAGTGCAAAGATGGAAAGCAAGTCCATTTTTTACATTTCTACTGAGGTTTTATGCAATTCAACTTCGAAAACTAATGTGCACGTGAACCATTTTAAGAATTTTTTGTTTTGCCCTACAAGTTTTATGTGAGTATCTTTTGAATGAACATACACTTGTACTTTGTGTAGTACTCTCCAAAGTTGATGTAGAGGATCCAGGATAGAAAGAATAAAAGATGAAAAGATGAAAGATAGAAAGAATTTAATTATGTGAATAATTAAAAAAGCGATGGCCCAAGCATTATATAAATGTTGATCTTAGACATTTGCACATGATTAAGCAAGATTTAAATGTTCTGCAGAAGAGCAGTGTTTTATTGAACCATAATTTAAAAAATTAATTTGTGTTTTTTCTTTTTTCTTTTTTTTTTTTAAACCAGGATCAGTGTTAACTAATGAAAACGAAATTGCTATAGGCATGATTCATCCTTACAGAAAGGATATAGATAAGGGAATGGATGTTTTGATTCCTTCAGGACTGAGTAGATGCATGTGCTTCATATTGTCCATCTAGTGTGTCACTGACTTTCATAAAAAGTGTCCTGTATGCTTTGCTGGAGCACCACCTCATTCCCAGAAAATGCTGAATAACAGGATCACACAGAATGGGTAAGGCTGGAAGGGAGCACTGGAGATCATCTTGTCCAACCTTCCTACTCAAGCAGGATCCCTTAAAGCACATCACTCAGGATTGTGTCTAGATGACTCTTGAGTTATCTCTGGAGAAGAAGACTCCACAACCTCTCAGGGCAGCCTGTTCTAGTGCTCAGAACGAACTGGAAGCTTCACTCTCCAGACTTCTGGATTCTTTACAACTTTTGTGATTGCAGAAGTGAAAATGTTTGTTGCAGAAGTTTTTCCTTTCTGTTTTTTGTTATCTTTTTAGTATCCTTGAGTCAGCCAGTGTGCTGGATATAACATGGATACAAACTTCATGCTGTTCAAGGCAAGATTAGGTTGGCAGCTGGGGCTTGCAAAGCCGGTTTGCCCAATGTGTTTGCCCTCCATGCTCGAAGTGGCTGAGGTGGCACTCGGTTGGTCGTGCACTCCTGCAGGCACTGGAGCTGCATGGTGGCCTCGTGGTGTGTGTCACGCTCAGGATGGCACCTTCCAGTTTCCCTGGTTGGCAGAGATTGCTTAGCCTGATTCATGTCGTTAAAGACCCTGAGAGATTGGATGAAGAACAGCCCAGGAGAGTGGAATATGCCCAAGGGATCTGCTTTCTTTTGTTTTGCCTAACTTAATACAAAGCAAAGTACAACAAGGTTGCAGAAGCCCATGGGAGCAACAGCTCATCTGAGTTTTCTATTTGAGACCAGACTAACCAAGAAGAGTTATTGCAAGAGTAGCCCCTTGCTTGTGGAAACACAGTCTCTACTGACATGCTTCACTGTTCCAGTTTGTACGTTAGAGAATTGAATGGGGGTGGAAAATGTCTAGAGGCAGTGCCTGCCTAATGCTTTTTTTAAATTCAGTCATGCCCCTGGTCCCCAGAGTGTGCTGTGACAGTGGGTGGCACAACCCATTTATCCATTTTTAATGTTGAAATCCAGTCTAAAAAGAGAACAGGTTGAAATCCTATGCTTCCCTATGCCAATGAAAACACTCTCAGTAAGTTCAAATAGACTAGTATTTATTCTCCCCCTCATGCTCCAAAATTTAAAAAAGAAATGATCCCATTTCTTTTTTAAAATTGTATCTTGCAATATCATTTCCATATTCTGTAGCTGAGATGTAACTGTGATGGATGTGATGGAATTACTGAGTTGACTAATAAGAGCACATTAAGCAGTCATAATGCAACTTGGATTAATTGCTTGTGTATACTTGTTTTGTCTAATATTTTTTTACTTATGATCCTTCCTAAGTATAATCTGTGTACTTCACTGTTCTTATTCTTCCTTACCTCTATGGAGAACCTCTCTCCCTAACCCATTAAAATGAGTGCTTAGTCATAGATGCAATTGGACATGTTCTATGAAGGCTGTTGCTCATACAGTGAGCAAAGGGAATGGGAGAAAACAACTTGCAAACCAGAAGTGTGTTGAAGACAGAAACACCAATTCACGTAAATTATGTCTATTTGAGGAAAATGTCTGTTCTGGGAAATAAAGGTAACCAAGCTGAATATGTTTCTATGCTGTGTTATTTCAGCCCATATTCAGAAGATGAACTAACAGCTCATTTAGAGGACTTGTTTCCTATGCTGATTCAGGTTCAACCCATTTATCCAAATGCTGGGGAAACTGCAAGTATGTGGAAACAGGGGATGTTGATACCTGAGGCTGGACCCAGAGATGGATATGAGTGGTTGTGAACACACAGAATTGCAGATTTACTGGGTGTAATATTTTTGCAAAGGTACAAAATTATGCGATATGGAAACAAATGGAATTAATAATTCTAATGAGAAAAGTGATAAAGATTACTGATTTTATTGTGTTCTTATAGGAGAGGCTGAAGGCTTTGATTCCACTATTTTTTCTACACATCTTTTAGAGAACAGGCTGCTGCTTTGCACACACATGTAGCATACTAATAAGGTATTATTTTCCAGCTCTCAGATCTCTTTTGCATTCAAATATATCTATTAGCACTTTTACAACACAACTTATACATATCCCAAGCCTATGTGATTAGCTATTTCTACTGTACCATTTGGTGGGTGGCATTGCAAATTACTGAATAACACAGGGAAACAGAGTTTTTTGCTGTGGGACTTAACACTGTGTATGGAAAATGCAGAGAGGAAAAAATAGAGAGATTTAAAGTCATTTGGATCTACATTATTTGAGCTGGCAGGATTCCAGGGTTTGTCATTTTAAGTCTGTATGAATATGGGTCAGAATGGTGACTGATGAAGGGAAGCCTTGATTTTCAAGGCTGTAGAGGTCAGTACCACTACGAGTCTGGTGGAGGAAATGTGTATTGCTGAGAACTGTTACCCAGAGGAAGATGTAAAGTAAGAGTTGGCTCAGGACAGTCAGCAGGGTGGGCATTGCATTTTTCTGACTCTGGGCTACGGTTTTTGGCTGTTCGTTCTATGGCAAGATGATGACAGAAGATGAAGGCAGACCTTGCATAGGGGACTGAGGGAGGAAGAACAGGGGAAAGCTGGGAAAAAAAGACCTTGTTTTGATGCCACTGTTAAATGTGTCAGTGGTGAGGCACCCCATGCTACACATCTGCCTGCACGCCGCAGTGCCACCTTCAGGAGCACTGTCTGGCTTTTGAGGGCTTTCGATGTGGGTGAAAAAGGCAGAGAACTCACTTTGCTGCTCCTGGTAATTGCTGTTTCTCCATGAACTTTGGGGAGGTCTGTGGCTGTCCTCACCTGGCTTCTGAGGGCAACTTTAATATTTGAATGGTCTTGTTATGTTTTGTTTCCAGACAACTCTGAAGGTGGCACTCCACTCCCAGGGGCACAATCAAGGGTCTTTCTGTTGAAGACAGTAAAGGCTGAATCAGGTCTACAGGCTGTGTCAGTCTGGTGGGTTTCTTTCCTATTATGTGCAATTTTTTTCTAGCAGATAAAAATGAAGTGTTGGCTTTCTGAAAAATACAGTTGTGATGTGATAATCCAGCTCTGGCAGTAGACCTGGGGTATGGCAATATTGAATATCAACTGCTGCATTGCTGTCAGAAACCTGGTGACTCTACTGCTATTGTTGTCTAGAGTAGGTAGCTTAAAACTGAGCTGTCTTGATAAATTCCAGTTCAGAAATTTTGGCATTGTGGTTGAAGAAGAAAAGTCTGCCAGGTGGTGCTCCCTGTTACATGATGGGGTATGGGCCTGCACCACTCACTGCAAGAGTATAAAACTGGATTGTTTTGTTACCTCTCCTTGAATTTAGCACCAGGTCTACACTGTCATCTGAAGTGGTGACCTGCTCTGCTTCTCATTTCTGAGGGCTGGCTTCCACAAGCATCTTTTTGATCCTGATCTCCAAGTGTTGCTTTTCATTACAATCCAGATGGGGCAGGGACCATGTGCTCTTCTATGCTTTCTTCCAAAGGACTCTCCAGAAACTTCAAAGCAGTGTTGACTGTGGTTTCTAGCTACGTGCATGGGACAGATATTGTAAACCTTTTTTTTTTTGTCCTTAAAGTCTTTGCTGCTAATCAAGCCACTTGTCTGGGACCTTCTGTAGTCTTGTGTTTTCTGCCGTAACATTCTGACTAGCTGTCATCATGAGCCATTGCTGCAGGAAAATGTCTGCCTTAGCATTTATAATAGTGATGCTTAATGGATTTGACAATCGACTGGAGTTGCAACATGGACGACTTTTAAAAGTTAGATAAGCTTGAGAGGCTAATTGTTATCCTAAACTTCATCAGCTGAGTTTAACTTGGATGCTCTTTAGTCACCTTCTGGTGTGAGACTCTGAAGCCAGTGTCAACATTTTAAAGTAAATCCAGTTCTTGACTTGTCAGATTATAAGAATAGCCCCATTATGCTCAACCAAAGGCCCATGGAGCTCAGTATCCTGTTTCTGACAGTGGCTGATAATTAAGGAAAGGGTGTAACAGCAGGGAAAGTATTGTGTGATATTTTCCCAATGTGTTCTCCCACCCCTCAGCAGTTTAAGGCTTAAAGATTTTCTATCTTTGTCTTTAATAACTCTTTGTGGCCTTATCTTCTGTTGATTTGTCAAATTCTACTTATGCTTTCAGCATCTGCAGCATTTTTGGCAATGAGTTTAGCAATTTAATGACTTGCTCTGTCAGAAAGTCCTCGCTTTTGTTTGCTTTAAAGCCCTGGCTGATGATTTCATGTGATACCCTCCCCTAGTTCTGGTATTTTGAGAAACAAAATTCCTTATTCATCTCCTTCATACCACTCACGATTTTACAGAGCTCTAATGAGAACCTGAACTGAATGAGTTTCAGCGTATGATTTAAGGCTCTGTATTATGGCTTATGCTTTCTGGCTGTTTATATTCCATTTGCTTTTGCTTTATGTTTATTTCATCTTTATTTCACAAATTTAATCACTTTGAGAAGATTATTTTGTCTAATTAAGGTAGAATTAATCCAGGGACAGTGATAATTTGAGAGCCAGGATTTGAAGGTAGTTTATTTAATCTATGTGTCTTCAAATCCTTTGGATTCAATTTGCCCAGCTTTCATACTGATGGATGCTGTATTAAATTATTTAAATAGATGAATTAAATTTGGAGCAAACAGAGGCTAATGCATTTCACCCTCAAATAACACGCCTCTGTAGCCAAGCAGCTTTTCTAGAAGAACTGAGGAGACAGTCGTGAGCTGGAAGCACTGTATGCAAAACAGGGGGCAAGAGCCACACGAAAACCCCTTTGATTTATCCTCTATGACTAATTTGTCAATTCCTTGTGGTCAGATTAGCAGAATGGAGCCAAGAAAGAAACCTCACAGAGATCGACAGTGTGAGATGAAATAATAAGCAGCTGTTGCTCAAGAGAAAGCTCAGACCAGAAATGTAATTAGCAGCATGCTGGCTGAGCTGTATGCATGCCCAGAGCCTGCACAATGCCTGTCTCAGGGGCAGTGGTAATTTTTACTCTGTCTTTGGGGAGAAGAAAAATCCACCAACTTCCTTCTCACTAAAAATCAGGATGACCAGAAAGGGATAGAAGAGATGGAAAATAGCAGAATATGCTCCGTAGCTCTCAGGGACACTAGATGGGGATATTTGCTCACTTTGTGGCTCTTGGTACCCCACACAGCTTTGGCAAGGTGGTGATGCTACCGAGACACAAGGAGGGCTGGTGACATCCCCAGGAAGGGATTGATCACAGGAGGTTACCTGGGACTTGTGGGGCAACCTACACCTTTATTGCCATTTCTCACTCTATGGCTTCTGTCTCAAACAGACCTGGTTTGCACAGCTCAGGACATGATGAGGTTTCTCTTCTGACACTGAAATGCAGCTCAGCATCATGGGTGATGGGATGACCATGGCTCTTCCTCTGCATCTGGAGGAAGAAGGGAGAAATCTTGCCTATGAAAGAGGGAGAACCAAAACCGTGGCATGTTACTTTTGTGGACCCGAATCATTGCTGCTGCAGGTGCCATTGATGTATTTCTGGGGACAGGAAAGGGACCTGAAGCTACTCTTTGTATTCCCTTCCTTTCCACATATTTGGCTTGCCAAGTGAACTTCATTTAAAGCAGGAGACTCCTTCCCTGACTCTGAAGTCTTGGCTGCCCGTGATGCATGGTTCAGGGTGAAGATGGGTTGCTGAGATGACTGTCTCACAAGGATGTGACTGCTACCTTTGTGGGCCCTGGGAACCCCCAGAGCCACTGGGTTAGGGTGGGCTTTGGGCAGTGCACAGTCATGAGAACAGGGGATTCACATGTCAGTGGTACCTGGGGCAGGTTTCAGAGGTGACTGTGGGATACATGATAGATCTGACATGTTCTGGCTCTGGAATGCTGGTGGCAGTGTTGGTTAATGCTGCTGTGACTGTTTTGTGCATGGTCAGGCTGCAAAAAGGGCTCTAAAGCAAATAAGAAAGCCTTGAATAATCTTGTTAGACTGAGTGGAAAACGAGAAAAAAAGGCGTATTGTTGTTGCTGGTCTTCAAAATCCATAAAGGATAGACCATGTCTTGGTAACACTTGTTGGACAGATGTAATAGAAACAACTTGGTTGGATCAAAGGTTTACATTTAGTGAATTATGAAGCTCTTGTGAATTTTGTTTGTTTGTTTGTTTTTGGTTTTTGTTTGTGCCCATAACACTGGTGGGCAGAGGGTCTGGGTAATGACCATCTGTCAATATCTGTTGACAACAGAATTTGTTTCACCCTTGGAAACACTATCGAGTGGTTAGTGAAGCCAAGAGATACAGAGGAAGTTGCTGAGTCAAACTAGGTCCCCATGTTTGCTCGTGTTTTAATGACTTGAACCAGTCTGACATTAAACACTCCCAGTGTGCTGTTTCACCATCACTGACTGCCATCCTGTGTCCAGCGAGGAAGTTGTTAAGTCATAGATACGAGATGATCTTTAAGGTCCCTTCCAACCCAAAACATTCTATGATTCTACAGCTCTAAGTCTGTTTGTGATAAAACTGAGATCTTCTCCAAGTTCCCATTTGTGTTCTAGAAACTGTAGAATGTTTAGACTTTGGTGTAGTAAAAGGTATAGTTGATTTTCAAAAGCAACAAATATCCTTTTTTTCCCCCCCACATAGGTTCATAGCTTCATTCTACTTCTTTTAAAGCTTGCCTGTTGCTGGTTTTGTACACTGCCTAGAAGGTCAGCATAAAAACACCTTTTGTATAAAATTAACAGCTGATGGAAAATGTTTGGCTGAACTGGTGGAGATTTTTACATTTTCCTTTTCTCAGCATCAGGAGGCTGCCTGAGCTAGATTATTTTCTTGATTTAGTTTTTGTCTTATTTTGTGCTCTTTTGCTTTGACAGTAGATGTTTCGATGAAAAAAAAGGGGTGGAGGAGGTTTGTGAGTGGCTCATTTGACGAGGATTTGTGATGTGAAACATTAATTGGTATCTACACGTGCAGAGATAGCAAAACTGCTATTCTTGAAATAGGATCTCTACCCTTTTTTGTGTAAGTCTTATATTTCGGAAAGGGATGAGTTTCTTAAGCCTGTTTACTTTATATCTTTTTTTGAGTGGAAGCAGAGTTTTCTCTTAACAAACTCCAGTCTCCAATCCCTGACTTTGGGTTTGCCTACATTTGGAAATATACCAAAATAGCTATTCCAGAATCAGCTCCCAGGAGGATACTTTAGAACTAGATTAAATTAAATTGGAAATAGGAACTCTTATTTTGGAATAAGAGTGTCCGCTTTGGGATTTATATTGAAATAAACCATCTTGGAATAATTGTAGGTATTTTGGTATATTTCCAAGAGCAGACAAGAGCTGAGCAATGTTCTGAAATAATTATATTAAAATCTCATGGATGTGATGGATAATGGAGAAAAATGTCAATACTGAGTTATAACAAATTGAAGTGAGTGTTTCTGATGGTGTCATACACTTGTTCAGTGGGCTTTTTTCAGTTTAAGCAAAAGGTCCCATTCTTTGGGCTATGTTTATAATGTTTTATTAATATTGTACTAGCAACACTACTGTGCTAGGAACTATCTTACAGACATGGTCCCACCTCTGTACAACTTGCAGTCTAGAAATAATCCATTTCCTTTGTAATGCTATAGATGTCTGCAAGTCTGTTTTGCAGAATTGTGAATTCTCAACTCTTTATAGCACTCCTTCTTTATAACACTTGTTTATAGCACTTTTTTATAGCATTCCTTGTTCAGGCAAGACTGCTACTTATGTTTGGGTTTTTTTTTCTTGAAGGAGAGCAGAAGAGGATAGTTACAGGAAGATAGAAATTATAAAAAACGCACATTAGTTCTGTATTTGTAGTTGTTGTGCCACCCCTCTCTTCTTAGCTTACTGTAGATAGCACATGAGTCATTACTTGCAAGGCAAAATCAATGTGCTTCATTACAACCTGTGGTAAGGAACTAGTGTGGATGTGAAATGGATATGTCACCCCTATTTGTATGCACATAATATATATGGCGAGATAGTTTAAAGTAATGCTTTCTCATTCAATAAGGAATGTTCATGGCAGAGAAGGCTTTGCTGTCTTTCTGGATAAGTTTTTTTTCTTCTCCCTTTAGGCACTTTCATTTGTGCCTTGACTCCCAATGAGTGGAGGTCACAGGGGGTTTATCTGCAGCAATAAAAGGTCACACTCTGTATTTACCCGCATTCTAATCTTCCATGTACTTTCAACACTATTTTGGTTCCATACTGGAGATCCAAAAAAAGATGTGGGAATTCAGTGGCACAAATTCAAAGTTATCCCATGGATCAGCAAATCCATAATGTGAATTTCCCCCCCCCCCTTTATGGTACATCATTATAAAAGAAGTTGATATAATATGAAAGGGAAAGGCAGTTTCTTCTTATCAAATTATCATATCTAGCATCAAGCTCTTGCTTGAAGGTAATTTTAGCTAATCCTTTGTAGCAATAAATATCTATTACATTTATCACATTGAATTTGTTTCCCCTTCATTTCATCCAATTACCTTTTCTATGACTGGAAAATATATCAGAGCTGTCTCCACACTTTTTTTATGGATGTTAACTCACTATTCTCTTCTTGATCTTTTGTCAAGATGTGCTTTAATTAAAATGTCCACATAACTTGTTCAGGTTTATCCTTCAGTATCCAGATAATTGTTAGGTTTGCATTTAAAAATGGAATATAGCAGTCCCAAGAACTGGTCTAGGACTGAAATTCTGTGAGTGTAGAAACTTCTATGCAGGTTGCTATAATGCCACAGTTTACGATTTTATAGTCAGAAGTCTGTCAGCATTGCTATTATAAATATCTTTATCTAGTGATTTGCTGCTTGGCTATTAAAATTCCCGTAGGAAACACAGGTATAAATGGCCTCAATCCGGCAACCTTTTTTAAAATTAAAAAGACATATGATTTCATAGCGTAAAAATGCTGCTCACTCAATAGGTCACTGCCACTCAATAGCTCCATATGTCAGTGACACCGTATCAGCTTCTTAAAGAGAACAGGTTTTCCCACTGTTTTCTTACATTCCCCACACGATGGCATCTCAGGGATTCCTCTTCCAAAGGGAGTGCATTTGTGTGCACGGTGCAGGGATGGTGCTGCTGTCTTATCAATTGCATCTCATGTTTCTTTCAGCTCCTTATCCCCATGTGCGAATTATGGTATTATAGTAAGATGTGGGGGTTGCTTATATGTGTTGTTCATATCCAATACAGGCTTTTTTAGCTGGAGTGATGTGGAGCCAGAAGATGGATTAAGACAGAATGAACCGAGTGATTCAGAGTGAAATCTCTGATTGTCATTAAATGGGAGAGTTTTAATTGAACTCTGCAGCCTTGGCTTCTTTCCTCCAAGCTACTCACCAGTCCTGACAGTAACAAATAAGGCAAAAATCTTCATGATAGATATCTCGCAGACATCATGGTGACTTCCCCATGCTAGTGATGAACTGTGGGCTGCTGTGTGAGCTATCCAAATTGCTTGGCTGTACACATTATTTTGCCAGGTGTACACAAATATGTTGTGAAAGCACATTGGAATAAGGAATTGGAATATTGGGGGGCTATTTCAGCCGAGGCACCTTGAAAGAAACATCTGCAACATCTGACACAAGTACTCAAAAACTAGCTCTTCCTTAAGAGAAAGAAAAGAGTAGGTGCCCAAAGGCTCAACCACAGGAAGGTTGCCAGCTTTCAGGGTGAAATTTCTCTCTTCCTTAGGACCAGCCTGAGGAAACAAGAAAATGCATAGGAAAAAGGACTAATTTCTTTGATCTTCTTTATTGCCTCCTTCTCAGTGTATGTCCTTTAAAGGGGGTGATACAGGAAACTAATTACTGAGGTTAATGTTCTGAAATTCTTCCTCACTCAAGGCTATTTTGTGTGGTTGAGGAGATGTTAATATCAGCAATCAGTCACATACTCACAGGGGAAGATGCTGACCTTTTGAAGACTAAGGGGCTTAGGCCCCTGAATTCAACAGCCATGTGTTGCCTGAAATCCTCTCTTTTTATTTCAACCATCACAGAAATCTCAAAGGGATTGATTGCAATAAAACATTTGCAATATGAATGCAAGAAAATGTAAGTCTGCCTTAAAAAGGGATGCATCTCCCTGTCTGTTCTGATGTCTATTCAGAAACTTTCAGGGTTTAGGCAGATATTGGCAGCTTCTTTCAGCTGGGAGGACTCCAGGTGGTTACTGCTCCGCCCTGGGTTCTTTCAGAGCACTGCACCGTGGAGGAGCTCTGCTGCTCTGGGATGATGTGCTGCTGGAAAAGAGGCAAAACTGCTCTAGGCAGGCTCACAATGCAACAGCCTAAAGGAAGATCTGGCACATACCTGAAATGTCTATTCCCTTCTGCCCTCCTGATGCTTCATCAATCATGTCACCTGTGTATCATGATTGTCAGCATGGAGAAAAAATATTTGGAGTTTTCTGGTTTCCTCTTACGCTGGCAGAGTGGTTTGTTACTGGGGAAAAAAAAGGCTCTTTCATGGATTTCCTAACTCAGGAACATCCAGCTGGAAGGGGGCCCACAAAAATAAGCCCACTACAGTAAAAGCCTGTGAAGCTCTGCAATTTATACTGATATATTTTACAGGAAGATAAATATGGAAATGTTAATCCACATTATTGTGGTTGCATCAGTTAGACAAAAAGGTGAAACACATTCAGAATAACCTATTTTTCATTCATGCAGACACCCAGACCTGCTCTGGGTGCTCAGTGACAGTCTTCTCCAGGGCTGTGAAAGCTCCTGACTCCAGGAGAGTCAGTGGAACTCTTATGGCCCTGTTTACTGAAGACTACCCCTCATACAAGAAACAAAACCTGCATTCTTGATAGAAAAAGGCAGCCAAACCCAAACAAGACAGGCTCCCAGCTCTTGAAGAGATCTTTAACACACCAAGAAGCAGCAGAATAAGGGCATAAGCATCCTCTCTTTCCCTCCTGACAGGCCACATCCAAACATTTAGAGGCACCATTAAAGTGCTTAAAGTGGTCAAGAGCAAGCTGGGGAAACTGAGCCTGTACTTTGTCTTCTTATCTCTTGCCTTACCTCTGGAGCATCACACCAGTGCAGCCTGAAGTGTCTGAGTCAAAAGTGAAGCTACTTCAGCACCAGTATCCTTCACCTTAAAACTACTGAACTGAGAACCTTCACGTAAAAATCTGTTTTTCTTCCTCTGGGAGGCCTATGCCACACACTTACTTTGATGTTAAAATACTTGACCATTTTTCTGCTACACAGGTAGACAGATTTTAGTTGAAATATATGGGAAATACTACTTTAATATTTTCAAAGTTTTCACAAACATAATGTAAGATAAGCCTTTGCTTGGACTGAGGCCAAATATAGCACATTAATAATTTTGGAACATTTCAAATATCAGAAATGTGTGAAATGAAGATTGAATTAAAAGTTCTTTTCCACTGTTTTGCCCACCCTCAAAGCCTTTAGCAAGGGAATAAGTTTAGCTTCAAATGGGAACTTTAGTAGAATTCAATTTTAAATTCAACAGTCACTAATGTTATTATATCCTTTGTGTGGTAAAGCTCAAATGTCTGGTGCTCTCTCCGTGATTCCCTGGCTGTGGGCAGCATTGACCATGTACTTTTCCAGAGATTAGAGATACAGGTACTTTCATAATACTGATCTGGTGCATCTTCTTTGTTTCTTTCTTCCTTGACGGCAAAACCAGATTATCTTGTTCTGAGGATATCTGACAGTGACTATTCCATGTCTGGCAGTCACTACAATCTAATTCTGCTGGACTTAATTACCATAATTTGTGCCCTGTAGATGGTTTCCAAAAATAGAAGAAGGTATGATCCTTGCCCTACAAGGCTCACACAACAGACAGAGAATTAAGAAGACTGGCAGATAGGGGAGAAAAAGTAAAAGCAGCACTGGCTACAGCAAGTACACAGAGAGAGATAAATTAGACCCAAATTAGTCCTTTGGTGTGATAGTGAGACTGAATAAGCAAGTTTATTAAAGGGAAAAAATATGGTTCAACTAAAAGATAGAGATGCATGAATAGCTCTCAGAACAACATGCGGAACGGCAGCATCCTAATGCAATAAACTCCACACCACAATTGAAAAAACCTCTTCTGCAGTTCAAATCACTTATCTCTGGTGTTGCCCTGTCTGTGTGATCCAGCAAGTAACTGTCCATCCTTAGGCACCACATCTTTAGTCAGCATCACTATAGCTGACTTTCAAATGCATCATTATTTAATTTCCTTGTCATATCCCAAATTATTTTTAGAGACTGGGCTCTCCACAAGTGATGAGGAAGCTGTGGGCTCATACCTTGACGTTCAAACCCCTCATCAGGGCTTGGATTGCACTTCACCCTCCAGCCTGATTCTGTTGTTGCCTGAGGATTTCCTGACAGTAAGGCAGACCTTTTGTAAGGCAGGGATAGGGATGCTGCAAACCCCAGACCTGCTGCTTCTCTCGAGGCTTTCCATGTCACTCAGTACCTCCTGCCGTAGGTTCATGTGTGCTCCTGCGTATTTGTCTTCACCCTGCCCCTGTGATGTGTGGGCCCACTGCTGTTCCTCTCTGACAGATGACTGAAAAACTTGCTTGAGTTTTGCAGAGGAAAACTGCATGGAGCAGGTTTGAGCCTGGCTCTTCTGGGGTCTCGTATGGAGGGAGATCATGCCTGGCTGAAGTAGCTGTGCAGAAGAATTGAGTGTCACAGGTGTGAAGGTACTCAAGTGGTCACCCAGAAGTCTTATCCCTTTAAACTCTGGGTGCTATGCCCTAGGCTTTGCTGGTTGCTCTTGTGTTTTGCATTTTTACATCCTGAGTGTTTTCTGATACTTAGGGGATTTCAGGCTTTATTCATTGTGTTGTTTCCTGTGAATCTTTGCAGATGTGCCCTTGGTGGTGGTACAGCCACTTCCCATGGTCATGCATAGCACTTTTCACCTCATGGGATTCCTAGTGTCACCAGCTCAGGGAGTCTTGCTACCTTCCTTGGCCTTTGGAACAGGCTGCTTTGGGGGAAAAGTCTATATCATAAGAAGGCCTCCATGGATAGGGAAAAGATATTAATAAAATAATTTATTGCTCCAGTTCTGAAATCCCCCTGCATTCTTTACCCTAATTTCTCACTTGCTTGCAAGTATGTCAGTGCTTGACTCATCACATAAAGCCATGGAGTTTTCTCCTTTCCTTTGTGTGCAGGAATTTCTGGATAATCTGGGGACAGGAAAAGGGACAGTGCTGATTTTGGCGTTACATCAAATCACTTGATTTATTTAGCACTGTCTTTTGTGCATTGATTTTGGGAACAGTCTCCAGGCCTTCATATTAAAAAGCTGCTCCTCATGCTGTCTTTGTTCTTTGTTGCTTCATGGCTTTCAAGTCAGTGAAACATCTGGTCCAAAGGTACAAGCTGCTATTCCACAGTGAGCATACCAATGACGGCCAGATGGAAACGTGCCACCTTGTCTCGTTCCCTGCGTCCCCACTGCACACGTAGGTAATGCCACGTGAATTGCAGCTACAGCATAATTTGTACCCTGTAGCAGTGGGGTGAGAGCTGCTGTGTTTGAGAAGCGAGCTGAGGGCACAGCATCCCGTGGGCAGCTACCTCGAGGAGCAATGGGAATTAAGGCATTCGGCAAATGCGTGCTTTCCCTCGTCGTTGACTTAGCGTGTGTGTGGGTGTATATGCTGTAGGTGTCTCAGACTTGTTAATAAAGCTAAGAATATGAATAATACTTAATTGCTATTGCATGATGCTTCTGCCACTGCAGTTCATTTGTAGCAGTGGTTGGGTGAGAGGGGGGGTGCTATGGACGCACAAAACCTTCATCCTCCTGCCATCTTTACTTTTGGCTTCCATTCATTGGGAATCAAACAAATTACAGAGTTTTAACTGGAGGATATTTTGACCAAAGTATTTATTTAGAAAGACAAAGATATCTGTATGACTAAGTAGACACAAAAAAGGAATTAAAAATTATGGGGCTTTTGGGGCTTGTTCCACTGATGGTAGTGCTGCTCAATATCAGTTTAAGGTTATGTCTTTCTTAATATGGCGTATATTTTCGTACAGCTTTTTTTATGCAAGAAGAATGTTCTTTTATTTATCATTTAGATAAATATATAAATATTTAAATAAATTAAAAAAAATAGAATATTTAGATTTGCAGTTTCTTACTGTAAGTTTGCCATGATAGAAGGCTATAGAATACTTCTCTGGCAAAAAGAAGAGTGTGACCAAAAAAAATATCTTTCCAGGAAAAACAAATGGCAAGGAGAAAGGACACTAAGCTAAGACTTCACCAAAAGCACAAAGCACCACGGACATGTGTCTGGCTAGAAGTACAAAGCACAAACACAAAGCACTCTGATTAGTCAACTAATCTGCTTCCTGGGTTTATTAATCATGACAAGAAAATTTAATAGAGAACAAAATCAAGGTATTTGTAAAACACTAAAGGTGAAACTGCCTGCTGTTTACAACCAGTGATTTTTATGTTGGTTTCATAAGGATTGCCTGTCTCTGTCCAAAGCAGAATAAAAAAAAGAAAAAAAAATAAATAAGAAATGGTGCATTGTGATCACAATCCTAGGCTGTTTATATGTATGCTTCAAATTAAGGGTTTGGTGTCATGGAAACAGCTTCTTCATTTGGAAAGCTCTGCAGCAGTGTGAGAAGGAAAGGACTGGAGAGGGGGAGAGGAAGAGGGAGCACAGGAGCGCAGCTTTGCAGCCTTCCCAACATCACTGGCTCCCTCCTCTCCCCAGAGACAATGGAGAGAACAGGAGTGTAGGGCTCCTGTGCTGCTTGCCTTACATTGTTCTGGAATAATGCGAATCATTCCCCCTTTGATGGCTGTCATCTGCAAGCATGCATGGGTCTTATTTTGTAGTTAATGCAAAGTGTAGTTCTAAATACTTTTTAAGGGAATTTCCTGTACTGAAGGAATGTGTATATATTTATATGGATGTGTCATGTATTTTTTTATACTATTTACTTTACCTAAACCCACTATTTATCCACTAAAGTAAATGAAACAGAACCTCTATTAGTACTGTTTTTTCAGTTTTGTTTGTGTACACACATACATAGTATGTTTTGTATAATTTTAGTGCTAAAAAGACATATCTTATTCCTCTACATCAAAGGAAAGCAGTCATTTGTGTAAAGAGCTTCTAAAATATACCAAAAGAGAAATCTCTCCAATGAATACAGGATTACAATAGATGGTTGGGAATTAACACCAGCACTTGCATTGTCCTGGCTTCGATGCCAATTTATGCTCATTTTGTGGGCACAGTTCAGATTACTCGGTAATTGATTACATTAAACAGTAGCAAGAGAGCTTTAGAGAGACTGAATGAAGGGCATGTACTATATTTCTGCTGTGTTGCTGTCATGCACATCATGAAGAAGCAGAAACAGACCAATCCTATACAACGGATTTATTTTTAAAGCACGATAAAGCCGGATCTAAGATCCTGAGTTGGGATCATGTGAAGCCAGTGGAGTTAGCCAGTTACCTACTCCTTCACAAAGCTCAGGTTGGCATTATGGAAATGTCTGGTCATGAGGCAGTGTGAATCCTTCTCTCCTTTCACAGTGAGGCTAAACGTGTCCTTTCCGTGAGCTGCTTGATGAAAGTGCTGCTCTGCTCTCTACCTAACTTTCTAATGTCACTAGATGTAAAAATTTTGGTGATATAGCCAGGGCATTTTGTGATGGTGGCTAGATCCTGAGAGGCCTGTTAGACAAGTGGTTTAATATCAAAACCAGAACCGAGCTATTTCCCCAGCTCAGGAAGAAAGAGCCAGCCACACCAAAGCAGGGGTTGAGGGTGGATGCAGGGCACCCTTCTAGTATGGATGTGGTTTATAACCAGCTTGCACTGCACTTGTTCCCCTCCCTGTGCTCACTCCTGGACAGTGGCTGGCCAGGTTGGAGGTGACTGCTTCTGCTTTGCCTTCCTGGCAGGGAGGAGTTTCTGTACCCACTTCCTGATCTCACTCCACCAATCTGGGCATGCAGAAGAGGAAGAAAGAAGTTTCAGGAAAAAAAAGTAAATGTGTTTGTGTGAAACAGATCACTTTGGTTTAATGCTGTCATTTACATTCCCTATGTTATAGGTAAATGAAACTAGGCTGAAATATAGCAGCAAAAATTTATTAAAGATTTATATAAAATGCAAATAAGCAAAACAGCGTGCTGGGCGGCCGGGGAGACCCCTGCTCCACTCACGGCCCGCAAGCGCAGTGGGCAAAACCAGTAACCTTTATACCCTTATCAATTCCCCTCCCACAATCACTTGTTATCCCTCCATTGTATCCGAGTTCGCATGTCTGGTTCTGGTTGGTTCTTTTGCAGGCCTGCTTCAGTTGCCAGGCACTTTCCTATCCATAGTTTTAATTAACCCTTCATCCTTGAGGCCTGGTGTGTGAGTCCCTCCAGATGTCCATCTTGGATCCTCTTTATCGTCCTCGTACTTGACCCTTTGATCCTTGTCCTTCCCTTCGTTACTTTATGCGTACACTTTTGGACAATATACTTTTAGAAAAACAAGATACAAAATACTTATTCAGCAAGGCACAATAATTTGTCTTGTCAGCTTAAGAACTGCAAGCTGCAGGACTATCAGCCTATAATACTGACAGATTAACTAACCATTCTGCAACTTACAGT
The DNA here is from genome assembly GCF_036250125.1 of Pseudopipra pipra. Lineage (NCBI taxonomy): Eukaryota > Metazoa > Chordata > Aves > Passeriformes > Pipridae > Pseudopipra > Pseudopipra pipra. The sequence goes on along the minus strand of NC_087550.1, from coordinate 105,633,283 downwards.
CCCCCAGCCTTAACAAAACATTGATTACAATAACATATATAGGAATATAACATGCAATACAATTTAATGAGTAAATTACTTTACTACTACTAATTTGATGAGTAAATTACTTTACTACTACTAATTTATTACACCTATACCTGAAAGAAATGATGTTTCTGTGAGCATCAGGACCGACAAAAGAGTAGTCAGGTTTTTTGTGTGTGGTTTTCTTTTCTTTTTAATAATACACTGTTTAAGAAAGATGCTAAATGAAGCACCTGCCCTCTCAACCAATCTGGGAGATAGAGAGGCTGCAGTTCTGCCTACCCTCGCTACAGTTCCTGCACCAGCACAGATGTCTCCCTGTTAATGCTGCAGGAAGGATGTTGGGAATTCATGTTGGGAGCATGAATTAATGTTGGGAGCATGAATTCTGGTGCAGCAAAATCAACTCACAACTTTGGCAATGAAATTCCAGAAAAAAGAGTTTGATGTTGCTGTGAGAGGTGCTCAGCACTGCCATGGCACCATCTATTGGGAAGACACTACCTAACAAAAAGCAGCTCATTCTTGTCTGCCGTGGAGAAATAGGTGTGTTAAAGAAACTGGAGGTGGAATGGTAATCTTGAGAAAAGTGCTAAATTCTCAGAGAAAAAAGTCTTATAAATGCAGAGGAAAACCAAAAGAAAAAAAAAAGACCCTTTAAAATTATAGAAATTTTACTGTGTTAGAATAGCTTAATAGGTAAGGTAGAAAAGCTTGAAATTTCTTTATTCAGAACCAGGCAATGGAGTGTAGTTTAGTTGAGTAGTTATGCTTCAGACTTTCATTCTCTTTGTTATCAAAGCAACATGAAAGGCGTAGATGCTTGGGCAAAAGAGAAATGACTGTGCAACCTTTCTTCTCCTTGAGTTGTGCCTTTGTGCATGACTTATTACAGTGTTTTCAAAGGTATTGAGGAACAGGATGAAGAAGTGTGCATTTACATTAGTGGTTTTGTTCAGATCAGGAATGCATTTTGAAACAACTTGTGCAGTTGTCTGGACTAACGTCATTTGATTTGCATTACTGAGGGGTCTCAGGGCTCATGAACTCAGCTCCTGCTGGATGAAATGGAGACCAGCACTCCCACCGCTAATCCAGCTCAATAGATCAGACCAGAGCATGCCTGAAGTAAATCCCCCCTCTCTGCCCTCCTGTTTTTTTTAAATAACATGGCATTAGGTCCTCAGCACTAACTGATTGTCTCCACATGTTTCTTCTAATGGCAGTGTAGGCACAGCCTTAAGCTACAGAAATGGCTTCATTGCTACCCAGAGCTCCCTATCTACATCTTTGGAAGATCTGTGGCTTCCACTCATTCAGAGGAGTGATAGTAGGTGCCTGGTAAGTTATTTTTTGCAGGAGAAAACAGCTGTTTAAATAGCAATTATTATTGGTAAGTGGGCATGGTACAACCTATTGCTGTCTTTCTCCTGAATATGCAATGCACAAAATTCCCCTGAGAGGCAGGGTCATTAAGGAGCTACCTAGATACATATGCTTTTGCAAGTCTTTCATCTAACTCAGAGGTGGGAATGCAAATTTTGAAACTTGGGGACATCCTGTGGCTTTGTAACACTCTCCAGGAGAGATGTGCTCATTGAGATGAATAGCTCTCACTCATTCATATTTCTCGTTTACTCATGTAACATTTATAATATGGGTAATGTTCCTCCTTTTATAATAGCTCAGTGTGAGTTACAGGAAGAACTTAAAACTATACTTCATTGTACTTATCTGTTTCAGATGAGGCTTGCAGACCTGTGGAAGGGGCAGAGCAATGCTGCTTCATTGCAGTGGGAGCCCAGGGAATACTGAGCTGCAGGCAGACGTGAACACTGGATTTCCTCAGCATGCACAGAGGGATAACAGAGGCACTCAGGCTTACCTGGTCTCCTGTTCCTGATCTCCCCAGATACTTTGGTTTGCTCTGACAGCCAATTAAAACCCTTGAGGTTCTGCCTCCCATCTCTTCTATCCCTTTCATGGCTCCTGGGAGCCAGCAGAAGCTGGATCTGGTGATGCATGGAGACCATGGCATCACTTGTGCTGTGGGCTTCTTGCTCCTACTTCACAGGAGTCTAGCTCTCCATTATTTTTGACATGTAGGGGTACATGGTTTGCAAACTCATAGCATGTGACAGGGTGGTTGCTAAGAATGTAACATTTTTCATGCAAGAGGCCACAAGCAGCTGTTGTATCTCAAAGGACACCACTCTTGTGCCATACAGTGGGATGGTTGGACTTCATGATCTTAGAGGTCTTTTCCAACCTTAATAATTCTATAATGATTCTATGTTTAAAACAAAGGATTCAAGTGCTGCCCTGTTTCTCTCTCAAGCTCTGCACTACCATCCTTCATCTCACCGAAGATGTGCATTTTTACGTCAATACCAACAACAAATATCCTAGTAGATGTCATGCAGTCCTTGAGTTTCTTCTTTGTTGGGATGTGAACTCTGCTTCAGAGTAGTGTTTTCTGTATTATGATTTTTTTTTTTATTTTTCTCAAAGTGGATTTTTTTTGTCTGTCTGATTTTGGAGGCAGATGATGGCTGCTTCATGGTATCAAAGCCTGTGAAGAGATTTCTTAGCAAGTCTTTTTAGACGTAAAATTTTTAATAAGTACTTTTCACACTTTAATAAGTACTTTTAATAGGTACTTTTTTGAGACTCCTGCTTGCTTCAATAGCTATAGCACAAAGACTTAAAGAAGATATATCTGAATTAGTGGCAGCCATTAAAATAGTTTTTTAAACTGTAGAACAAAAGCTTTCTTAAATTACACTGGGATGTCAGGAGTGAAAATGCTTGGTACTGGTGACAGAAACAGCAAGAGAGGAGAGAGAAAGGAAAAATAAAGCACCAGTGATAAAACCAAGCAAGTTTGTTGAGGAACTGTTGCTTAATCCTTACAGTAGAATTTTAAGTTCTTCTCTAGGACTATAAACATTGAGCACATAAAAATAACTTACAAAAAATTATGTACCTTGTTCTTCTCAAGACAAAACCGAATTACTTGGCCAGGTTCATTGCCAGGCCTGTATGCACTGGCAAGTCAATATAAGGAAAGTATATAGAAAAAAATGTAGACAAGACTTTGAGCAATTGACCTGGGTCAGGAAGAAGTGAGGAGGAGCATGGAATGGGACTGGCATGGTGCTGCTGCTTGGAAAGAGGGCTTTTGTTTTCATCTGCGTGCCACGTTGTTAAGACACGCATGGGGAATACTTCTGACATGACTGAATGTGGTGGCTTGACATACTGCACTGGCCTCTGTCTTAGCAAAAATACAGGAACATTTTCTATTCTGAAATAAAGAAATAACATCCATCTTCCTTTCCGTCTACTTGAATAGGAGTTAGATTGGACCCTAAATATTTTAAATAGCTTTGTGCTGAATTTCAGCACAAACTTGCTCAAAATTAAAATGTTTAACTTGGAAATGGAAAGGAAGGCATGGGTGAGGGCATAAATGACAACTGGGGAAAAAAGACCAGTCAACAAGTTATTATTCTCATCTTCCCTTTCAGTTTTTATTACACATCACCCGATACCTAGCAGGGATCAGTTTGCTGTTGAGGACTGTAGGGATCACCTCAAAACAAAGAACAATAACTGAAATGCAGAAACCCTCTAGCACATGAATTCAAGATCTTGCTGTAGCCGCAGTGTTTATTTTTCTGTAAGTGGCTTGAACGATGGCACTGCTATCAAGTGCAGAATCTCAAGATCTGTTAACAACAGTAAATAATGAAGGATGATGCAGACAACTGTAGATGCTTAGATAATCTACATTTTACCAACTTTGGTAAAAAAAATATTCAAGGAAGATATTTCAGCTAAAGAAATCCAGCAAAATGCAATGTGATGCAACGAAACACACGGTTCAAAGAACATAACTGAATATTTTAAAATATGAACTGTTTTCTAGACTAAAGAAGCACTGATTAGCCTGCCATGCAGGGAAATTACTAGACCTGATCTGAGTTAGTAAGGCTAGCTCATGTTTTTCCCCCAAATAATTGAAGCATATCTGGAAAGTGCGAAGAATTTGCTGATATAAGAAAATTAAATGTTTTGCTCAATTCCAATTTTAGTTGCTCCAATTCAAATGCAAAAAGCAACTTAAGCCAGTGTATGCCTTTGGAAAAGGAAGGAAGTAGTTCAGAATAGTTATGTAGGAAAAACTCAGATTTGGCTTGATTATAAAAAACTTATTGAGAGAAATGTGTACATTTATCAGACTAAATTGAAAAGATGGGAAAATAATGAAGGAATTTTACTATGCCATAGTGGGTTTTTCTATAAATTTGCACTGTGTGTTTTTTTTTTTTTTAATCAATGTTTTAATTTTGGGGGTGCTTTGTCAGACTGTGTGTGTGCATACAAATGACAGGGAGAAGAAACTTCAAGTGCCTAGAATTGGCAAGCTTAATTTAATTTTTTTTAAAACAATCAGTGCTGGTGGTGATGGTAGTAGTTCTCTTTCTGTGTACTCTTTCTAACATGACTCATTTGTTTGTGATTAAAAATTTAAAAAGCCACTTCAGGCATCCTGTGAGGATTTTCTGCAAATCCCTGTATGTGTGTCAATGGGCTCATATGCAATTTTAGCTCAAAAAATGCCTTTGTAAATCTGCCTTCTGGCATCTAGGATGTTAATAAAAGACGAGGTCATGGCCAAAATTTGCCTTTTCTATCACTGCTGCTGTAAATGGTAGATGAACTTGTACTTTCAGAGCAGAATTTGTCCTTTAATTGGTGTTGGCTCATCCTGTGTGATCATGAAATATTACAGTACCACATGGGTTTTTATTGTAATTCCTTTGCAATGGACATTCTTGCTTTTTATTCCTTCCCCATAGATTGTTGTTTATCAACTCTGTGCAGAGGAGAATATCATTTACTCTGGAATGATAATTCTTTCTCTACCCTGATGAGTGAACGCATCAAGATTTGCTAGTTCATGTTTATATCAGCTATTTGGAAACAGTGGAAACACTTCTGCTAAACCCAGCTTCTCCATCCATGTTTTTCTTTGGCTTTATTCATAGGGCAATCTGAGATTTTTTTTCTATGCATTAGAAAGGTTTTCATTAAACCTTTTCCTCATCTTGTGATCTAAATCTGAAAGTTCTCAGCCAAACCAACCATTTTTGTTCAGGACCTTGCTCTTCTCTTTCAAAGGATGAGGAGATATGAAAAGGCGACTTTAGTCAGCTGCTTTTTTTCCCCACAGGTCCCTTGTGGGACTCCACAGAGGGTTTTTTGGGTATGTATTTCAGACTACTGAGAAGGTTGAAAGGGGAATAGTGTATCTGCAGTATGGAGGAGGAGAAATCGATACTTTAGGAAGGCTGAAGGCAAGACTGGGAAGTCAAGGGGGATAAGCAGATATTTTGATAGATACTGCTGTCTGCTTCTCATCTGTGGTTATGTGGGCCACCTTGTACTTAATTTCACATCTGGTTCTGTTTTTGGAGCCTGAGGTAAAAAGGCTGTTCTATACTGGAAGTGTTTAGAATTGATTACTCCATTTCTGTATTTTCTTTTTTTCATTGTACAATGATGTGTGTTAATTTAGGATGAAGACTGTGCTAGCATGACTATGCTGAATTTTCTCAGGGGCAAACTGCTGCATATACCTGAAGCCACACTGAAAATCAACGTGGAAATCAAAGTCAGGACAAGGCAATTTGCTTTATGAGCAGGGTGATTCACCAGAAGCTAATGAAAGATCCAGCAGAATCAGTCTAATGTCAGCAGAAGATTAGTAACACATGAGGATTTCTCATAAAAATCCAGTTCTGACTAAATGTTTTTGTTGTAAACAACTGCTGCTGAAATGATACATGAGAAGAAACACCCTACTTCATTACAATGCTTGGAGTCTTTCTCTTTTCACAATATAAATGCACCAATTTTCTTTGGCTTTTATAGCTCTGGCAGATAAAGTGTAGAGGGTGGCTTGAAGGATCACCTAGTTTAACCTTTATTAGCACATGAATGCATGAAACAGTATTAAATAGAAAATAGAAATGCCTCAAGATCATATCAAGTGCTCAGTTTGTATTTACAGTTTGGGCTGTAATTTGTGAAGATACTGGATGACAGGTCTTTGTCTCCTTGGCTGTTAAAAAGAAGAGGTTGGAATTCTAGAGGTAATAAAGCAAAGAAGAACCTCTATTTCATTGCTTTGATTTTTTTTTACTTTTTTTTTCTCCTTTAAATATATTTAGCACTTTCACTCTCTCCTGGAATAAAAAATTGTAAATTCTAAGTGTGTCATTTGGCTTTCATGACATTTTATTCAGTGTCAGAATGTCAGAATGTGACAACGCTCATTTGTTTCTACCCATCGACATGATAAATATGGAAGTATGAAGTATAAATCTTATTCTGGAGATGCTGCTGAATTAAAACCCTATTATAATTTTCCTTAAAATGGAAAGCTGTGAGTTGAACACTGTGAAAACATGCAGTAAATACCCAATTTTTTTCCATTTTTGCTTGCATACTGGGCTTTTGAAATGAACCTGTTGTGTTGAATAAATATTCTTTATACTGAGATTTGGCTGGTGTGAGTAGGTTCTAGTGAGGACATTCACACACACAAATTCCAGTTATTTTGTAAAATTCACTGGTAAGCTTTTTCCTTCCTCTAAGAACCCGAAAAGACAGATGTAAAAGAGTAGAAAGGGCTCCCCTATCAGCCAAAGCACATCAGTTTGCAACTCACACACAATGCAGAGGTGCTGAATAGAAGATTCCTGCAGTAGACACCAGAAACTCATTTTCCACAGGATATAAGGAGGCATTTTCCCTCTCAGTTCAAATTCCATTTGCTGCAAATAATTTAGCTTTCTGCACTTTCTAATTGTGCATGAACAAAAATGAGAGGGTGGCCTGTAAATAAACTTTACCAGAAGCTACAAGCAGATGTAGCTTTGTAGAGGCAATAGATGTCAAAGAGTCTGTGTGCAAACCAGGTTCAACTGCTTCCAGTCCATATTCTGCTGCAATTTAACATCCACATTCCCCTGCTCCACCTAAGTCTATATTCTTCATCCCTGCTTTTCTTCCTCGTGTTCCAGGCTGCAGGGGCTGAGGGCAGTGAGCTGTGAAGCTTCCTGCTGTTGCTATTTCCATTGCAGAGAGCAAGAACTCTCTGTGTTGGAGTAGGGAGATGGTGGGGGCTCCCAATGTGGGAAGGGGTAAAAGAGGCACACACAACAGAACTAGGAGAAGGGTGGGGTCAACTGGAGTGCCTGAGGGGTCCCTGCTGGGACCAGCACTATTTTTGGAAGGACTGTGGTACCAGGTCCTTGCCACGTTTCCCAAGTGAGTGCATCTAATCACAACTGTCACTTACTCAGATAGATGGAAAAGATTTGGGATTTTTTGTTGCCCAACATCCAATTTCCCTCATAGAGCCACATAGCTCATAGCAGAACTTCCTGTTTCATGTTTAAAAAAAGGGTCTTTTACCTTGTTAGAGGCTCTCTAAGAAAGCTCTGTGCTCTCCTGCTCATTGAGGCTTCTGGCAGGGTAACTCGAGCAAGGGTGGTTTTGGTGGGTTTGCTCTGCATTGTGGCAGGAAGGGAAGCAGTTGGGGGATGGTGGCTCTGGACACCAGGGCCAGAGGGAGGGGGCTGGATCACTGATGGCAGCCAGTGCTCAGGCTGACGTGGTCACCTCTGGGGCTTCACATTCAACATGCTGAGCTCTCCCTCCTCTCAAAATTGCTCAGATGAAAAATGCTTTAGTGGGAACCTGACCTTTTCCTTCCTGGTCACCAGAAGTCTGAGAAAAACAATAAACTTCTATCAAAATTGTCATTTTCTTGAGAAAAGGTCACAATTGTTTAAAAAAAGAGGATTTTTTTGGTTTGTTTTTTACTGGCTGGTTTTGTTGTTAAATTGTTTCAGGAGGGGAGTGCAAAAACCCAGCTTGTTCAAGTCATGGACAGTCTACTATAAATTAAAGGGATATGGAAGTGGGCTGGGCACTCCATGGGAGTTGTAAGCTTTGATTAAAAAACAGATTTCTTTGTTTCTATTAAATTAGTTATTAGCCAGTTCAGGACTTCCACCTTGCCTTCAACAAATGGTTAGTGAATGCCCCCTCCCTGCCCCCCCATGTTTTTTTTTATATTACAGAAAAAAGCCCAGGAGAGGTTGTATCCATGTCCTTGGCTTTGCAGGCTGGGAGCCTCAGAGAGGGTCCTGTGTAAACATGTCCTATCATACTTCTCTCTTGACCTGGTTAAGAAGGCTTTTCATATAGCACTGAAGAATGGGAGAAACTGTCAGAAATTTTGTTTAATGGTTGACTGCTGAAAGTCTGAATTTTGAGAGTAAAATAAACCCAGAGCCACTGAGAAGCCACAAAATGCTCATTTTTTGCATGTTTTCACTTTCTCTGTTTTGACCTTGTCAATGTAGAAGCTCTTAAATAAAGCAGAGAACTCAAAACATAGGCTTTTGGGGAGTAATTTTTAATTACTTAGCACTTAGAGCCTAAATTACTCTTTTTGTTGAAAAACCTCACAAATGTCAGGTTTTAAAAAGAGAGTATGTGGTAAATGTTTGAGGGTGATACCACATGTTTCGCATGTTAAACAACACAATAAAACATAATGCAGTTTAACTACGGCATAGCAACAGGTCTTCCAAAATTAACTGTGTTAGTTGCAAATGAATATTGCTGGTTTCTTTCAAATTAGGCAGGAGCACAAAAGTGTTTTAACCAAGGTCCAGAGAGGAAAACAACCCTTAGATGAATTGCAAATATACAAGAAAAATGTAGGGTGATATGAGGGTTTTTCAAAGTCTTTTTTTTTAAATTTTTTTTAGAATTTTTCTTCTCTCAAGTTGTCTATTAACAATGATGTGGCTCATATGAGGATTCAATGATCTTACAGGTCTTTTCCAACCCAAAGGATTCTATGATTCTATGAGCATCTAGCCTTGTCAGAGGGATCTTCACCATCACAAATGCCATTTCAGGAGTGCCAAACAGCTGCAGAGCACTGTCATTATTCAAACATTTGTAAAAACATCCTGGTTTTATGATTGAATATAGTGAATCCTGTAGATGAAAAATGAATTGGAGGGTGACTAAGCAAATTCAAAGTCAGATGGATCTTTTCAGTGCAGAACCATCTTATGTTGCTCATGACTCTTATTTAGATAAACTCTTCTATACTAATGCTGTGTGGTAATAGACCTGCAATAACAAGTGCTTCCATGGGGATGAGCAGCATAGGCAGCCCAAAGCATTTAATGACATCAGTGTTTCCTATAAATTAAGTGTGCTGCAAAATATTTTATTGACAGGAAATAGCTAATTCGTCTCAAGGTATCTGGCTCTTGATTTTATTAACCTGCAGGATGCTTAAACAAAGAAGCTCATATATAACTTTATATATATAAGGATAATTATTTCTGGAAAGGTATTGCTTACATATGAGACGCTCTAGTGTCTTGTATAACAAGCAGTGGAATAATTGTCAAGGCTGTACCTAATCATAAACTAACTATCTCAGAAGGAGATAAAAGCCAATAATTTTTCATTGGCTTCTTGAGAAAAATTATGCATACATGCCTACATACCTATATATACATGTGTGTATATATGTACACTTCATCCTCTCTTTAGCTGTTTTCAGGCATTTAATAATAACATTTCATATTCTGTCAAAGTCCATCCAAGAAGTTAACAGACATTAATTGAGATCCATGGTCTCACACCTGTCACTTTGATGAGAGATGGTGGAGTGGAAATGGAAGAAAAGCAAAGGGCCTGACAGTCAGAGAGGCCCTTGGTAAGCACTGTGCTGAGGGTCTGGATGTGATGCCTTTGCAGTGCTCCTGGCTCTGGGAGTTTTATTGCTGGAGTTGCAGCTTTCAGAGTTTTCCTTGGAGGTCCTCTGTCTGAACTCGTGTCACTATACTGCATTATGAGGAGGCTTTCATAGTCAAAGAGACCAGCCTGGACAAGGACACTCCAAAGACCCAGAAATCAGAGTGTAAAAGAAGATGTATACTTTCTATTTAAAATATCCTGAAGGATATTTCACAGATTTCATAGAATCATAGAAAGGCTTGGACTGGGAAGGACGTTAGAGGTAACCTAATTCCAATCCCCAGTGACTTCTGCAAGTGCAGGGCTGTCAGGAAGTTTCCCTGAGCCTAACGGGCAGTCGTGAATCTCAGGAGAGCATCAGCAGCTCCAGTCACCAGCTCTTGACCCTCTGCTGTGGTCAGAGCTGGGAGAGGTTGCCTGCACCAAAACCTCATGTGCCCAGCCAAGGTGCATGGGACACCCTCTCACAGCCACGGCTCGTCCTCGGCTCTGCTACTGTAATTGTGACAAAGTCCTCCTCCCTGCCATCCTCAGAAAGCGGCAGAGCCAGGGCTGGCCAGCCTTAAGGGGCATGTATTTGCTGCATACAGTAAGCACAGACGAGGTGTCATTATTCCTATTATTGATTAGCTCTGTGAGTGCTCCATTAATCATTCAGGGAAATATATACTGCAAGTTTGCCCTGAATCCAGGAGCAGGCGCCAGACCCCATATTTGTTTTCCTGAGACTGCCAGCCCAGAACTGTGGGTCTTGGCTGGGTGGTGAAGTCTTCAAGCTCCTGCTGGATCAGTTTTGCTGGCGACACAGAGGGAGTTTGAATACTATGCTTGTGGTGCTGGGAAACTAACTGCCAGCGTGAATGAACCCAGGGAACCGGCACTGGCATTTGAAAGAGCCTGTAGTTTTTTAACAAGTTTGAGCTGTTTCAGTGATGGTTGTGGCCTCCAGCTGAGTGAGAGGGAGCTCCCTGCTGAGGCAGCAGCTCCTTAACTTCTTGTATGTTATTTTGCAGATGAATATCTGCAAAGCTTGAACCATTTTCCAAAGCTTCCCTTGTCCTGCTGGAAGCAACCTGAAGCTACAGGTGCATGGGATCCAGCCAGAGCACCATCTCATCTTAAGCTCGGTGGCTGTTAATGAGTTTGGCCATCACAGCAGTGAAGCAGCTTGGGAGTTTCACCAGACTGGCTGCTGGTCCCAGACCTCAGGCTTGGGCCTAAATGGCAAGCTGGATGTTCTGCAGAAAGCTGGGTCTGTCTGCATTTGAAAAGTGGCAGTATGGCCCAGCATTTTATATCTAGCTGCAGTAAGAGTGTCACTTGAAATCACTAAAACATCCTCTCTTCATTTGATGGAGTAGAGGAAACTTCTTCTAAAAATACATGGACCATGCTCATATTAACCTCCTCCCCTTCCCAAGGCTACCTGTGATATCTGTAGCCAGTAACTATGGCAGATAATACCAGATAACCTATAGTTGTCCCATACTTCCATCTACACCTAGAGGTGTAGTTAGGCTAACAGATAATAAATCTGATTATATAAATAAATAAATAAAACAACGATATAATTTATCATTACATTATATTATTCTAATACATTATTTATTATTAGTAACTAAATAAACACGTACCTACAAAGCAGATTATATAAATAAATAGAGTACAGCTTGGCTAATGTTACAAAAGTAATGCTTGTCAGTCAGCTGTAACCACTTTTAGGTGTGGATAGCAGGTATGATGTTTGCAGGGCAGATGCTGCTTGTGTTGAGTGAAGCTGTCTGCAAGTGCCTCTACAGTACAGACGGGCACAATCATCTGATTCAGCTGGGATTAGGACTGTGTAATTTAGTATTGTAGAGAGAGATGAAAAGATTTTGGAGAGGATGCTGCCTGTTAGTGGAAAGGATAAATTGGAAGGGCTGCTAAAAAGCTTTGGGTTTTACTTTCAGATACAGAGAAAGGACACTACAGAGAGAATTCACCCCTCAGTCTTTGACTAGCAGAGGACTGGCCACCCGGCAGAGAAAATTGCATTGAATACTGTAGTCATTTAGTTACTGTTTTGTTAGCTGAGGTTGTCTGGTTATGCAGAGACCACATGCATATTCTTTCTGCTTCCTTAAGTAATGAAGCCAGGTAATCAAGCCTCACTCTAGGATACAGCAATATTTATATAATTGTTGTTCTATGTTTCATAACTTTGCCAAATTTAAGAGTTTAAATTTAAAACTCTCATTGCCAAAACATGCAAAATTTCTGCTCTCTGAAAAAATTTGGCTGTTCATGAGAAAGAGATGACAGCCTTTCTCAAGTGAAAAAGCTCCAACACTTTAGTACAGGTAGGGCAGGGCTGGAAAGCTGGAAAGCTGGATGAGGACCTGGTTTGGTGTCAGAATCTGTCCCTTACTTTCCCTGTGAAAATATCCCTGAAAGTCTGCGATTTCTACTGTCTTATTACATTTTGTGTTCGGGGGCCGTGCATGCTCACTGTGTCTGTGTCTGTGGTGAAGAGAGACATGGGAATGGGTAAGGGAAGAATGGGGATGAGGAGGCAGGAGCAGGAGGCAGGATTGAACCCTGCAGGCTGAAGACAGGGCTCAGGCAGGACTGAACTGAAGGCATCAGGAGTCACAAGCTGCCCGGAGGGTTGAATCTGGCCTGAGGAATAGAATAGGTCAGGGTGCCAGGGTTCACTTACTCCTTTTGCTAAGAAACCAGAGGTTGTTTCCCATTGGCATCTTTGTGACACCTAAGCAGGGGATTATTTCTGCCCCATGGGTATTTTGAGGCTGCAAGCATGAAACCTGGGAACATCCTGGCCCCTCCTTCACTTGTCCTAAGGGGTTTCTTACAGCATCAGAGGGGGTAGTGGGACAAGAAAAAAAATCAGATTTCAAGTTGCTTGTGCACACATGATTTTACTATCCTGAATGGTAATAAGTGCAGTCTTGGGTTAAACAGGGTTTTCCATGGACTTGCAAATAGTTCAGGATACGTGGGCTGGGGAATGTATCACGGCTATGGAGAGAAACAGGTTGTTGCCTCCAGGACCTCTGCATTATTTGCTGCAGGAACTGGGAATGTGTGCAGTGAATAAGATGGAACAAGAGGAAGTCTCCTGGGATCGGCTGTTAAATACTGCCCTGGAGAACTTGATTTTCTTTCTGATGTGCTCAAATTCCATGGGGATTTAAATCACCTCACTTCACAGACATTTCTCACAGGTGATGCCTGTGTGTTCTTCAATTTCTGGATTTCTTATCTGACCCCTTCAGTCTGACTTGTTGAAATGAAATGAAGAATGCTTGGAGTTTCCAATGGAGACCAGGAAACTCTGCTTTGCTTTGGAGAAATATAGTGCAATAAAATGGCTGGTTCTCTAAGAAAGTCAAACTGTAAACGTTTCAAGTGAGTTAGCCCTGTTGACATTAATATCTCTGTGCCTCAAGCATCTATTTGCGAAATGGATGTTAGGAAGTCTCTTCATCTCACAGGACATCTGGGAGAACAAAGTCATTGCTCATATGCTGAGGAGTGGTAGGGAGATGGATAACTCTCTCTCTGCGATGGAATTTGAGTAACGTTGGTGGAGCACCAAACAAAGATGTTAAACAATTAACAATGTATTTCATCATTCCCCCAGTGAGGAATATCAGGTGAGCAGTTATGCCTCGTCTATTCTGTGTAAAAAGAGGAAGGACAAGAGCGTGGCAGAGAGGATAGTTTATGACCATGCAGTTAGAGGATAGCACAACACACGTGATGGAGCTAAGCCAGGTTTGCAAAAGCATCCCTGCCTCAGGAGCTCTGCGCTTGGCACTGCCAGCTGTTCCTGGGCTATGGGTGTCCTGCATCGTGCAGTGCTGAGTTAAAGGCACCAAAAGAAAGCTCAAGGAAGGTGACTGATAAAACATTGTGCAGCAAAGCCAGGTCTCCTCACCCTTGTGTGCTCTCTGCACTGAAATGCACTTGCCCAAAGGGCTCATGCACCTCAGGGCTAGCAGTCAGCGAGAGCCCAGGTACCAGTAGGTACATATGTGGCAGGGCTGAGTTGGAGAATTAATTTGCAATTCAAATGTAGTTACTGAGGTAGATAAATTTAATTATTTAGAGACATTCAAGCCAGATTTCTGAGTGCCACACTCATGTGTATTTGTCAAAAACAATCATTTGCTTCATTTACTCTGCAATGATTTTCATATTTTGAATTGTCACCTCAGCTCTTAAAGTTGTGATGTATGGCTGGCACTGAAATATCCGAGGAACTCCAGACAAAGAGTAAATGCTTGGGAACGTGGCCGAGGCTGTTCTTGCTCCAGTGTTACAACAAGCAGGCTGTATTGCTCAGTGCTCACTGTCAGAGCTGATACCCACCACAATCTGGCAGGTTTGTGGAGAGAAAGTCAGGTTATCATTGTGCCTAGATGCGTAACTGTGTGGAGGAGACCAGGAACAAAAGCCATGCATTACAGAAAATGAAGCCTCAGCAGATGAATTCCCCACGAGGTAATGGGAAAATCTTGCTCGCCTTATTTACTTCAGTGATTTCACTGAGGTGAGCTTGCATGAGAAAGGCAGGCAGGACCTGTGTAGCTCTGATGAAAGATACAGAAGGAGCATGCTTAAGACAGAGATGGAAATTACAACCCTATGGTAGGGCAGAAATGGAAAGAAATTGGGAGTAGATATGCAGCAAATTTTCTGAGAGCATGCCTCTAATTTTACTCTTTTCAGATACACCATTGTGAACAGTACACAATTTTCAGCCCAGGCAGATCTGGCACAAGCATATTTTAGGGGCTTTTCAAGTGGAGTGGCACAGTGCAGCTCCAGGCCCTCTGTTCCTCATGATTAATGCATCCTGCTTTCTGTGTACAAGAAACCTTGGGCTGTGCAGGTACATCATGGGCACATAAATGGGAAGAATTCAGAAAGGTTTTTTTCTCACAACCCCAGTGACTGAAAAACGCTGAAATTTTCCCTTTTTCTTTTCATCTGACCTCTTAGCTTTGGTGAACTCTGTCTATCTCTAAGAAACCTGCTTGTTCTGCATTCCGATGGATGATTCTGCTTTACAGTGTGACATTTTACAACTAATAGAGTATTTCTGGAAAGGCTCATATCATGCAAATGAAAGATATGCTTTTGCATCATAACCAAAAATATTATGGGACAGTGTCCTTAAAAATAATACTTATTAAATATTTTTATTTTATCAAATTCGTTTTCTACCTGCTGTACATCATTGTGACACATTCTTTTGTTAAAAGACTTCCAGAGGGAAAAAGTAAGTTTTGTTTCTTTCAATATTATGTGCTTGGACACTTTGACTTCTAAAAGGGAGACAAATCCTTTCCCTGTTTTAGGGCCTAGATATAGATATTTTTGACTATATATGCCACTCGGGAATTTATCTGAATTTGTTCTGTTGTTTAGGTGTACAAAGCACACAGTGCATGAAAATATAAGTCACTCCTTCTAGCTAATCAACATGATTGTATATTATCTGTCTTCCCATCCCAAATGAGACATATAGAGAAGCCTGCAAGCCTGATGGCTCCCTACAGATTATCATGGCTCTGGTATCTACACTGATGTAAAAATGAAGAATCATTAGGCTTTTGCACAGACAAGATTGTCTTGAAGACCCAAGTCCACTACATATTAGGATGTGCTTTCCAACATTAGTGTTTCTAATGCACGGGGACAATGTGCTGACCTCCCTGTGTGCCAGCAGACAGGCAGGGTCACTGGGCAGCCTGCAGTGCCCCTGCCTGTCCCCTCCTCGGTGTGCAGCACCTGAGCTGATGTGGTGGAAACCATATATCTGGGAAGGAGTGGGGTGCCCCTCTGGTAGTTGTGCCATTGCAGTGGGACAGTGCAAGGACAACCTGGCAGCCTGACCACCTCCACTGGAAGGCATGGACTGGGGTCCCTGAGGGAGCAGGGCTGGGGGGCTGGTGCTGTGCCGTGTCCCTGTTATAGACCAGAGCCCCACTAGAGAGATAAAATAAGCTGGAGATTGTGCATCTGCACCTGTGAGGTCAATGGAAAGGTAGGAAACAGGCACCCCCACAAACTCCAGAAACCCTCTGGCCATCTGCTGCCCTGTCCAGATTGCCACAGACATCATTGGCTTACCCATAGCCCTCCACCACCACCACGATCACTTGAGTTTCACCACTGTCTGAAAGGAGACCTACTCACTCATTTGCTCTTGTGATGACGATATTCAGGTTTTGTCTGAACTGCCAAAAAATCTTTGAACTGGTGCCACTTTTGAAGCATTTCTCTAACTCTTATGTGAATTATTACTTCCTTGTCTGCCCCTGTTTGCAGGTTGTCTCATCAGAGCCATTGGGTGAATGGATGGAAACATCACTGGTCCAAGAAATGTGGTCTCAGTGTGATGATTTCAAGCATTTCAGTACTCACTTTATGCAATGTGTTGTAAGTCTGAGATAATGAAATGACAGTAAGTTTTGGCTGCTCATAAATTTTTTAGCATCCTTTGCAAAGGAGGTGGGAAAGGCTAGGCAGGCCTGGGTTGCAATTAAAAGGAACATCAGAAAAACCCTATTGATGGGTAGTGGAGATGTGTCGTTTTACTCATTTATTTGGTTTTCCTGTACCACTAGTTTGCATTAGGCCTGATGCGGATTCATGAAATTTGAATGAGTTTACAATATTTTTCAGATAAGAGCAGTCCTTGCACAATAAAAAAAGAAAGGTAAGATGTAGTATTCAATTATGCAAGAATAGAGAGACAGTACAGAGCAGCTGACTCAAGACATACAGACTGAGTGTTGGACAATGCTGTGGTGCTGCAAATCTATCCTTTAATGATTATTTATTAAGAACAGTGAGCTCTCAATATGTGAGCTCTTTCTCTCTAGCTTGTCTTTAGCTGGATGCCATCAATAGAGGAAGGCTAACAACAGTGGTTTTGGGATAGACATATATTAGAAAGTGTGTTAGAGGCTACAAAATAATGGAAAAATGGTGCAGGTGTGGAAAGAGTATTGTTTTTACCTTTTCTGCGATGAAAACAGCATGGATTTGAATGCTGCTGTTGCTATTGATTCTTGTTGACTTCATTGAGAGATACATGCTGTCAGAGAAGTGGAGTTTGATTCTATGTGGCTAAACATTTAAGCAAAGCTGTCACTGGCTTTTCAAGGCAAAAATTCAGTTACTGGGATTTTGACATCACTATCTATTTTCTCAGAATTATTTTAAGATCTGGTATCATCCTTCCGTTTTCCCAATATTCTTGGGTTTTTTCACTGTTTCTTCCTTTCTTTTGAGGGCATCACTCTATTTTGCCTTATTTTTCTGCTTTTTTCCCCCCATTCCACTTATTTCTTTGACTCTTCCCGTCTTATATTAATCTCTTTTCTCTCCCTGCATACTTTCTGTTCTTTCATTTGCCCCTTTTTATCTCCCCCATGCAAGCTCCCTCACTTTTACATTAATAGGCCAGCCAAAAGCAGTCAGCAGTTTAAGCTGGCTTTTTATAGCAGTAAAGAAAATGAGCCTTTCCATTTGTGAATAAAAATATTCTTGATAACTTTGAATGACTCTTTCTAGCAGTTTGAAATGGTGAAAGAGGAAGTCTGAGGTAGATGATTCTGCAAAGGCAAATGCTGTGGTGGATATTACATTCTGCTTTCTGAAAATGTTAAAAAAGACATTTGATGGAGCTGGACACACTAAACATCTAATACAGTGTGTCTTGCTATCAAGTGCTGATAGCAACACAAATATTCCATTGTGTTCCATTACTGAACCCCTTAATTGTCTCCATTGACTCTGTATAATGTGATTATCAAAAGATTTGACTGGAAAAACAATTGTAGTCCTGTTCAAGCTTTCCTTCCTATTCCAAATTTGCTTGCTGAAGGATCTTGCCAGTTCTCTGTCATCATTTGGCATTCTCAGTGTGTTACATGACAGAAACAATGCCTGTTGTATTAGCTGGTCTGTCTGGCATTCCTAAACTTCAGGACAAAGGTGAATCAAAAGTTCTCCACACAAGCATTTAATTCTTGGCTTCAAGGAGCAGAAGGAGGGTTCCTCCTGTTGATCCATATACTGTACCTGAAATGGGGGAGACTTCCAGTATGGTGGTAATGTCCTTCAGGTAGGAACTGTTAAAACAAGATTTGAAACTAAGGTCATAATCCTTTTCCTACCACTTGTGTACAAGCCAAGTGTAAGCATTTATATAATACACTGTTGGATTTAATGGTCTTAAAGGTATTTTCCAACCTAAATGGAATCATTTAGGTTGGAAATCATCTTAGTCAACATTGTCATGATTCTATGACAATGTTGACTAAGAACAGCTCAGCCAATGGAAGATAAAGAGGACATCAGTGGCAGAAATGGGATGCCTGGAGGAGTGCTTCTTCTGTTTCCCTGGTTGATCTTGCTTCACTTCAGCCAGTTAATTCGGAAAGTGGGAACTTGAGAGGGTCCTTAGTTAAGCTCTGGTGGTAATTCCCACTGGCCAGCCTAATCCAGACGCCCATATCGGATTCAGATGCTCAAATCAGGAGGTTAGCCCCTTCCATGGCAACAGTGGAGAGAGAGATCCTGCCGAGCTTGTTGAAAGTGGGACCTTAATTCAGCTTGAAGGAATCTTTGCCCCAAGGATAAAAGGAATTCAGTGGGACACTTGCTGCATGTAGGGATATGAAAACTGAATTGTGGAGAAAAGCAACTGCAGCGAAAACACACTCACCTAAGGCTGTGCTAATATAATTTTGAATAATGAATATGTGAGAGGAAACCATTTTACTTTTAGATATCCCACAAACAGAAAAAATATCAGATAAATTATTCATTGTGAATTATTTGCATAGGCCGATAGGAACTCATTGAACACTGAAAGACTGATTTGCAAGAAAGAAATGGAGAAAGTATTTAATCTGGCATTTCTTGTCTCCTAAGTTTCCAATAATTGTCTATCCAGCAAATTAATTTGTCTTTCTTCTGCTGTTATTCTGTACTTCATGGACCCTCCTTATTGAATGTTTTATTGTAGAGATTTTCTGTGAGCCAAAGAGCTTGAATTTCACAGCTATATATTAAAGTGCATCAGAAAACAGTAGAAGACATCACATTTTCTCCACTTACTTGTGGCTCAATTGCTACAAATTTTTAAATTACCATACTTAAAAGTATTAGCAACAGATACATAAATCTCCTGGTTTTTTTGAACACATCCCAGACTCTACAGGCCAAGAATCCAGCTTTTACATTAAATAACACAACAAGAAATTCAGATGCCTCTGTTTCTGAATATACAATCTGAGCCAATTTAAAAGGACATAGCTTGTGGCAACTTAAACTGCTATATCATACTCAAGTTGGAAAACATTAGATTCTTGTAGAAAAAGGGCTGAATCAGTATCTAGGTTGTTTCAAGCAATTTTTTGTGTAACCTGTTCTTTAAACCCTGATAAAGATGATTCCATAGCCAGCCTAGGCAGCATATTCCCAGTGCATGCCTATTCTTGGAATTAGGATATTCAAATGGAATTATATTTGCTGTAAATTAAGCTGATTGTGTCTTGTCCCACCTTCAGGGGACAAAAGAAACATTTTATACCTGTTCTTCTTATATATCCTTTTCATACAGAAAAAGTGTCACTGTGGTTCTTCTCAAATTCGTCTCTCCTAAACTAAGTAGGCTTTCCTGCAGAAAGTGCATTTTCCTGACTCCTCATTCTCATTCAATTCCGTACTCTTTCCAAGGGTCATGCCCACAGCGTTCAGTTGAAGATTCATCACCTCCAAGGAGAACAGAAAAAAAAATGTGTTCCATGTCTTCTGTATGTGATTCTTTTAATAAACTGGGTAAGGATTAGATGTGTTGGCTTTGTAGCTTTGCCATTCTTTTTATTCACTGTGAAGGAGTGACCAAGTGCAACCTCTGATACTCTTCTGCAAAAGTGCTGTTTAATCAGTTTTTCCATATTTTATGTTTGCACCACTGATTTCTCTTTCCCTTGTGGACTTGTCTTTTTTGAATTTCTTACAGTTGATTTCACATCATTCTTTCAAGGGTCTGAGTACATTTTGACTCTGTTGTCAGGCTTCAAAATTCTGCAGTCCTTCCAAACTTAGACAGAAAATGCTTTATTAATATACTCTCCTGTCCACTATCCATGCTGGTAGTAGTGAAAGCATTGAATAGAGCTGTCCCTGAACAGTCCACATGGGATATGTCCGCTCAGGGTACCAGTGAGTGCACAAAATGTGAGCGTACACACACCTACAGTGCAGATGTAGAGATGGAGTTGAAATTTGACATGATAATTCCTATTGTACCACAATTGCTCTGGGATTTGAACACAAATAAATTTCATAGTCACTTCTCTTCTGCAAAACAGTGCCATTTGACACTGTAATTGCTTTGTATTCAAAGCACAGACCAAAACTGCCACCACAAAAAACACTGTGATTCTGTAACCATTGGAAAAACTAATGATATGGCCTCTCCACCCATTGTACATTTATTAAACTCATAGTACATCTTTTGTAAAAATTAGTAGCATGCTTGGCTTTTGCTCCCTCAGCAGTATTTTGGACATAAGTCATTAGATCATCTTTCTCTGTTTCCTGTGGTGTATTGAGGAAAGGAGAAAAATTATCATTTTGCCAGAATTATGGTTTGCTTTCCTTTGCCAATGGAAGTTGTGTTGGCTTAGGCTGTAGGGAAATGGACTGAGATCACCCTTTTGCATTGGAATCTTTTATGTGCGTATGTGTGAGATAAATGAGGATGAGAACAAGCAAGGAGAAGAGAAGGGAGGTGGCGTTGCAAGAGGGCAGGGTGCCAGGAAAATCTTTCTCTCAAGAAAGACCAAAATGTCCAGAAATGTGCGTTGTCACTCCTAGAGGAGAGGGGGACAGTCCTGCTGGAGTTCTGCAAAGCAGAGCTTTTGCATGTTATGGAGACTTGGTGGAATAACCCACGATTCCTTGGGCAAACTGGAAGGAGCCCGACTCTCTGCAGAGCTGTGCATCATCTCCCTGCTTTGAGGACATGCCAGAGATTTATCCATTCCCCAACCATAAGTGGAAGACCTGTTTCCCCTTTCCTCGGCTTTATGGCCAAGGGGAGATCCCAGACATTAGAAACCCTCTGGTGTTTCTTTACTGGCACATTGCTGGAAAAACGCAGTCCTTTAGCGGTGACCTAGTTAAGGCTCCTACTTCTGCAGAAATTTGGTGTTCCCACCTAGGCAGCTCCTAGCAAATCCCCAGTAAGCTGTTCCTTTTCTCTCCCACACTCTCTGGAAGGTTGTATCTCTCTTTTTGCAGGTGTAATTCAATCAAACAAGAATTGCATATTCCTC
The DNA here is from genome assembly GCF_036250125.1 of Pseudopipra pipra. NCBI lineage: Eukaryota > Metazoa > Chordata > Aves > Passeriformes > Pipridae > Pseudopipra > Pseudopipra pipra. Next base: position 105,612,017 of record NC_087550.1, on the reverse strand, counting down.
GCTAGTCATTGCTCGTTCCCCAGGCACTGACCGAGTCATTGCCTACCCGTCGGCCTCCTCAGGAAGTTGCATAATGCTGCAGAGACACAAAGGAGAAAGGGATATTTTTAAATGTGTGCTTTATTTTTTTTTTTTATTTTAAACTTGTATAAATAAATACAAAATGGCAAAGAGGTTCATGTTTACTAAACATTGCATTTGATTGTATGACATTACACAGTGTGTGTCACAATAGTTCACCTTTAATTGTGTCCTTTTAGCTGTTGGTGCATAATTCTATAACTCATAGGATACAATTAGTCCTGAAGCTGCATCCAGCCACCCTTTTAGTGGAACCCCTGAGTGCTTACAATTGTAAGAGTGTATTAGGGGAGCCTTGAGTCAATTGGCCAAAATTGGGGAATTTCATAAGAGAAACCTGGCATAGCAAAAGGAGAAGGTAATGAGAGGTGCAGGATTCTTGAGAAAAGAAAAAGTAATAAAGGTTTGGAGCATTTTTATTTCTGATTTTCTTCCCCTTAGCAGTTAACAGAAATATATTGGAATTAACAAAAGTCAGCAGAGACCACAGGTTCATTTAAAACGATTTTTTTTCATGCTCACTGAGAGCAGGCAAATGGACAAACCTTGCATGATCGGTTTTTACCTGATGAGCTGGTTCATATTTTGAAAAGGGTAAAAATATACTCAACCACTTGATGAAATGCTGATTCTCCAGACCCACTTACCATCCTCACCCAGTGAAGGTCAACTGCCAAGGTTTTATAGACATTCTCTGGTCATGATTCACTTGCTTGCTTCTTTAAATTGCACTCCATGTGCTTTTTCACATTCATTCTCTCATTCATTCTCTTCAAAAAGCTTGAATAGAACTACTTTCCCTTCACATTTAGAGCTTATTTGCCGGAAACAATTTTTCAATTCTGTTTGACCTGTTTAAAGCAAATTGTTTTCAGGTAGATCAAGATTTTGTATAGATTTTTCTCATTATTCTGTGAAATACATATATTTTATATGTATTTTAGGAATGGGGTAGCTGTAAAGGATGACCCTTGACTGCTTGAGATCTATGAATGGCCACCTGAGTATGGTTTATATTTGCTCACTGGTTGAATTTATATTAATGGGAACTATGTCTAAAACAATTACAGATTTGAATGGTGTGTGAGCACCAGGGATCTGGTGACATTACACATAAGCCACAACAAGAAGTTAAAAAATGTAGAGAGGTTTTGGACTTTCACAATCTTTCCTGACTTTATTTTCCCTAGATCAGCCAATTCTGCATTCAAAACTGTGTTTCTAAACAAGTGCAATGTTTGCTATTGTTTGTATTTGCTACTGCCTTGCTGGGAAGCCCTATCTTCTCCAGTCACTGGAATTAGAGCTCAATACCTTCCTTCCCTTCATCAGCATTTTGAAAGAAGCCTGGTGGGTACATGTCTTACCAGCTAACTATTTATCACTTTATTTTTCCATAACACAATTTTATCCAAACACAGTTACCCCACTGCTCTGATAGTGGCCATACTGCTGTTCCCTGGATCTGTGATAAAGTAGACATTATAGAAGAAAGTCAGAAGAGATATATCTTTTCCCAGCTCGCTTTCCACCTCTCCCCTCATGCAGTTTTTGTAAATGATTTTATATGCTTCAAGTTTATCAGACTCAATAAGACTTTCCTATCAGAACAAAGGTAAAAGTGTGAATTTTTTTTTTTTTAAAAGAAAACCCTATCTTTTCTGCTGAAAATTTCAAATGACCAACTCCATCCACCTTTTCTCCCCTTCCCAATGCTTTATTTCCACTGGGCAACATGATTTCAATCCAGCTGCTATACTCTGCTTGGAGTATACTGAAAACCCATAGTTATTCCTGGCTTAGGAGTGGAATATTGAGCACCTTCTCAAAATTTTGTAGTGGAAAAAATGAAGCTCACAAAATCACTGGTAATTGAGCCTCACAAAATTAGCTGCCACTTAACTGAAATAATGGGACTTTTACTTGCTTTCCAATTCTCTCCACTGTTGCCATCTTCATTTCCAAGTGTACTAACAGAGGATAGAGATGTCAGGTGTGGAAGCCTTCTGGGGTGAATAAAAGAGCTCATATTTAAGATCAGTTTGATCTAAACAAAATCTCTTTCACCAAACAAGTATCTCAATAAAACTTACAATATGAATCTCAGAGGAACTGAGTGGCACGAAGCCAAAGGCTGAGGGCTACCTAGCTTTGGAAAAGCATAATCATGCCTGGATAGCATCCATAGCACATCTACATCTTAATGCATCCACAGTGTACCACAGAGGCAAATTTTTCCTAAAAGTTTTTAAAGTACACTAAAAATTTGAATGCCCTCTTTTGCACAGCTCTCCGATGAAGGAGTAATAAAGCTTTGCCCTGCCATGGCTCATGTATGGGCCGTTTCCTGTGCTGGTCTGTGCTCACCCCTGTGTATCAGGTCCTTTGTCAGTCAGGCAGTGTCAGAGGGATGATGTGCCTTGAAAGCAGACTGACAAAATGAAACTCAGCCTTTGCCTTCAAGGGGAAGAGGAAAACAGTTGCCTGGAATGTGGAATGTGCTGGCCCATGCTTTAAACAAGTTTTATTAGCTATAACTCCCAAGAAGCTGGTGGAGAGGTGTTGATGCACACAAAGAGTAAGTATGTCATTAAAGTATTTTTCCCATCATTTTTTTTCCATTTCTCCCTCACCCAGGTTCCACAGTTTAAAGCTCTGTTGGTTGTAGCTGTCAATAATTTAAAACTCTTACCTTATTTCTGGCCTGGTGCTGGAACAGACCACCTGAAGAGCTCTCTAGGGCTGTGAGTACATTTGGGAGCTTTTCTGTGTAGGTTTTTATGGAGTTCTCTACAATAAACTTAGGCATTTCTCATCTGAGTTGATTTTTTGTCTGCCTTGACTCTACAGTTTTCAATATGTATTTGTCATTTCTACTTGTGAAATGTTCTCCATGAATTTATTATTTGCTTCTCACTTCAAACATTTTGTATTCTGAGATTTTGGCTTTTGAAGCACATGCTGGGCAAAAAAACCCCAACACAACAACTCACTAAAGTTAGCAATCCTTTCCATAATTCTGAAGTCACATCTCTCAGCTCCACATTTCCCCTTTCTAAGCCAAATTCTTTTAACCTTTTCCTGCAAATTAGATTCTCCAGGCTTGGTGTCACCACTGACTGTGAGGCAGGAACTCTTCCTTTGACGGAGAGGTTTGGAAAGTGCTGAATGAGCAGCTTAAATGGTATTCTCTCTCTCTCTCTTTACTCTCCCCATTTCTGCAATTTCCATATTATAAATTTGCTGTGTGTAACATCTACAGAGATGGTGATATTAAATAGAATATGATGTCCTGACACTGAGCTTTGAATGCTTCTTCCTGCTACATCTAATAAAGTTATGTCACTCATATATATCAGAGGCATGTCAGATCAGCAAAATGCTGTTGGCATTCCTGTAAAAGTTGTTGTAGCCACTCTTCCAGTAAGATCCAAGAAACTGAAAGAAATGGCTCTCATGAGAGGGGCTAATGAGCAGGAATAATTAAAAAATTATAACGTGGACACTGCCCCTGGAGCCAACACCAGGAGAGGCTTGGCAGAATTCCACTTCTCTTGCAAAGAGGGGTATGATATACCAATTGGTAAAACTGTCAATATACAAGTCTGGAACAGCTTGCAATAGCATGCTGAGAGGAAAGAAAAGAGAGAAATTGAATTGAAGAGGGATGTTCTTGACTCAGGAATCACCTTAAGAGAGCTGGCATTTCCCACTTCTCGCTGCAGGTAATCTGCCTGAGGGCTCACTTTGTCCAGAAAGAAAATTGATTGCATTTTCAAAAGAAAAGAAAAGAAATCCTTCCAACATATGAGTATTTTATCAGGAAGGTATGCTTATTTCAGAACCAGTAAAGTCAGCTGCTCTTTTCTAAGTAATAGTTGCAGTAAAATGAAGAGTGAGGCTCAATTTGCCATTTCTCAGTAAGTTATGAGCCAGAATCCATCTGACCGATCTCTTTTTCTGTATGATATTGTTTATATATCATGTTAAAGTCTCCAGCTCTAGGCTCCAGATTAGATTACAGATGATATCCTCCTTTTATTCCAAAGCAATGAAGTACTCAATCTACATTTGAAATCACATAATTAGTCAGCTGTGAATTTTTATTTTCCTTATATGGACGGACCCTGTCTTTTATTAGACAGCCTTAATATACCTTATAGCTGCCAATCTTACAAACACTTATATAATTTCTCTCACTCTTCATTTTGCCTTAGACCTTCCTTCCCTTTGCAACACAGAAGTTTTTTACATGATCTTTCCCATCCTCCTGACACAATAAAACCTGAGTAGTCTCCTTTCTCAACAGCATTTCTGCAGGAAGCTTCTTTGTTCCTAAACCCCTTACCAACTTCTCTGTTGCTCCTCCCCTGCTGATTCATTACTAATTTCAGGACAGCTAAACTATTCTTCCTACCAGCTTTCAAGTATGTTTCTAGGTTGGTTTTTCCTCCTCTTTATACAGAGCCAACTTGAGTTGGGCGTATAAGAAATACATAATTGGTATGGGGGTGTATGCACTATATATACATTAGTGGGGCATCTCATTTCTCTGATTATAGCTGACAAATATAAAATCATTTTTCACTTGTAGCATCAAGGAACAGATTGCTTATTATGAAATATAATCAGTATGTGAAGGCATGTTTTTTACAACTTGTGTTTTCTGGCATCAGTTTGTTTGTATACATTTAAAATTTTGTTTCCAGCAAACTTCACCTGTGCAACTCAGTAATTTCTAGAAAGATAAATGTCAGTCTTGCTCAGAAGTATGCCTCCTCACAGAACAGAGCATATTTCAGAGGACTGAATGTGGTCAGAAAGAATCAGAATGGAATATTCTACATTCATTTCTAACATAAGCTATTCTACATAGTCTGGACACCCAGCCTTGAACGTTGTTCTTAGATTTCTCATATGTATAAATTTTCAAGTGGACTTTTCTTTTCTGCTGATGGACTGTTAGATTTCTTATTCCCTGGTTCTTTTTAGCTAGGTGCTCGCCATACATTTCAGTTATTCTCTGCCAGTAAACTGAAGTCAGAAAAAAAAAAAATCTTGTTCTTCTCAACGGTATTACCATTAACCTTTACATATTTAAGTGATATTTACAGGATGAATGTAAACATTAGCACACTTCACTGTTTTGAGTCTGCAATTCTGCCTAGTTTCTGCGTGCAAATTAGCTGTACAAATAAAGAAATGTGGTATTTTGGGATGAAAATATTCTGATTTGTATGTAGCAGTGTAAGAACTGCATGTGGAATTCAGAGATGCTGCTCACGAATGTTTGTTGGGCTGAACTGTATTCCCTGATAACCTAAAAATCAGATTTAACATGCCTCTATTTTGAAGGTATACATACAGATGAATTTTCAGAATAAAAAGTGATGATTACACATTTGGAAAGCCTGAATTTTGTAAATTAGATCTATGGAGAATTGCATGAAGGAGCTCTTGCTAACACCAACGAGGCACACCAGCCTGGTACGGCAGTTTTGCTCTTTGGGTTCCTGTGCCATGCTTAGACGTAGCCTCTCTTACATTACATTAGCAATAAGAAAAATTGATATAATTTGAGTTTCAATTTCAGACAGAATTTTTGTCAACAGTGCTTGTGGATTCTGAATTTAAGGCAATGTGAGAAAGAACAACTGAAAGGGACAAGGCCAGGAGCTGTAACAGGTGGCAGGAGTCACCTTTAAATTGCAGACCCAAACTTCCCCTTAAAATAAAGTGGTCAAAAGCCCTTGGCAGCCCAAACCTACCCGATCTCAGGCCTGCTATTGTTTTCAGTGACTTGGGCTTGGATCTGGCTCACCTGCTTTTTACAATAAAGTAAATAATATCTCATTGCTACAGCCAGATGTGACAGAGCATCTGTGATGGTCATCCATGTCCCTTGGTGCATTGGTTTGGTTCTGCATCAAAGCAGTTGGTCCAGGTGGGCCTATAGGGGTGCTGCTCCCCTTCTCCAAAACATTAGGGAAAAACTGTAAATGGGTGATCTCTCTGGGTATGGGAAGATGGTGGAACATAGTCATCAGAAGATCCTGGGCCAGCAGCCGTGGTTCTGCTGGTGGGAGAGGTGGGTCTCTCAGTGATGATGGGGCTTCCTAAGTTTGTGGATGCTAAGGTCTTGATAAGAACATTTTTAATAATAGTATTTCTGTTCAACAGTAATACTTCAGATCTACGTACCTACCAGATTTCAGTAGGTCTAGTTGTTGTCTGAGGAGATAACTCTAAGTTTTTGATCAAATCAATTGGAGATTTTTACCTTAGCTGCTGCTTTGCCTGCTCAGATTGGGGTTTTGATGCTGGATTGTCTAGGAACCCCCCAAAAAAGGACTTAGGTCCCAGAAACATGGAAATTAATAGATGGGGAATGCATTTTCCCTGTGCTTGCTACCAAGCAGTGTGCACCCTGGAACAAGAGGGGCTACTGGAGAAGCAGTGTGCCCATTATCTTTTGGGTGTTGCTGGCTCTATGCTGCAGCAGGTGCCCCTGAACTACTCTACCATCCCTCTCTGAGGGGAGTTGGAGAGGACGCACATTCTGATTATTTGGGTTAGGTCAGGAAAATCAGTTTGTTACGTTGGTGATGGCAAGGGATTTCTGTAACAGTTTGGGAGCACAGGAAGCAAAGAGAGAGACAGCCATTTTATTTCAGGCTTATGCTATACATTGAGATTCATTATACAATTTTCCCCCTAAATTAATACAAAAATAGTAAAAATTGGTTAAAAAAAAGCCCAAAAGAAACCCTTTGACATCTTGCAAGCCATTTATTTGACGCGCAGGTTAAGACTTCTTGGAGCTTAAATAACCTAGAATTGTTTATACTGATCTATTTTTTTTCCTTTTTCCAAAATTAAAAAAAGGTAATGACTTGCAGAACGCCAACACCATCAGAACAATTTGTGCCTGAGAAGCAGCTGCCCCAGGCAGGTGCTCATGATGCTGAGGTGCCCTCTCTCCAGGCAGGAAGCTGTGCCAGGACAACCACAGGGCAAACGGTGGCCTGTCAGGGCACTCACTCTGCTCCAACCCGTGCACCATGGACAGGAATATGTGTTCAAATCCCCTCTTGGGATACTTCTGCCACATATTTCTCAAAAAAAACCCCAAAACAACCAAACAAGAAATTCACCATTGTACTTTCCTGGCAGCGGATGGGTTTCACAAGGGCTCCCTGGGGGCCAATCCCCACCACAATTTAGAGCTAAAGCTCCTCCCTGTTCTCTACTAAGACTGGGGAGGAGGGATAAAGTTGCCCCCACCCCTGCACTGTGTTGGGGTCACTGGGGGTGCCCTGCCACAATGGTGTAGTGCCTGGCCACGGGTGGAAGATGCTTCCTACCTTTGGGGAGGGGAAGGGGCTCTCTCCCCTCCCTGCCTCCTTCTCATCAGAACTGTGTGTACCCCAGGAAGGCTTACTTATTTCAAAATATTTATAAGAAAATAAATGACAAGTACTTTTAGTGATAAATGTAAGGAAAAAGCCATGGAAGAAATACTTTGTCCCTACATAGCTAATTGTACAATTTGACTTGTACGGATCTGCGTTTTAACATGTGCAAAGGCAGGGGAGAAAAAGGCTCTGGGTAATTCCTTCCAACCAAGATCTTCCAGAAAGTGTTCCCAGAGGGCTCGTGCCTTACCATGCAAGTCCTGGTTCATCAAAACCCAGCAGTGCTGTCCCAACATGAGGCATGGGAGGAGTGAGCCATGCCCACATGGGAGCTAGTGCACTCTGCAGGCTGTGCATCTCCGGGAAACACCAGGCACGGCCGTGGGATGGGGACAAGGGCAGTGGCACCACCACAGCCCCTGGTCTGGCATCCCCAGTGCCCACACAGCAGTGTTGTTCCAGCCCCTACTGCACTCCCATCCAGTTGCCAGTTCCCAGTCATGCCAGAGGTGCTACTGGGGCCCACAGCAAATCCGCAGCTAACTCCTATTAACTCAGCTTCCCTTCCCTGCATCTCCCTTAACATGCTACCTGCTTCCGAAGTAAACAAATAGGAAAACCCACCATTTTGCTAAGTTTTGAAGTAACTGGTTCTTCTATCACAAAACCCATTTGCTTTGCTGGCTCTCAGTTTTTCAGAGAAGTCACAGTCTTCCTTCTGATTCCCCTGATCTCTACCCAGTCATGCCATCGCTTTGTTTTGTTTTCCCTTTGAATAAAAATAAAGAAGGTGTTGGCTGAAGGGGGATTTCATGGCTCACAGGAGGATAGTCAGCCTAGAGAAAAGCATTTAGAAGTACACCTTTCAATTTACAGTACATGTTTTACCTGTATTCAGTGCTGGCTCAGAAAGCTTTTGAGAGCAGATGCAAATCCTCTCGTGGCTCAACATAACCTCAAGCCACTTTGATACTGTTTTCCCTCCAGGTTCACACAGTTGACCATGATAAGTGTATTTGCTTGTCTTTGGAAAAGAACCTCTTTTTCTTTGACAGACAGGTTTTTCTCAGCCTTCCAAATCTAATTTTAATCTAACTAGAACACTTTCATATTTCTGCTTTGGGCAGCAAATTCTGCCTTCATCAATTAATTTTTATAGTGTAGTTATTACAGCTCTACCAAATTTTGTCTCTTCTTTTTTTTCCTCCTGTTAGAATACTTGTAAATTGAAAGTGGACTTCTACTAAGACAACATTAGAAATTATGTTACAACAAAACCGGACTGATCTTGAGGGCCATTTGCACGTTGGTTGGCTCTTTTCCCCCATGCTTACCCTGTAATTAAAAATAAATTGTACATCATACCTTACTGTATGGAATTTTATGTTTGTAGAAGATACATGTGCTCAGTGGGCCACAGTCCTAGATAGTCTTGTCAGCCTTAGCTAAAACTTTCACTGTTAGATTTTAATCAGTGCCTGACAGTGTACAATACCCTGTTCTACTCACTGAATTTATAAAAAAATTGGGTAATCTATACTGCAAACAAAACCACAGTGATACCTGGGCTAAAAAGCCACTTAAGAGTATGACAAAAATCTGCTTAAGCCTAGGTAGTCTTCCAAAATGGAAGTTCACCAGTAAAGGCAAACTTATGCACAGTTAGCCACTGGGAGTGCTTTGGACGGAGAACAGAGCACAGCATCTGCACCTACTGATCGATCAGCGCAGGGAGGACCAACTGATTTTGGTGAAGATAGTTGCTCCAGAGGAAAAAGTCGAAGGGGATAAAGGCCAAAGTGGCTTAGCATAGTCTGAAACCTTGAGAACACGCTGTTTCTGGTTCATGTTGAGGTATTCAAGCTACCTGTAGAGAAGGAATATTTGGTGCATCCCTCAGACACATCAGGATTCAGGCAGAAACCTCACCGACCCAGGATGAGTGCACCTTGGATACTTTCATGGCTTTACCTTGCTAGCCCTGGATGGGGGGGAATGAAATGGCAGCCTGAGGTGAAACACAGTGAAAAATATAGGTAAGTTGGTTTTGGCTCTGATCAGGGTTTTCTCTCTTTTGGGGATGTTTCAGTCTCCTGCCTGTCCTGTCCCTGTGTAGAGAGGGGCATGGCTCCTCTTCTCTGACCCAGTTCAGGGCAGCTAGCAGGAGTTACTAGTTACTGGAGAGGGTAACATGGCACTGTGGGGAACTGCTAGGAAAGGAATATGCCCTTAAAAAGATTTTTTAGGAAGGAGTTGGACAAACATCCTTCAGAAATGATTTAAATGCTGTTGACTCTGCCTTGGGGCAAGGGGGTGGACTGCCTGACTTCTCACCCTGCCTTCTTGGACACCCAAGCCTGTTCTGCAGTCATAGGACTGCCTCCACATCCTTTTTCTGACAGGTTTGGAGATATAGGAGTAATTTTATCCCTGGTTTTATCAACTTTCTTGGAGATCTCTGAAGGCCATACATGCTGAAATTTAAGGAGAGGCCTCTGAAACTACAAGCTTGTCTTTGGACATCTCTTTAAAGACACTCCTGTCTACACACAGCAATTAGATGTCAAGATGTTTATGGTAACCACCTTTGTGTCTAGTGTTTGCAAGTAGATAACGTGACGGATAGCAGAGGTATAAAATCAGTGTTTGCCATGTATTTCTCTCTGCAGTGTAAAAGCAACCTCTTTCACACATATCCCATTTCCAAGTATTCCACAAGTCAGTAGATTGCTGCAGAGGAATTGCAATTCCTCTGTAACTCTCAACTAATTTGCTAATGCCCTCAGAAGTTTAAAAACCACTGCAGCTTCTTGTTGAACAGGCAGGAGATAGTGTGACTCTTCTTTAAATGAAATTGTGATAATCACAGAAAATCTAGAGTGAAGTATATTTAATGAATGATTTTTGGCTGGAAAACATAGCCCCAAGCCTGACTCTAAAGAAAACAGGGGAAACAGATCTTTTTCCTAGTCTTACATTCATTTGGCTGTCTTCAAGGTGTCCACCTGGGTTCTGCCAAGGCTGAAGTTGTTGTTACAGCTTCCCAGCTGCTACCGCAGCAACTGTTGTTTATTTAAGCAAAGATCCTGTGCATTCCTGGACACAGCTTCCTTTCTTCTGGTCAGAGAACGGACGTATCCAGGGGAAAGTAAATGTTGCCAGCTGCGCTGCTGACTTTTTTTGCTAGTGAGCATGTAGTGTTTTGCTTCAGGGCAAAATATCTGGTTATCTTCTTTTCTGCTAGGAAGAATGCTTCAGAATTATCTCTTTGCTTGAAAATTAACATTCACTCAGTGGCATTTGCGGGTTTCGCACAGGGTATTTGGGGATCACTGGGACCGGATGCTAAAGAGATGTTTCATGCAATGAAGCATACCCTGGGTTTGTGACCACAGACGTGCTAATGACTGTGCAAGTACCACAGGCAGCCTCCCAAGCCACAGTGCTCCCAGTGGTCCAAGCCTCATGGCTCCTGCAATATCCTTTCCCCTCCACATACTGTCACTGAAGCAAACCTTATGCCAAGTGCTGAAAACTTTTCAAGTACTCTTACTTTCCGGATGAGCTGCAAAAAGGAATCTGGCTGTAATACATTCAACTTGCACCACAAAGCAACAGTCCATATATTCATGAGACCACCCAACACACCAGTCAGCTTCCTGATACCAGGTTTTCACAGGCAATGTATAGTCGGAATACTCTCAGCAAAACCTACAGAATTGGCTTACATATCCCCACTGGGGTTCAACCACATGATAAAACCTTACAGTAATGAGCCTGTCGCTCTTAAGGGTGGAGGGGGTGGAGGAGGAAAGAGATGCTGCTTTATCTGTATTACTCCACATCACAGATGCTGACAGAATTATTGATTTAGAACTCACAGCTCCAAAAAGACTCAGTAATGTAATCTTTTTAAGTTTTTTTTTTCTTTTTTCTCTCAGAAGTGATGTTTTCAATAGGCTCCTTAGATATGGGCTCTTTGGGGACGTTGTTAAACTCGCTGCTGCTAAACCACAGTCCCAGCCTTCAGTTTGTTCCACACAACTCTCACGGTCTACTGTCTCTTGGAAGAGCCCATAGCTGTTAAGGTCTATTGCTTTACAGGTACTCTAGGAAGATTGAGGGATTAAGTTATACATTATGTAAAACTACCCACTAATCCTCTTAGTGTGCATTACCAGTGAATGGCCTGAAATAGGCTCTCACTAAAAGAGCCCTAACATTCACTTTCTTGATGACATTTTAGTATTTGAGGTTTGTATCATGGATTTTGGTGCTGAAATATTCAGTACACCATCTTCTATCTGCTGCTAGATCCACTCACATGTCCTCGTAGAGTGCTAAAAAAATCGCAGTTGGTAAAGCAGATTACATGTTTAACTAGTAGCGAGACATGTATAAAATAGAATTATATATTTTCTAGAGTGACAGAGTCACCTGGATTTTTTTTTTTTCTTTTTTGTTTTTATAAGAAAAAGAAACAGCTATAAAACCATGATTAAAAATGTTACAAGGGATGATTTCCATTTTAAAATAATGATATTTTTAGAAAAAAAAGAAGTGATTTATAACATAAAAGTGTTTGGAAAGCATTTGGTTGCTGTGTACTGCCTTCTTTCCCAGTACAGTTTGCTATCTTTTATATAGTCTTGCATAAATGTTTAGATTAGGGGAGAAAAGAAAAATTAAATGTGATGGCTAAGACTTATAAGAGCTGACTCACTGACTTGAGTTATTGCTGTGCAGAAAGTTTGTAAAGCCTTTACATCCAGCGAACATTTAGTGCTACTTCAGCCTTGACAGTTGACCTTTCAATATGATTTGGTTTAGCCACAATAATTGCAGCATCTGCAGTACAGGCGATGCAGATGACTGCTTAGGAACCCAATTGTTCTCATTAGATCTTACTTCATGCATCTAAAATTCAACTCCCCTTTGCATGTGTGTGAAAATTGAGCAAGGTACAATCCCCTGGCTCTTTTCTTTTTTTTTTTAATTTATTTTTGATTTCTCCCATAATTTTGAATATTCCTGGATTTAGCTTAGAGGAGGGAGGGAAAACTTCCAAACTCCTTCCTCTCCCCAGATATTTAGTCAGTACTGGTTTCTTTTCTTTTTTTTTTTTTTTTTGTTTTGTTTTGTTTTCAGTAAGACCTCGTGTAAAAAAGCAACCAACAAATCAAGTTAGACTGTTGTAATTTGGTCAACCACTCGGGTGCTATCCATATCCACCATTTCAACACACTCTATTTCCTCACGGTTTTCAGGATTCTTCTTTTCTTTCCTCTTCTTCTTGGAGGGTGGCAGGAAAGTCAGTATCACAGGTAAAATGGCAAAGCAGTGAAAGAAGGTGACTAATGCTATTAAAAACAAGCACCTGAACAGTGTACGGGTCAGATTTGAAGGCACAGCTGCAAGAGGAATCAGACCAACAATATAGCAGAGGTAGCTCTGCAAAATAGCTACCCCATGCACTTCCAGGGCATTTTTCACCCATTTAGTTCTTGTGAGCTCTTTGCCCAGGACAAAGGTTGATAACAGTGGAGCACAGTTGTCAATTGTATAATTAATTCCGTAAATTAAGCACAACACAGAAATACAATCTAGTTCCACTTTCCACAAGGTCATAAAACCTATAACTCCAAATTCAACCGAGGCAACAGTTAGAGTGAGCCAGACATTGATCAGAGAGTCTGCGACCAGGAATGCAGAGAAGAAGAGCAGAAATAAAGCACTAATGCAGGAGTTTTGTAAGGGGGCTCCCACTGAAGAGGCATAACGATCCATGTACACAAATGATGGATTGAAAACGATGAATTTCACCTTGGAGGTGAGAGAGAGCTTCCTCAGGGTCTCCAGGAGGTCATAAAGTTCTTCCCTCTTGGTTTCCATTGTCTTTGCCACCAAGAACATCCTGGAGGCCACAACATCAACTTCATTGTTGTATTTCTTGGAGAAGATGATATCCTCTGAAAAATGGGCAAACTGAGGGGTCTTCAGGAAGGAGTTCCTCAACATATCAGTGAAATTCTTCTTGGGCAATCCGGTAGATATGTTGTGTTTCCTAAGGTAATTTAAGTAGCTTTCGAACCAAGATATCCTCACAAAGCCCTTGGTGTACTCCAGCACGTCCTCCTGGACACTGGTGTTCCAGTACTCGATTGACTCGTAGATGTAGAACCCAATCACTGGGCTGTAGTTACTGAAATACTTCTGCTGGGCAGTTGTATACTCGATGGTTCGTGTCGCAGTCGCTACGATGTTGCTCAGCTCTGACCCTTCACTGACCTGCAGGTAGCCCATTAAGGCAAAGGAAATATAAACAAGGTAAAAGAGAACTACAAAAGGCTTGACATAAGTGTTTGTTATCCAGTCACAATAATAGCGTTTCAGGAACCACACCAAAAGATGACTCTCGTAAGTGTTCGTTTCCTCTGAATCATCTGTGTCCTCACTGAATTTGGCTGTCAGAAGAAACCTATACCATGCAGGCTTCTCTTGCAATACCTCTGGCTTTGGTACCTTTCTGCAGAAGATACTATGCTGGTAGTTGTTTTCTATGTAGCCAGTAAACACCAGGCTGGAACCATAAAAGGAGAGTACATAGAGGTAGTTGAAGAAAATTGCAATACAGGAATTGCAGCAGAAAATCCTGGCTGCTTCAATGTTAGTGAAGGGACTGGCACCTATTCCAAAAGTGACCAGGTACATGGCAGTGGTGAGAGAAAACGAGAGCATGGAGTCTGCAAATACGGCTGCAGTCCTCTCTTTAACGTGTTGGTCTTCTCTAGTTTTTCTCCAGGAGGACAACATTTCAAAAGTCCCATATAACCCATGACCTACAATAGAGAACAAAGTGAGCGTTTAAAGTACTTGAATCAACACGTGGAAAAATGTAATGTGGACATGCTGAAAACTCAAAGATGACACAGCCATTACCCATGCTTGAAGGAAACGTCCTGCAGAAGAGAGAAATGATTATGGAGGTGTGAGCCACAGGAGTGCATTCGCTACCTGACTAGCAAGCCTTACTGCCAGAGCTTGAGAGTTCTACATCACTGAGATTCATGGGTTAAAGAAAAACAATTCTTTTTTCTGGTTGGCTGTTTCATTTCATTATTTCGGAGTGCCTGTGATGGAAGATGCTTTCAAATTAGTTTTTCCTGGTGATGGTATCTGACCTGTGATGAAAACAAACAACTACAACCTGAAGTGCCTATGCAGGAAGCAGAGCAGTAGTTGGCTGCTTTGTAGAAAATCTGTAAAAAATGGAAATTCCATATAAGCTGAAAACTGTCAATTAAATTAGTCACTGATTTGTCCACGTCCTGTACAAATTTTCTGTCAGGAAAAAGAAATCCTAGAAGCAGGACAAAGAAAGCACAAATAAATTTTAGAGATGCAGAGTGGTAGAGCTGATATAGAGCTGCTTAAGGCATTGGTCTTCTTTATATATCTAAGGGCTTGTAAAAACAAATACAGCCATATTTTCCTTGGCAATGCCTACATTTGATAATGTATTTAATTGACTCTTAAAATGGATATACCATTCACGAAAGGAGATTAAGATCTACTGACCTAAAATCCTGTGTTTAACCCCCAAGTGCAGGTAAATCAGGAAAAGTACATGGTTTTATCTTAATCCTTGGTTAGTTGTCTTCCTCTTAGAGTTTCTATTTTGTGACTGATAGTCAAGATGCATTTGGAGGACATAGACATCTGCTCTTTCATAGTAGACCTGAGCTGGGAACTCAGCCATTGACCAGCTACCAGGTGAGAGGGGCTGAGGTAAAAGTAGGCTGGTGATTTACAGAGATGAACAGAATATAGTCTTCGTAGCACACCTAAAATGTAAGACTGTAATATTTTCTCATAATAATTCGTATTAAGTTCATCTTTACTTAACAGACTCCTTCCATCTAATCCAACCCTCTTTGCTGCCTTTTAATTCCTCCTCCTCGTTCTTTTGCATATTTTGCTATCACCTGTCTACCTCTCTGGTCTGCTCTTAGATTATCTTCAGAAATTCCCAACAGCTGTGTTTTGCTCTTACCCATCTTCCCTCATAATCAGTGCTAAATTAGTTGCTGATAACACTGAAGTGTAATCACTGGACTTTTGAAACTGATGCTCCAGTCAAGCAGGTCAAGGTAATTCAGAGATCTCTCTTAAAATTTCAGGCTGTCTGCAGAGTACCAAAAGTGCTGTATCAGCTCTGTTCTCTCCACCTGTAGACAATTATCACTTCTGCTACAAGGGCTATAAATAGCCATCAAGAAACCTCAGACGAATCAGGTATTCTGGGAACTGGAAGACCATGGATATATTAGGGGGTTGGAACTAGTTGATCTTGAATGTGCCTTCCAACCCAAGACATTCTAGGGTTCTATGATCATGTTTATTCTTAAATGCACCATATAGGCTAAATATTTAATTAACTTCACAAAATAACCCTTTTGTGGTCAGCACCTTTTACTGGAGAGGCAGTTGTAGCTGATTCACTCCATCCTTCCTGAAATCCAGATTTTAACAGATGACAGAGCTGGCACTCTGTTAATGCTGAAAAGAATAGGTATTTTATAAAGAATTCACAATACAGAGCTCACGAGATAATAGGACAGCTGATGTATCTCCTCATCACCGGGTAACAAAGCCCGCACTCTCATGTATATCAGATATTTTACCTATTTTGTTATTTGGAGTCACGGCATGGACCTTGAATGTCCAATTTGTAGCAATATTACGGTCCTGGTTTTGGCATTCATCTTAATTTTCCCAAACAATGTTTTACAGCTGCTTTCAGAGGCCAGGTCGAGACTGTCAATTTGATAACTAGCACTGTGCCCCCTCTTAAAGCTAATGGGGAATACTGGAACTCCCCAGACATAAAATCAAGCAAAAAGCACAATCAGTGACTGGCACCCCGTTGCTAATTATGCTTCAAATAGTTATGTTCTAGGCTCAGTAGGGAAAGCTATTAAGCTTGCTTTCAGTGTGTTCTTTGTAAAGACAGACTGACCTTTATTTAAATGTAACTGATCACTTGCCAAAGCAGGGAGTGAGAGGTTTAATCCATTTATGGCTCCCATAAGTCCTGCAGACAGGCTTCTCTGAGAATTTCACATGGCATCATATGCATTAGCTTTGAGTGAGCAAAACAGAATAAAATGAGGTCATTGAATATTACAAATTACTTCCATCATGAGCTTTAGCTATAGCATGCTTTTGTAAAAAAACCCATTTCAACGTTAATAGGCTCTTGCCTAAAAATACTCAAATAGTCATATTAATTTGGAAAGCCTTTGATTCTGCAATGAGAGAAAGAAATTAGAGCTAGTTAAATATGATGCTAAACATGACTTTCTAAGAGGTATAAGATTTTGGATAATGTCTGATAACATGATTTCCAATACCACACACTTTCTTTAAGTAGGAAACATAAAACCACACTTTGCTGATATATAGTTTTCAAGACTACCCTAAAATGGAATCTGATTTAGAGAACTGCTCAAGTAAATGCATGAAGAGGCGTCACCACATGTGCTCCACAAAGCCAAGAGAAAAATATTTGGATACTCTTCTATTTTAGGATAGGTTCCTTTTGTTGTTTGCTACACAATCTGTGTGCTAGGAATGGGTATTTTCCTTCAATTGTACAGTTTGTGATTTCTCTGTCCACTTGTATAATAGCTACAGAATTATCATTTACCTTTAGGAGGATATGCCTAAATGAAAGTTGCACACTTTTTGCATCAGCGGCACTACTGACCTGACCAGTATCCTCTGAGAACAAAATTAGGCTGCAATTCATGCACAAACCAGGCATGGCAGTCAAATGATTAGCTGTATTTAGCTAGGATGGGATTTACTTAATTTACTCCTCTAAATATTGAGTGTAAACACAACTTGGAGTAGCAATCTCCAACACTGTCTAACTCACTGATGCTCATGTAAGTCTAACCCATTGAGATTAGAGCAGATACCTCCATGGAAGCATTTTGTGAGAATTTTTTTCACTTTTCTGCTATTTCAAAGTTTCCATTTTTTTCATTCATAACCAATTTGCAGTAATTACCTCTATTTCTCTAACTGGTGCTATGTCTGCTCTACATAATATTAATGAGAAGAAGGCAATTTTTTCCTTGTAAATAAATTCTGCAATTGCTTTAACTGATTTTCTCTTTTTAATAGAGATTTAGCCACAAATCTGCAATCATTTAGAGCAATTTGTTCATTATTCACGGTCATTCAGTAAATAATAAATATGATCTCAAACAGCTAATGGGCTACTGGAGATCTTTTCCTGTTGACATTTACTTTTATGATTCACTGGTCATGCCCTACAGTCAGGCTGCACAACCATGAGCTAACAAGGACTACACAGAAAGACAGGGTATTTTTAAGAAAAAGGGGTTCTGAAGGGGCAAAGGAAAATGTTAAAGGGACAGGAGAAAGGTATTGGATAAAATGGGGATCAAACGTTTTTCTTTATTCTCTTTTTCTGCTACCTAGCATTTAGGAGATACTCCTACCATATCTTGGATGACTGGGAACAGACGTTCTGGCTTTTGTAGTCAAAGAAAATAAAGAAGATAGTTACTGTTAATTCCGAGGAGCTTACAGTTTTTACATGCTGAGGTGGGCTACCTTTAACTTTAGAACTTAATGATAATACCACCAACTAAACCAATCACTTGGGCCTAGCTTAAACACAGCACTTTTATGAGTAGCCTGAAAATGCTATAAAAAGTTTCATTTTCCTCCTTCAGAATCAAGCCTTGCAATTACACATGCTCTGCAAAATCAATGCAGAGCATGCATGAGGAAAAAAAAGCCCTTGCAGAAAGTTGTTAAAACTAAAGCAACATTTCCTCTTCTTTACAACTGTCAAATTATTTACCTAATTTTAAAATACTACTTAGGTGCAGGCACTGAAACTATTCTTTTTAGTACCATTTTAAAACCTCAAAAAAGAAATGCATCCTTTGTGGTTAAGTGGTTGCTCAAAGGGTCTTTACAAATGGGCATCAGCAGCCCAGGCTTAATGTTGGCTCTGCTCCTGACTGGCAAACTGCAAGACCAAAGCAGAGAGGGGTGAAGGGATTTAAGCAGCCCCAGAGCTTGTGGGAGGGCAGTAAAGTGACCTCCTGGTCACTGCAGTCAAAGACCAGTTCTCTATTCATTTGGCTTAACTGCTTCCCTGAAATAAGGGCTGTTGCCTGCTTTTTTGTTTAAAGATTATGGGATATGTTAAGTTTTGATGTCGTGAAGATTAGGTTTGCATATTCAAATAGACTTCTGTAAGAGAAATTAAGGTGAATGGCTGAGAACAATGTTTTGGTTCCTGTTTTTGCAGTTTTACCTACCTGTGAAACTAGAGAGTAATAGTACACTCCAGGTCTTGGCTTTTTTTCCCTTACTGTTTTGAAGGTTGTATGTCTCTGTATGTGCTTGATACTTGAGTAAAATCTCTCTGAATAAAGCACCAATTACAGGTTGTGAAGTTCCAGCCTTCTGTGTGGAAGGTTGCATTTCAGGGGTAATCAATTTTATTAATCCCATTTTAACGCAGAGGTGCACAAAATGCTAATAAAGATTGATCTCCACCTCAGTGAGGCTGAAGGCTGCACCAGTACATATGTTGCCCATTAACTGCCAGAATTAAGGCCAATAAAGCATCAAACTGTCTTCCTAAGGGGGCACACTTCTCTAGTGGCAGAGCTGAGTTAGGGGGTGTTTCTCCCTTCTCAGGCATTAGTTCCCATCTCTTACTAAAGTTTGCTGCTCCCACATGGCTACTAACTAAAGGAATGGTTGGGATTAGAAAGTAGCCTTTGTTTTGTGTGTGTTTTTTTTGTTTGGTTTTTTTTTGTTTGTTTTGTTGTTGTTGTTGTTGTGGGGTTTTTGTTTTGTTTTGGGTTTTTTTGTGTGATTTCTTTTTTTTTTTTTTTGAGGGTTACTTTTTAAACTGAAATCTTTTCCTGATGCTGATGGTAAAAAAGACTGGCTGAAATGGGGAATGAGTCATGGTAGGATATACGGGAGCCTTGTAAACTGGGTAGGCAAAAATTTGAAGTGGAAGCATGCTCTAATGGAATTATGGAGGTTAGGTATGGATTTTGATTTAAGGTTTTTGCTTGTATTGTAATGGATGCATCCTTGTAAGCTATCATCTGGACAAATGTTGTCCTACTTAGGTTGATTTAAGCATGAAATCACCCCACTGAATAGGAGTACTTGTCTGCAAGAGGAATTTAGTGTGCTGTGAAAAAGGGTGTGAAGGTACAGAGGGCAAACTATGTTGCACCAGCTTTCTTCGTGGGTATCTGTGAAGCACAGCTTGATTCACATTCAAAGTGCAGTGAAATATCATCTGCAGAGACAAACACTGGATGAATTAACATGAAATAGCTAGGATGCTGTAAATTCATATCCCAGCTTGCTGCCAATGCAGGCAAGGTCTCAAGAACTCCACTTGTTCAAAAATAGTACATGGGAGATCAGAATATATCATATCGCAGGAATGCCCTTTCCAAAACGGTACCTGCAATAACATATGATATAATGAAGGTGCAATGAATTTTCCGAGCTGACAGTATTAAAAATAACAATGTACACTGCTCAACTCTAGGACTGCTTTCCACAGTAATGTCAACAAAGAAGCTGAGATAATTTCCCCCTGCTGACTTATTTTTTCCAGCTAGATCAGTGAGCTCATCAGCTCCCATCTTCTGACAAGCCAAGTGAAACTACTAATCCAGACTCCCTTTGTCACAGGAGTTGCAATCAACCAGCTGTTGACTGAATACCCAACCTGCCTCATGTGGCCTCTCCCAGCAGGCACAATTTCAACTTGGAACATATAGCAGGTTCAAAGTGCTACTGAATATGACAGGCAGAGCAAGAATATTTGCATCCAGCTGAAGCAAACATCTGGCTTCATACCCTGTTCTCACTAAAATAAAATAATGATCCTTCAGCACGCATACAGAATCAGCACCAAGCCTAATTTAGATAACACTTTTCACCGAGTGGGTAACAATTTACTGGCACAGGTTGAGCCAACCAGTTAAACGGTCATTACCATGCTGGTGCAACAAACTGGGTGTTACTCTAAGCAATGTCCACCTTTGTGGTCCATAAGTGGTGCTGCAACACTACAGTTTTGCTGTGTGAATGTCAGACCTCAAAGAGGGTGCCTATCATTAGACATCCCACGATGTGCAGACTTGTCTGTCCCAGACAGTTCTGCCAAGCTGAGAAAATGCACTGTGAATCCTACTTGCTTTTTCTACACTTGCCTAGGTGTTTCTGGGAGCCCAGTTCACAGCGTAGAGTCTATAGGACACTAGAGAGTCCTACAGGACACTAACATCCTCTAAGGTACTCATCTGATCAGTTGTTTCCAGGCAGCAGTGTTCATCTCAGGAGAATTGCAGCAAGGGGACTGCAGGCTGTTGACAGTTGAGTAGTCTTAAATGCATCATCATTTGCAAAGTGATTGAAGTCCCAGCCACCCAAGCACAGCCTGACTTCATTTCATCCTTCCAAGCACAGGTTCAAAGGCCAAGTAAGCCTGAATGCTATGTGCAGGCATGGTACATGGATTAAGAAGAACACATGAAGAGCAATATGGGATGGGATGTAGTGGTATAAGCATTGGCTGTACATATTGCAATGTTTTATTTACAGATCCTACATGTCTGTATTGTAACTGAATTACAGATAGGACAACATACCTCAAAAATATGACAATACTATTGAGTAGGTTCAGTATTTGCAATTATTGTTTGAAAGATGAATAAATTTTACACATAGGTACTAAGGTGTACTACAGCTGCAAGTATTAACATCTGACTTGGGATCTTCCCAAAAGAGAAACATACTGAAATTAAGTATGTCAGTCTGTTATGCATCTAGATGTGATACCATTAGAACAATCTCTGTTTTTGCTTTACATTTAAGTATTACCCATTCACCCTCAAGCATCAGGCTGATCTCTTCAACCTGTTTACAACAGCACTGGCCATTCCAGTCAGAAAGCCCCAGGCACGCCCATGTATTCTTCAACTTACTACCAGCATCAAACACACAGTGAATTGGCACAGTCACACCAGATAAAAATCTGCCTCAGTCTCTGGAGAGTTATGTTTTGTGCTGTATTCACTTGGCAACAAAATAAGAGAAACCAAAATGTTTATTAATATGCACTCAGTATCTGCTGTGTTTCACAGCTGTGGGTGGCTGTGCCCACAGAAGCGCACCGCTGAAGAGAAAGTGTCCCCGTGCAACACAGTGTATTGGCTGGTGCACGCAGAGAAGAAATCTTCAACTGGTGCTCAGTGCTTCACGCTGCGAGACCACAATGATATTTTCAGTCATAGATCCTGTAGAAAGACTCTCTGGGCCATTAAGCCCATGCTCAAATTGCTTAATGCACAGTCAGGAAAATGGGGTGCGTCTGGAAATCCAGCACAAGGTTAATGCCTCATTTAGGTCTTGTGTAGCACTCCCAAGCACAGCTCAAAAGGGGGCTAAGTTCCTCATAAGACGTGTATGGATCTGCTACACCAGAGTGATTTTGATCCCAGTCTTCTGGCAGTGAATGTCTGCCATAATATCCTACATTTTCTACATTTCTAAACTTAACTTTTGAAAATGCAGCACAGGATCAACTCTCTGTTCTCCTGTGAAAGTCTGTTTTGGTCAGGCATAGCCCTTTCCGCGTTATACTACAAAGTACACATTTGCACAAAGAAGGTACCGACGAAAAGAAACCACCCTCACATTCTAGGTCTCACCCTAAATGGTCGGGACACAGTCAGTGATGCATGAGGTACATGATGCACCCCACCTATAAGCTCCCCAACACTATTTTTTGACGTGGCAAACAAGCAACAATGAGCCAATGTTTAGAAAATGGTACAAGTCACAAGCTAATTTTAAAAGCATGATCTACATATTACTATTGAAATGAAAATCATTCTATATATAAATCCCTAGCTTTGAAGAAATACATACACACATATGTTCCTGTAATTTCTACCTATATAAGAGGAAAAGAAACAAAACCAATGAGAAGTTTTTTAATTAAGTAGAATTAAGCCTCATTACTCATAGTCCTAGACTTCACCAAAAGCCCTAATCAGCAATGGTAGTAACATAGTTCACCACTTTTTCTTTTTTGAGTATATGCATTTTTAAGCTATTCATTATGAAAAAAATCTGACTACTAAATATTTTTTAAAGCATACCAAACTGTTTAAATTAACAGCTGCTTATAATAATGATTATATGTGTAATTCAGCAGTTATGTGGTTAATCCTGGACAGTCCCATTGATTTCAATAGAATAAAAAGTACTGATTTAGGCTTTTGGAAAATGCTGGATTTTTTTCTTGTATCACCCTTATTTACTATTGAACCAACGTAATATTTGCAATTTTCTTGTTACAGTGATAGCAAGAATGTCAGATAAACACATTTCAAAACCAGAAATGCATTTGAGAGAAAACCTGAGTGGTTCTTATATTTTCAGAAAGACAGATAAGCAAACTAAGTTTTGGTTCAAAATCTACTTTTATATATACAGCGAATATTTAATTCCACTTAAGAATCAGCAAAGGCTTGTTTTGGCGTTTAAATAGCAGGCTGTCAGCTCTGTTTAAGTGTGTGACTTGCTTTCCTCTGTTTTCACAAAAGATATGGCAAAAGTTAAAAGTCATATTTCATTCAGTGCAACAGAAGGAGCTGAGCGTTAGTATAATTTGGTTTTAGCTGCTGGAATAGTTATGTCTGCATAGGACACTCATCTGCTGACTACCCGGACCTTGTGCAGGTCTGAACCGAAAGCATTTGAGCCAAACCTGTGCTGTATGTGCAACCCCATGCTTCTGGGGCAAACAGCAGGGGAGTGTCTGACTCTGGCTGGCCTTCAAAGGTCTCCTTGCCCCAAAGTCCCACACTCCTCCATCCTCTTTAACTCAGAACCATCAGAAAATTCTCCAGGAAGCACAGTGTGCTGTGTCTAAGCTGTTATTTGAAGAGACAGGGAGAAAGGCGCACGGAGGATGACAAGAAGAGAAGGACAGGGATCTGCAGATGCTCACTACCACTGCTGGCATGGGGTGCAGACCCTGGGGTGTGTGGGGGTAGTGGGACGCACCAGGGATGCTGTACAGGAAGGGAGAGTCTGATGCCAGGATAATAAAGGAATGACAGATATGGCTTGCAAGATGAATTCCTCTGTGATGCACCTCTAGCCTCTCTAGCCAAGGAGGTGGTTAGATCTGGAGTTAGTATGTTAAGTACCAATGGGTTCATCTCACATATGACATGCTATGACTCAAAAACTGCAAACTGATTTTCTTCATTTGAGTTTTTTGACAAATTTTATGCATGCTGTGTAAAAGAAGTATTTAAAAGTGAAAGCCTTCTGCAATCACCTGTGAAAGGTTAATGTTTACCAAGTTACAGACCAGCCAAGCGACAGCTCCTGAAGATGGAGTAAGACGCAGTGAAGTACATCCGGGACAAAATCATGTTTTAAATCTGCTTTAAATTTCTAAGCCCACAAGCTAAAATATAATTTGCTTCTAGGAGTGTTGTCCTAGTGGAATATGGGCCAGTGGAATATGGATTTGTTTACCACACTTCAAATGAGAAAGCTGCAACAAAAACATCTCAGGCATACCCTTAAATTCTCCTGTTTAAGTGATGTTTGTCACTGCTCTTACTCACAATATATAGATAAGCCGTATGTGAAACACAATGTTCAGAAAGTTGCAAAAATTCAGTTAAAGCACATTCAACCTACTATTTTAAAAAAAGTAATTACAAATTTGGAACTCAGGCTTTCCACAAAGCATCTAGACATATTCCAATTTCATTTAATCCACTTCTGGATTAAATAGTCCTCTGCCAGAGATTTCATGACCTGAAAATGGCTGGCTCCCCCTCTGTCACACATGCCTCTGGGCTACTGGCTACTGGCATTTGGGAAATGCCATTTAGTTGAAACCCAAAACATGTACCATCTCTCTCACAGATAAACCTAAAATGAAAAGTATCATCAGTTCCTGTCCCAGGTCTTCACTGACAGGTCCTGTACACAAAGTATACCACAAACATACACATACAAAGGGAGAGATAGCAAAAGGATTTTTTTCTCTAACCTCTGAACTTCCAGTATATTCTTATATATATGAAAGTTTCTCTCGAGGGACTTCACTACTTGAAGAAAATCAGGATGCCAGCGCCAAACTCTCAGTACCTGTGACTGTTTGGGACATCTCTGACAAAGCTCTCCATTAAACCATTGCATGCACTGACTTCTCTGCAGTTAAATGAATGCAGACAGTAAAAGTGTAACAGCTCTCTGTTACTTTTTGCATAAATGATTTAAACATGCTGTATCACCTGTTTTCATATGAAACAAGTGTATTTTGGAGCACCATCAGTTAAGGGGAAATGGCCATTCTTATTCAATGCCTGCACAGCACTTGGTTTCAATATTTAGCTGTTCTCTGGACTGACTTTCTACAGATAGAACTCCTCTTTTCCAAAAAGCATTGCAAATTATCTGAGTCACTGTCAGTCTTAGGAAGCCAAGAAGCATATGTGTGCAAGGATTTCACTGGGCTTTGTGGTGGTAAGGGGGGAACATGGACACATGTTGGCTGTGTGTCACATGTGGTCAATGCATTTGCACTGCTCAGGAAAGGGCTAGTACAAGTGTCTAAAGTACTCTGCCACCACTTGCATTTCAAGCTTATTTCCTTCCCATGCAATAGTGGTTTCATAGTGGTTGGGCTCCTCAAGGGGCTTGGGAAATCATTCTTCAGGAGAACTGGAATGAGGGAGACCAGCACGTGAAGGAGGTGATTAATCACCTCCCCTTTGGGCGGAAAACACTAACTTTGGTGAGAGGACTCACTGGCACATTGAGTGAAGGGTGGCCCAGGGGCTTCCTTCTGCTCTTCCGTGTGAGGCACAGAAATGCTGGGTGATGCTTGAAGGACTGCAGAAGATGCATGGCTGCTTACAGACATCAGGAAGAGACTGAGGGACTGAGGACAGAAAAAGGAGAGGAAAAAGGCGTGATGAGGAAAGTGACATGTCTAGGATTCTGCTCGGGGTATATAAACCCAGATAATTTTATGCATTTCTTAGAAGAGGGATGAAAGGAACAAACCACAAAATGTTTTAGGACTGTAACTGAGCTCACAGGGTTGAACCGGGAAAGCTGAGCAGATGGAGTGACAAAAAACCAAGTGTACTTCCAGGGCACTCTCGGAGTGCTTTGGCAGTGTGAAAAAAGAAAAGGATGAGTGGTGGAAATCACTGGGAAATCTGAAACAGCTGACATACAACTGCAGGGTATAGTTGGGACCTATTTGAGAGCCAAGGAAGTTACTGAAGAATACAGGGGAAATGGTAGGAGCAATGGGCCTCACTGTGGCTGAGAAGAGAATCAGAGAGGAATTTAAAGGAAATCAAAACAAGATGGCAGAGGGGACCCACTGAGAGGAGAGGGGAACACAGGAGAAAAGATGAAGGAAGCTTAAGGAGACCAAAAGATGCTGAGAGTTGTGCTGGCATCAGGAAGGAGATGCTGTGGCCTGGAGCAGGAAGATGGGTGAGACCTGCTAGAGGAGGCTGCCAGAGACTGCAAAAGAGATGGATGAGATGGGAGAAAGGGAGATGGGGGCAGCAAGCTGAGGGAACCAGCTGAGGGAGATGTCCTTCTTCCCAGCAAGAAAAGACAGCAGAGGGGCAGTTGGAGAGGAAGAGTGAGAAAGCTTAGCTTAGGGAATAAAAAAACAGGGAGACTCAGTAAACTTCACATTTTTATTAACCGACAGCAGGAAAAATACTATACAAAGTCAAACACTTGGGTGTGTGTGCTACCTCTGTGTGTGGACTGAAGGGCACTGGGGAGACCTGGGGAGGGGCTAGTTTTCTCTCTTTGAGACTAACTGTATGTAACCAATGTTGACTCTTCAGCTTTACTGAATATAGCAAACATTTGGATGCTTGATAGGGAGGATAATGAATGCTTTTCAGTGTATATATTTGGCATTATGTTGCAATTCCCCACCAGCATGTTCTTCCAGAAAACTAAAGAAGAATCCAAGACATGTGCCTTGCTGGCACTGAAGTGCAGCTCCAATGGGTCGCCTGTGTTGGCATGTGCTGGCCTGAGCACCCTCCTCCTCTCAGGGTTTTTGTGCCAGTTGTTAGCTGCCTGCTTTGTTTAACTGCCTGTTCCTTTCATGGTCTCTAACCTTCAGCAATCCTCTCACTTGCCCTCCTGTGCTTTTCACTCCATCATCAAACACACTGACCTCCCCTCTTCTGCTTCCTAATTTTTTCCTTCTGACCTTCTTTCCCAGCTGTCTCTGATCTCACATCCCATCACCGCTACTCCAACTTTTTGCATCCATAAAGCCCCTGTACAGGTATCCCAGCTCACTCCTCCACCAGCACTGCTCTCCCCTAGGCAAGCCATGTAGCAGGTGTGCGTCCAATAAATTTGTGTTTCTCAGAAACTATCAGAACTTCTCTGCATCTGTGAAGTGCTACTACGAGCGCTGGTACCTCCAGGTACTTCACAAAGTGTTCTGCACCTCACCTGCTCCTGTGCTTCCTCCTGACAACAGCCCTGTAACAGTCTCCTTGTCCCCCTTGACGTTCCTCCACCTGTGACTGAACCTCAGGAGGATCCTGCCTGGGTCGTGCCTGACATTTCCACCTGCTCCTTCCCAGTCATCCCTCCCTGGACCTCTCTTGACTGCCTTCGCTTCCTCTCTTCCCAGAGAGGGCATGCTGCCAGGGTGGGACGTGATGGGAGGACGCAAGGAGGTGGCAAGAAGTTTTGCTGAGTTTCACACAGGGCTGGCTATCATTTCCTTTTACAGCATGCTACAAGCTCAAGCCACTCTCATAACTTCTACCTGGTTTTCCCCTGCCAGCATCGGAGGCTAAATATAAGCTGATGGAGCTGGCCCTGTGTCCCTGCCCATATCTGGCAGTGCCTGGCATTCCACCGCGATTTCAGAGGGCCGATGCTTTTCACGAACTTGGCAGCTGAAGAGAGCCACTTCTCCCTGAATAAGCTGTATTTGTTTCTGAAGGAATAGGAAACACATTGCTAGTTTTCTCTTCAGTGCAAAAGGCTATGCTGCAATTTTCTTTTGAGTGCCTATGTTCCACTCCACCTCCGGGAAAAAAAAAAGTCACGCCAAAAACTTGTTCAGACAGTGCTGCTTGTTGTTCAATGGTTTGTTTGGTAACACTGTGGTTTTTTTTCAGGAAACTGGTATTTTTAAAAAACTGGCAGTTATTAAACAGTGTTTAATGCGTAAGGGAAACTTATGATGAATATGTTAGCATCTGTGCCAGACCAAACATCTGTAGTTTTTAATGAAGCAGGCAACAGGAAATCAGAATTTTAATTCTGTTTTTCAGCTAACATTAATAATCTGCTATTTTAAATTCAACCAAGTTTTTTGGTCCGTAGGGTCAAAAATGAATAGCCCTAGTTCAACAAAGTATTCCTATTCATGAACTAGACATGTGAGTAAACTTGTCCTTAAATTACTTGTTTACACACTGATAAATGTAGATGATAGTTTTAAAAAACCACGGAGGCATATACTAATTCAAAGTAAGTCCAGACAAATGGTGGGAGCCTGCCAATTTTCCAGGTTTTAGGCTTCACTTTCATGTTAGAAATACCTGTATAAATCCAGAGCTGAGGACTAACAGTTCCTAGTTTGACTTGACAAAATATCCCCAGAGAAAACAGTGGCTGCAGCCAGCCTGCCCTCCTCTGCTACCTCGCCCCCAGCACAGCCCCTTGGTGGGGGCTCAGGCCAGTCCCAGGTATTGCCTCCTGCCTGGCTCTCACAGCTCAACCTCCAGTCACCAAAGGGGACCTTTACTCTTTTGGTGCCTACTGGGGAAGGAGGTCTCTGGCAACATCTTTCCTGGCTTCTAATTTTTTCCACTCAGTTAGCAACTAGTGAGGGGGACAAAGAAACCTGCCACAACATAAAAATCATCACAGTAGTGACATACTCAGACTACGTAGAGACACCTTTTGTGAGCTGGGTTACCTGCCTTAATTAAAAAGTAAAGTAAATTAGAATAAACTACCATGAAGGTGATTAAAACCAAAGCATGAAGTGTGTAAACTGTTATGTCATATTTAACAGGCAGGGTAGGCAAAACATATTCCTGACTACACTTACACAGCCTGAGCTTAAGACTGCCATTTGGTAAGTCATGGCTATTCAATAATTTTAAATTGTTCTGTTGATGCAAAAGTTAAGAATTCAACATCTACAGAGGCTGGTACCTTTCACTACAGCTTTTTTGTTCTTGGAATGGCTGATGTAGAAGGGATGTCACAGAAAACAGGATGAAGGAAAGCACCTTGACTGGACGTTTTTGCAGACATACTGCCTATATTATTAGAATGGGCTTGTGACTGGACGAACTATTCAGAAAGTAATTACTGAAAATATGAAAAAGTCGATAATTGCAAAACATTGCTGACCAACTTCAGTTAATACATCTTGGAAGGGCAATGATAGTCTCCAGATAAACTCGGTGAGGAGGAGAAACAGTGTGAGATAAACAAGCTATAGTTCAGCAAGGACAAGGGCAAACTTCTACATGTTGTTTGGAATAAACGACTGTGAAAACGGTAGAAAATGACATGAAGGATCTGTGAATTACCATGTGCCACCAACCAAATGCCAACCATTTCATACTGCTGAGAAAAAAAATGAACGTCATATGGCGATGTATGAACAGCAGTGCCACATGCAAGATGTGCAAAATCATCCTCCTACTCTACTTGCTGCTGAAAGCCTCAGCCTGAATCCTGTGCCTAGATTTAGGCCCCACACTCCATGGAAGATGTGGAATGGCCAAAAGCAAGAAGATTGCTGGAAGTCTGGTTAGCACAGTCTGAGGAAACCTGGGATGAAATGGAAGAGGACTGGGCAAGTGAGAGTGGTCCCAAATTTGCAAAGAAAAAGAAAAGAAATTATTCTCCAGATGCAGTGGATAAATAAGGAGGACAGCTGAGTTGCAAAAGGGGAATTCAGGTTAGACATGATGCAAATGCTGTAGCGGTAGTGCAGTGAAACACAGGAGGAAGCAGTCACAGGAGAAGACAAAGTGCATGGAGAAAAGTATCTGTTATGAAAGATGTAATCTTGTCCTGTGTCAGAGGGCAGATGATGTCTGGAGAGTGTCCCTCCACCTCCGCAATGCTGATGAAAAGTTAAAAATCCTCAGCTGCTATAAACTGGGAAAACTTCATTAATGATGTATGCCAGTAAAGGGGCCTTGCCTGAAATGTGTCCAGTGTAATCATTTTTTCTATCTAATTTTTGGTTTTAGCCCTGAGATTATGAGTAATAGATAGAGGGCTACATCGTTAGCCAGAAATCCTTTAGCTTTCTAAAGGTCAGTTAATCTATGATCTAATCTGATGGTCACTGAAATTAAATGGAAGCAGTTGAGCAGGCTATAATGGAGTGTGGTTAGTGTCTCTAGCCTTCAGTTACCTTGAGTTAAAATATCTTTTATAAGTGAAACAACATATAGGTATGAAATACATTTTGAAACGCATGATGAATCTTTCTGCTGTACTGCAGCAACAAAAAGAAGGCAACCCTGCCTTTCTAGCTATCTGCCAGTTTAAAACAGTTCTCATTAAAAACTCCAAAATGCCTTCAGTGCCTTCTGTTCACCAGTTGATATTCCCATCCTTTGGGAGATTTTATGCAGCTGGGGAAGCAAACAAGATTCACCTGAACTTGGCTGCTCTATCTTGACTTGTTTCACAGTGAGAGCTGAGATGCCCTTTTAAGAGTGGAATACTTCAACCAAGCAAGACCAAAAAAAAAAAAAAAAAGAGAAAAAAAAAAGGAAAAGAAAAGCAGAGCTGGCTATACAGCTCAGCACTTAAAGGAGTACTAAAATAGAAATGTGAAACTTTTCACAGTTATCTATAAGTCTCTGAGGATTTCAAGTCTCAGCACCGTCATTGTTAGTAAATTAAAGATCTGAAAAGCTGTCCCAGTGAGCAGATGCTTTGATCCCTAAACAAAGGTAATATTTCATATTTTTGAGTAATTTTCCCCATGTACTTTCATTTCATATGGCTGGACTTTAGACTGCTTTTCTGCTACTCTTGTAACATATCTGGAAATCCCCTCCCATGTAATGTTACATGTAGGATACTACATGTAGGATACACTGCTTAGTTTGAAGAACTGAATTTTATAATACATGCACAGGCATAAGAAACCAAAGACTCAGGTCAGAGAAATACCCTTCTTTTGACTCTGATTTTCTCATGCTGCGTTTTCTCTAGATTACAATATAACTTAACTTTCATGGATGTCATCTGAAAATGAGAGTCGATGTAATGTAGCTAAATTCTCTCTGTCACTGAATATATTCTGTACATTAACTGGTAGTGTGATGCACTGAAGCACAGTCTTTAATTAAAGTGCAACAATACCACAGTGCAACAGTACTACAGTACCACCACGGCATAGGAACCTGGTGCTGGATATAAAAATAACTGTGTCATATCACTACACAATGTAACTAAGTCAGTGGAGACACTCACACTTGAAACCTGAAGTATTACTGAGCACTGATTTTCAGCTGGGGAAGCTGTGATGAAATCAATGCATGCATTATTCTCCACAAATGAATAATGGCATGAACAAGGACATATTAAACACCTACAGCGCACAGAGCTTTTCACACTGGTTATGAACCAAACACAAACAAAGAGGCTGTGAACTCTCCAGAGCTCTCATTTTGTCTCCCGTGAAGTCCTCCTGCCTGTTTGGGTGCAATATGCAGCATCCCCACAAATGCCCTGGTCCCAACAGGAGAGGGCACTGACTTCAAGTCGGGAGCAAGATCACCCTTCTCTCCTCCTTTTCCTATCCTTGAAGAAAACAAAACAAACTGAAACCACTCCGTACTCCACAGTGAGTGAAGGTAATACCAAAGCCAGGGTGGTGAGGATGCCTCTGCTGACACAAGAGCCAGGGAGTAGCCAACACTGCTTCCCTCCATAACCCTCGGTCATGGGATGTGCTGGCACTGACAGCCGTTCCTGACCAGGGGTGTCAAAGCTCTCTCCCTCAGGGCTGTGAAACCCTCCCTATGCTTGCTCAGCCAACACAGGGACTTCTGGAGAAAAGCAACCCAGAACCAAACACCACCTTTTCCCACAGACAGGTACCTGTCAAGCCAGGACAGCACTGCTCTGCTCTCTGAAGGAGCCAGCACTCTCTAAACGCCCAATGTGGGCGGTCCCTCTGGCTTGCCAGCACAGCTGACACTGTCAGTGTTGCACGGGGACCCCTGCAAAGGTCTGCCTCTGAAACCAGAATCAAACATCCACAGAGAACAGCAGCTGTGCTCCCGCTCTGCACAAAGCATGGCATTCACATATCCTTGTTCCTTGCTACTGCACAGGCTTCACATCCTACGGCAGGGTGCTATGCCATACTGGAGCCCCTGGCGTGATTTTAACATCCTGACACTGTAAAAACAGTTTAGGAAAAGAGGCAGTGTGGATTTGGCATGGGGCAGCGCTGCAGGGATGAGGCAACGGGAACCATGCAGTGATGCTTCTCTGCTTGCTGGGAAATGTCAGGTAGGCACAAACATACAAAAGAGAGAGAGGAGATAGGAGATAGTTACCTAACATGACGAAGGGAATTCCAAGGAAGGTGGAATTGTATTTCCCACCAGTCAGATTGATGATCCCAGCTGCAGTCAGGGTGGCAAGGGTCACAGTCAGCAATCCCAGCAGGCCAAGCCAGGGTTTGCTGCGGACACAATCCTGCATGGAGCAGCAGAGAATGGCCAAGGTGACCACAAGGACCAAGCTTGTGATCAGGTAGCGTTCTGACACCCTGCTCGTCTTCTGGAAATCCTCCTTCAGCGAAGAAGAAGTGAAAGGATACATTTTGACTTTCCTGTTGGATTTCTGGAAAAGTTCAACAGTGTCACAAAAAATGGATTCCCACTTCTCTGCCACCATGTCATTCAAGGAGTTGATTGCCTGCAAGTAGTAGGTGAGCTGAATGGCTTCTGCAGACTTCACCTGGTCCTTGCTGTGCACAGTAACCCCACCGAGCTGATGCCCGTTATACACTTCCCTGCCATCCTTTAAGTGAGTAATCGGATAAGTGATTGCAAAATTAGTTCGATTAGAAGAACGAGCAGCCTTTAATTCCTCCAGTACATGCACTATGTCGTCCACTATGCATGTCTTGTCATTGTTCAGGATACATATATGGGCAAACGTGTAATTGAAACCAGGTCTTTGAACTTGGATCCTGGTCACTGCAGAGTGCAACTACAAGGGAAAGAGAAATCACACACGTTATTCATCAGTTCATCTCACACAGCAGCAGCCAGAACAACAGCAGCTCCTCGCTGCTGTCCCTGTCCTATTTGATCTAAGCAACAACAACAAAAGTTCTGGTGATGGTGGTATTAATAGCACACTCATTGCAAAAAAAAGGAAACATGCATCAAAACAGAAGTATTATTCCCCCATGTCCTTTGCTGATAACTGTATTGTCTTGCTGTGAGTTGCATCTGTGCCATGTGCATCTGTTGTGTGGCCTCTCTAAATAAGCAAACTCAAAAGGTCCAGACCTCCACTTTCAAGTGATCTAGGCCAGAACACAAGGGAAATCTACAGACCAACCATGTCCAGGGACACTGTTGTGCTCAGGATTGCCCAATGACTCTCTCAAAAATGAACTTGAGGTACAGAAGGCAGAAGGGTAACATGACCAGGTGTGCCACCTGTGTAGGATGTGCCAGCAGCCTGGCAGTGTCAGGGCACTAGCACTCACTTAAAGGATGGGCTACAGCTGCATGCCCTACATATAGAGACTGTTGGCACAGCAGGAAAAAGATAGCTGGCAATAACTAACTTGCCCTCTTTTCCCCTCCCTCTTTCCCCCATCAAATCCTCGGTAAGTCTGAGAGCAGGAAGCAATGACAGAGATGGACACTGGTTTTCCTTTTCTCTTTCTGAGAGGTTCTGTAAATTAGCGAGGGTCTCCTAACCTCAGGGTCTACAGGTTATTGTTGGGTCTAGCAGCTTTTACTGCAGCCTCCTTTGTAAGTTGTTTTGCATGCTTCTGAAATTTGCCATGCCTGAGCTCTGACCCCAAAAGCATTCAGTTATTTTTGAGCATGAGAAAGACCAAAATCACCATTTCTTCTTGAAAAAATATAGAAAACTCTTGCAACCTTTTCTGAATCCATTTTAGTCAACATAGAAGATACAAGAAATCTAAACAATGGCAAGGGAATAGCCCTAACAG
This sequence comes from Pseudopipra pipra, assembly GCF_036250125.1. Taxonomy (NCBI): domain Eukaryota; kingdom Metazoa; phylum Chordata; class Aves; order Passeriformes; family Pipridae; genus Pseudopipra; species Pseudopipra pipra. The sequence continues at coordinate 105,578,126 of NC_087550.1, read as the reverse complement.
GCTGGGTTAGCAACATTTTTAAAAAAAAAAATATTGAGTTCACTAATGTTTGGAGCCTTAGCAAAGTACAAGCTGTTTTTTTGCAAACTTTTCTTGCAAAATGATAAGGCCTCATTCACCACGATTACCACTTAGCTCCTTCTGTGCCACCCCACCTGTGCAGAGAGTTCCAAGACCTTCCATAAGGATGCTGCTGAGGCCAATACTAGAATACCCACCACAAGTCTGAGCAGACTTTCCCTGTGGCTGTGATGTCCTTCACGGTGGGTAGCCCCAGAGAAGGTGATCCAGGAAGGATGTCCCTCCACTCTTTTCAAGGTGGCACAGGGGGTAACCAACAACCCAAATGTCAGGGCCCCCTGCACACTCCTGTGCATCTGCTTTGTGCATGGCTTGGTGGGAGATGTGACCTCTCAAGGTGTGAGCAGGGACAATGCAGAGGGGCACACACCCCTTGTGCTGCTTGGGTGCAATGATCTCATGGACCTGGCTGCACAGCTGGTCACTTGGATGCCACATCTGATGCCCTCGGGGAAGCAAATCACGGGATCTGCTCTGAGGAACTGCATGGATTTATCCTCTGGTCCCTGTTACACCGGGGGAATTGATGCAGAGGTGCATTGCAAATGTGTGGTGGCAAAAGAGAAGGAGAAGCCCTCCTTCACCTGCAGAGTGGGGAGACGACAGCTCTTCCAGGGAGCTGAACAGCCAAATCAGAAGGACTCTCTTTTCCCTAAAGGGGGAAACAGTTATTTTGTGCCTTCAGATTTTGAGCAAGAGACCTGGCTACAGGGATTTTTTTTTTATCTACTTGCATGTGCTGTTTTCCACTGTAATCCAAAGAGGAGACTCTTCTGCCCAGTAAAGAGGCTGGAAACAGGTGATATTTAATGGAATTGGCTCCTTTCTGATGACAAACATTGTTTAAAAAATATAGAAGATTGCGTACATGAGAGCAGTAGAACTTATACACTCCTCTGGTGGCAACGGACAAAATGGCTAATAATCATGGCTAAACTGTTGCATCTGTTGAAACTAAATAGTCATAGTGACTTTTGTGTGGTATTTGAGACCTATTTGTAGAAAAAAACCCAAACCATCATTTATATGGTACCATCAATCTGATTGTTTTGTGATTACATTGCACAATCTGTGATGGGTATAAATTGAATTATGTTGCCTCTGTTCCTCAGGATAATGTGACATCATAGAGGCAAAGATTACAACATTCCTATACTCTCAACCTTTTTCTCTAGCAGCTTGGGGGTGTATTTTTCCACATTTGAGTAGTTTTTATTTTTTTGACAGAAAAATAACAGTTCAATACTGACATTAGAAAGATAAGTTTGAGAAATGAACTAAACTAACAAATCTTTTCACAGTACTGTGAGAAAATGATACCTGCCCATGGTGAGGAGCAAAATTTTCCATTGTGGTGGGAGAACAAATAACTTTCCGTGCAACAGATTAGGGTCTTCTGCACAACTTTCTTATAAAAAAAAACCCAAACAAATTAGAATATTTGAAGGAACATGCCAAAGAAATGAACCTGTATGGATAATTCTTCCCGTCTTTTGAGCTTGGGGTTGCAAAGCTCCACTTTGAAAGAGCTGTTATGGGATACAAATTCAAACGTACATCATTATAGCGTGAGGAGAATGCCCTGATTTACTGAGTCAAAGACAGATATCTGATTTTAATTTTTTTACAATGGGAGCTACTGTATGGTTTTCATTGACAACAGTTATAAAATCAGATGTCATATAAAGAAGCACAGCTGAGGGCAATGAGGAGGAATAGAAGGAATTTCCTGCCTTTATTAATTCACAATACAACTCCTTCAGAGAGGATCCATGGAGTGACACAATGCAGAAAAAACTAAACTGACATGCAACTTTTATCAGTGTGTGTTGCTATTTACCCATCCTGTCTCTCTGCTGCATTTGTTTCCTTCTACATCTGAAGCACTTTCTTTTTAATATTTAGGTTATAAAATAACCTTATCTGTCACAGCTGTTACATCACCTTTAGTGAAAGGCTAGAAGCTAAATGTCATACTTAACATCCTCCTTTCCTCTTGGCAATGATCCTTTCTGACTCAAGTGCCCGTTCTGCAGCAGTGGCCTGTGCTTTCTGCGAGACTGTGCTGGGCTGGACCGGGCACTGCTTGGGGGGAACCTGCCCATGGAACCTCCCAGCTATGGGGCTTCAGGGAGGAGAGGAAAGCAGGCAGACAGCTTTGTGTCCTGGCACACCCTGGCAGCTGAGCAGCCCCCAGAGCTGGCTGCCAACTTGTGCAGTTTAGAGCACAAGATATATCCTGAGCTTTGCCAGTGGTCATAACATTTGGTCTCCAATTGGCAGCAAACAGCCAAAGAGGAGAAAAACTTGCCTTTCCCTCCATCCCAACAAAGTATACTGAGAACTGCCCCAGAACAACCAAGGATTCTGCTCTGGGAAGCCTGACTTAGACTTTCATCCTCAAGACAAATACATCACTATATCTGCACTTTGCTTTTTCAGATCAGATCCTAGCAAAAACCCTCAGCCACCTCAGTGCAGGGCAGGGCAGGGCAGGGCATGCTGCAGCATGGCTGCAGGCTCTCTCTTCTCCCCCTTTACTTGCCTGTGACTGCCTGTGCACCACAGGGCTGCTGCCTCTTCCCCGCCGAGAACTGCAGTCCCACGGCACTCTCCTTTCTGCTGTCATGCTGGAAACTCAGCTGTGGCCACATAGATTTTTCCACTTGCATCCAGAGCCTACTCTCATAACCCTGGGTGACTGGCTTCCACAGAAAACAGAAGGTCCAAAAGCTTACAAGGGTACACACATCCTGCGAATTCAAGGGATTACACAGTCTGCAATTTGGCTTGCCTATGGTACACCAGGAGGTCCCCCAGGAAACTTCAGTCTGTTAACAGGGCATGCTAAACGCTGTTGTGTGATGGGGACAATATGATAATGCATAATGCATATTGCACTCCTCAGTGCAGAGGATTTTAATAGCAAGTAACCATACTCTGAACAAACCTGGCATCTAGTTCTGGGACAAACGACTGACTACCAGACTCTCATTTATTCAGCTGTTTTCTTATCCTTACTGATCCTATTAGGAGAAAGGGAAATTTAAAGGAATAATAAAAGCTGAATGAACGTTTTTTCTTGAAGGGAGACATATACTGCGTGCTCATCACTCACAGCTTTTTCAGCTAGCTAGCAGTGCAAGGAACCAAAAAGCAGTTTACTGCTGAGATGCCAGAGCACTGCAGTATGAGAACTGCACAGCTCCCTTGCCATGGTGGCACACGGTCCCTGAAAGTGCTCAAGCACAAAATAGTAACTTCCACCTTTTCCTTTCATTGTTGTTTAAACAGTGACCATCACTTGCACTTCCCCTCTCTTCTGAAAACGGTGCCGTGTGTCCCACACCATGCCAGAGATTTCTAGAACAACGTTTTCTCTTCTTCTAGCCTTTAGTCATTTGCACTTGGTAACATCTTGGTCTCTGTTTACTTTAAGTCCCAAGCTCACTCAGCTATTTATTTTAGAAAGCGAGGAAAGATGGCTTCAATTGGGAGACAAATCCCTTTTGGCAAATCCCTCCGGGTGAGGGCTGTGTTGGTCTCACCTCCACACCGAGCCACATTTAAGCCTGTGGCACAGCTGAGAGATGAGAGGTGGTGAAATCGCACTGCCCCACCAGCTGGTTCTGCCTGTGGGCATAGAAGATGCCACGAAGCGAAAGCTAAAATCCTTTCACTTATCCTGGGCTAAAACATTTTGCACCAGGGCCTCAGAGAGCAACGGCTAAAAATTCTTCAAGTTGTTTTTGTCTGCTGGTCCTCCAACCTCTGCCACCAGCACAGGAAGACAGGTGCCAGGAACCAGAGCCCCTCTGTAGGCTCAGTTTGGGTGCCTTGGGATGGCCAAGTCCCGCACTGGGCTCTGTGAGACAGCTCTCCACAACTTTCAGCACTGGCATCAAAGCTGAACCTGAAGGCAAAGGGGTTGTACTTGGAGATGTATGGTCAGGACAGAAAGAAAAGCTTGTTTTTATTCTTAGTTCCATGCAAAAGATGCAGGGAGATACAAGAAGGGGTAAGAAAAACCTGTAATCTCCTTGCTTTGTTGAGAAATCCTTTCTTTAATTCAAAAGTGAGCAGCTATTACCAGAATTTTGTCAATTTAATCAGGTAACAAAAAAGTCTGCAGCCTCCCTGTGAAGGAAACAGATCCCATCCCAGCAGGGAGAGGTTAGAAACTGCTGATTCACCTGCAAAATGATCCAATCCCAGAAATCCTTTAAGCTCACATTACATAATCTCCTGCCCCAATCAAAGTTGCAGGCAAAGGGGATGAAGGACAAGGACCCAGCGATAGCCACTGGTGTCCCACAGGGGTCTCACCTCACTGGTGGCACAGCTTTGCTCCCAGGGAAACTCCGTGGTGACAGTGACAGCAGCATGCAACGGGACCCTTCAATATTTGCCAAGGTCCTACACCCAGCTCATGAAAAGACATTCTGGCTGTCTTAGAAGCTGCCATCATTTTTATTATTAGAGATGTGTACAACTACCTCCTGCTTATCATATATACCTCAAAAATATATTTGGTTTTGCTGCTGAGCAACATGTGATGTTTATAGGGGACACCACTCACTGTAAGGACTCGATTATACTTTGCTACTTGACATACAGTTGATGAATAATCAAAAAGACAAAACTAGCTAGATATATGGATGTCCTCCTGTACTGCCAATGATCTGGCACATAAACATGTTTTACTCACAGGAGTATGATCTTTGCAATGCCCTATTACTTTGCCGTTACTGTTATTATATGACTCTGTTCAGTCTTTCAGTCGGTATCTGATGGCTCAAATTAAATATTAGCTTTGCTCATCAGTGTTGCTACTCTTAAAATTTTTTTACTGTCATTTTCACCAAGTCTATTTTTTTCTCTGACTCTTGGAGTCTGAAGTATTGTGATTTTTTTTTATCTCAGCTTTCATTAAAAAAAAAAGAAATGTAAAGAATGTTTGATCTCATGGTTATGGAGGAAAGCCTGAGAAGGCTTTGAACTCATTATCTATTACTGCTTAAAATCTCATCACTGTTTTGGGTTCAAGACGAAAAACTAGAAAGCAGGATTAAGACAGTAATTTTAAATATATGCTTCATTTTTATGTGAAGCTGGTTTACTCTTTTAGTTATTTTTACAGGTAACTTGTGCCAAGGAAAATGAAGAGACGAAAAAGCTTTTAATGGATAGCTATAAATTTCTTCACTTTTTCTATGATCTCAGTAATCTCTGGCATGTCATATCTTTGCAGTGTACTTTTTTTATTCACGTTAAGAGATGGCCTCAGATAAAACATAAAAAGGTTATGAGAGGGAAAAGACTTCCACAGCTTCCAGCTTAATTCACGAAAGAAAACACTCTGGGATCTGCAGACATGGGCAAAATGAAACTTTCAGGAGCACATTTTCATCAGAAGGTGCAGGAAGGGAATGCAAGGGAGCCCCAGATGAGGGCTGTGCCCTGCTGACCATGGGTCCAGGGCAGGGATTCAAAGGAGGCTGGTGGGCAGTGGCCTCCTGGACCATGCCAGTCTAGCCAAGGGACGAAGAGCGTGCACACAGCCGACAGAGGAAGCCAATGGATCCTAATGGCTCAGGATAAACATTAGAAGTCACAGCTGCAGAGCATGCAGTGAGGATGGCTATGAGTAGCTGGGCTCTTTTTCTATCAGTCCTACAATCAGGTTTCCTGAAGAGATGCTAAGATACTAATTATGCACGGTATTTATTTTTGTAACTAATTTTTTTCAGCTGTCCAAAACACGGTGAATTATACTTTCTCCAAACAATTTTCATAAAAATAAAATCTAAAAATTGTTCAAACTACAAGTCATCAACTGAGGGACAACTATTAGTGCTCCAAGTGGCAGATGTGCGTGCATTTACATTTCCATCTGTCTTCTTGGTAGCTACAGAAAATCGCTAGATATCATTTTTCTTTTCTAATCTGAAGTGGAGAAGCTTTTCTAATCAATACCATCTTAATTCTGACAATCACCCTTGTAAATCTGCCTGAATTTGTTCCACCAAGAGAAGTCCACTCTGGTTTTTGGGCTTACTGCTGCTGGAGGACAGGATGCCTGGGCAGCAGAAACCCCTCTGCATAGCCTGGTGTGCAGCTGTGAGATTGCTTTTTCATGATGGGGAAAAAAAGAATAAAACTTCGCTCCTATGTCTGATCTTGCATCAGTTCAACCACCAGTGGCTTTCTCTATTCACCTCAGATCTCTCCATAAACACCCTTCCACCTTTATACTACTTCTCAGAGGGCTGGAGACACGGTGCAGGCTCTTGCCAAGGGCTCCTCCAGCAGAAGCCTGAGGAATAGTCCCTTCTTCGCTGCAGGGAAACCTCAATATCTGCAAGTTCACAGCTCATCGCATTAATTAACAACTTGGCTCCTCCTTCTCTCTTCCAACAGGAGAGCAGGGGTTTTCCTGCTGTAAACTCCAACTTAAAGGCAAGGCCTTGTCACCGCTTTTGGGAAGCCCAGATGTGTCAGTGGGGATTGCTGGCAGCTCTCCTGGAGCCTTGTGGCACTGCCTGGGGTGCTGGTGGCCTGGCCTCAATGGCTGTGATGCACAGACATTCCTGGCCTCTCACACCTGCCCTGCCCACCTGCTGTGCTCTCCCAGAAGGGTGATGCCCCATCACATACACACGTCTGGCCATGCAGTGAAAAATCCTGTCCCCATGTGATCTGTTTGTCACAGGGGAGACGAGGTTTGACCTTCCAAAGGCAGGAAAGGCGAGGCAACATGGACTGCTGGGGCATTCCTAGCACAGGCTGCCTGGCTGGCCGCAGCACAGGGTTGTAGGGCACATCACAGCACAGACTGAAGCAGGAGGGAGGGCAGAGGGCCCCTGTCCTGGCCGGTGCTACTGGAGCAGGGCATGGGGGTAGTGGGGACCAGTGGGATGTGGTCGTCCTCCCAGGCACAGGCAACTTTAGGACTTCTGCTCTAGCCACGGACCAGTACCTGCAGGAGAGACCAAATCCTCTTGCCTGCAGGAATCACACGGAGGAGTTCCTGCTGCTGACATCTGGAGCTCAGGGGGGTTTCCGTACACACTTCCACACTTGCAACATGCTATTTATCTTCCCTCTTCCTCAGCTGTGCCCAGATCTTACCTGCATATCTTAATTCTCATCTGTTTTCGCATAAGATACATTTTAGCCCTGCAGCATTGTGCTGCTATGACAACAGGCTTGCACTTCTACTGCTTTCACACCCTTGTTTTTCTTGTATTAGGACTCTTCCCCTCATCTCACAGCCTTGCTCTAAAGACATGACTTCATCCTTTATATTTGTCAGCAGAATGCACTATTTGTTCTACAGACTGTTTCCCTGGAAGTGTTTTTAGTGCCTGAGAGAAGGTGAAGACCTACTACATCCATTGCCAGATCCACAGCTGAGTGCTTGTGTCCAGGCACTCAGAAGTAGTCAAAGTTTTAAAATAAAGGGTACGTTGTGCTAGTCAGGGTCAAAACAGACCCAGATTTTGGTTCCACTAAACAACCACAATCCACTTCCACCGACTTTGAAAATAATGGTTTAAGCATGCCATGTTTGTACAGCAAAGCATTTGGAAATACCACAGACATAAAACATAAACATGTTATTTCTAAAGATGGTTGTTTCCTCCAGGAGTTTCCTCACACATACAAAGTAAGTGAGGAAATCTGTGAAGACCACAGACAGAGCATGCTGGTGCACACATGAACAGGAACAGAATAATTAAGGAGCAGAGAGAGGAAATAAAACCCCAAAAAGTACGAGGTCTGCAAGATTTTGAAGTTAAACTGTTTTGTTCTGCAGTAATCAGAAGTTCTGAAGCTCTTAAATAAACGTGCCTTTAGATGGAAATACCTAATTTTACTTTGTTTGCATGTTCAAATAGATATTTAATCAGTTATCTATGTCAATTAACGGCCAGTTCATATGAGAAGAGCGATGTATAAGCACTTCTAAAAAACTGTAGTTAGTAGAGATTTCTTTAAAGAAGAAAACCTCTTATCTGCAGATTTTCATAGAGGCAAACTGCAAACACGATCGCCTTCAGTAAGGAGTAAGGCATGTTACATTTCAATTCTTTTCATCTTTATGTCTTGACATCTTAAGTGGAGTTTTTGCCAAAAAAACATTAGTACTGTGTTATTGTTATAAACACAGTAATGTAAGTGGAAAAGACGATATTTTTCTGGGGGAAAAAAGGAAACCTTAAATTTTTTTTAAAAAGTCTTCAGTAGTATAATGTAGTTAACTCACTGTAAGCATAGAGGAACAAACAGGTTCAAAAGGATGGCTCTCAAATCCTGGCTAAATTAGACCATATTTTCTGAGGTTCAAATATCTGTCTAGGTCTGTATTTCCAGTGAGTCTGTACGACTTCAACCTAAAAAGTTTCTAGCTGCAAGTGGAAATACCACTATGAAATGGTAGGGGGCTGTTTTAACACTATTCTTAGGTGGGATTCTAGGCTTAGTCGATATCTACAGACTTTACATAATCATCTGAACTTCTGCATGATTGTCCACACCAAATATCCCAATTATTTTTGGTTCTCCAAGCTGTTATTGGAAATACAGGGGTAAAAGCACACTTTCTTCAGTTCAGTGTTTTTACTTCCTACCTCTCTCTCTCTCTCTCTTTCTCTCTCTCTCTCTCTCTCTCAAGAGTGAAATCTTGAGGAGGAAAGGTCCTGCGCACCGACAGCACAAGAGGCCAGTTCCCTGTGCTCAGCTATAGAGCAGGTACTGCAGCGAGTAAAATTTCATTATTGTCCTCCCACAGTATATCAGTCTCTGGATGCATCTCTTCCATATCTGAGATTCTACCAAGGCTTTTTATTGGATCATGTATTCAAGAGCAGAGACTGAGGATATGTTTAGATTTCTCCCTGTCTTCTGCAAATGACTATGCCAGCTGGAAACGCTACATTGGGATGGTACGCTTAGAATGGTTCAAGCATTTATGAGAGCTATCAGAACTATGGATAGAGATTTATACAAAAATATTAAATAAAAGAGGACTTGGCCTCATCTCCAAATCAAAACTATTATATAAGGCAGCCACACGCCTCCCTGCTAACGAGCAGTAGACACCTTGTGTGAAGCAGCTTGTACGTTCAGCAAGACCCGCCGCTGTCATGTGAGCAGCCAGTGTGGCCCTGGCAGATGTGTGCTGTCAGGGGGGAGTCCTGTGGTAGTTCCTGCTCCAGGAGCACTGCTCGAGACCTGGGACTGAGACAGTGGTGAGGCTGAGCCATTTCCAGAATCTCTTTCCAGCCAGCCAACGAGGCATTGTGCAGTTGCAGTAGCGGCGAGTTTCTCAGCTCTGGTAAACGTGCCCATGAGGAATTGCACTAAGCTAACCAGAGTGTTTTAGAGATATCACCACAGAACTTATTTCACTGACTAAATAATTGATTAGGATATTAGAATAATTAACCAGCTATGTTTCAATTTCAACTGCTCAGACCCCCAAACTTTGTATCTCTTTACTTAAGGGGACAAAAATGAAAGCTGACTTCTTCCTCTGCCTGAATCAGAGGAAATCTGCTTCCCTTGCCACATGACTACGGCAGCTGTAGCTGCTCAGGGTTCATTCTCTTCCCTCCTTGGCAGATGAGGTGGGATGTGGCAGGTAAGGAAACCAAGAAGAGGTGCGGCAAGAGCAGCCAGCATCTGCCTGGGGCAACCATTCTCCTGTGTCTCCCATCCTCCTGCTTGTGGGTGGAGACGCACCAACAGCCATGCAGGAGGAGCCAGCATCCAACCTGACAGTTATTCTAAAACAAAACCTCTCCCTTGGGGAGATCGTCCTCCAGAAAAAGAAACATAAGAAAATGGTGCTGTTCAGGTTCTCTGTCCTGATTGTGCCTACAAGGCACAATTTTCAGAAACGTGAGTGGGGTTACCTACGGTTTCATCCAGGACACTTATTTCCAAGCAATGTATTTTGAGTTGGTTGGCTCTGGACCGGGGCTGGGGCTGCCTTTGCTCCCTTCTCCCATTCATACAACTGCATATATATAAGAAAACTTTGATGGCCACCTTTTCCTTTCTCCTTCGCTTCGTGGGCCCTGTTAACACAAAATGATTTAGCCCTGTATCACAACAGATGTTACAATATTGGGAGCTAGGAGCCCTCCCTCGTGTTTTGCTGCTCTTTGACCCACAGAGCTATCCACAAGGTTGGATAGGCAGCTGCCTGAGTGCGTCTCTGCCCACAAACAGAAAAATAATCAGGACAAAGAATATAATCTATTCTACACAAGGCATATTGGAATTAACTGGATAAGTAAAGAGTTGGAAATAATGCATCAAATATGCCTGACAATGTCTAAACAGTCAAATGGTAATGGAGTTCATTATCTCAATAAATGAAAAATAATCATTCTGTTGGCCAATTCTGTCCATTAAAAATGAGGTTGTATTAAATACTGACAGAACTTTCTAAGTTATACCTCTTTCGCTGACGTGATAAATCTTATGCAGAAGTTTGCTTGCGGAAAGATTCTGAGTACCATTTATTTGTGTGTCACTGTGCTATTGACAAAACTACAGATCCCTAGAGAAGGCAGTACAGAGAAAAAAATCCATTATCATTATTATCCTATGACTGAGTAAATGTGCACATACTGGATGCGACTGCAATTCAGGGTACAAGAAAATGAAGGAATGAAAATTGTCTCTCTGGAGTTTTCTCATTGGCCGGTAACATTCTTGTTACTGTACTTAGTGAGTTGACACATTAAATCTGTTTGCTCATTACTGTTGGGTAATATGTCAAAAGGAAAACATAAAATACTGAGTGGCTTTGTACTATAGTTCTGTATGTGCCTACAGTCGAAATAAAATATAAATAAATCCACTGTAACAGTTATTTCCTTGTTTAGTAAAGAGGGAGGTCTGACCGAAGTCTTTTACAATAGGTGTTTGCATCTGTTTTCTCATTTTAGAAGAGAGACTCCCTGAAGCAATTAAAAAGAATTAACATTGGCTTTTATATGGGCTGACAGTTTGACGTTCAGAACAGAAGAAAAAGAAAAAAAAAAGCAATGCTGAGTCTCTTGGGTTTCCTCAAGGCAACAGCAAAAACGTGCAGGATAGAACTAGCCACACCTCTGGTTATTTCCAAATGTTCCTTTCTTTTTTCCTGGGTGAACTTGACTCTCTCAGCACACAGTTTTTGCATCTATCCTCCCAGGTTTCCGACATGTTATGACACATAGTCGGGTGAGATGTCCTGTTAGATTGTAACTCGCACGCTCCGTGCCGCTCAAGTGACAGGGAAAGATGCTGCCCGCTCTAACTTGAACCGGCAGCACAGGCTGCACCATGCCTGCAATCCACGGCAGGGCTAGATTTTCTCTTCGTCTATGAAACCAGCATTTTCTGTGATGGTGGGGTGGGAATGAAGGGGGAAAAAACACTACCCGCTAAAAATAATCTGTCGAGTTATGTCATTTGCCTTCATGAGCAGTGAGAAGAAGGTTTTATGCTACCCCTCTCTGTGGAGAAGTGCAGCCCAGACACAGCAGCAGCCCCCAAAACCATTCTCGGCAGCCTGGCAGATTGGTACCTAACTGCTTTTGAAGTTTGAGTCTATCAAAGCCCGAGACGCCGTAACTCGGGAGCACGACTGCCGCGCGAGTATAGAGACACAGAAAAATTACTTAAGCAAGCAGACTGCCCTTCTCGCTCACCCAAAGCAAGTAAAAGCAAAACAGGGAAAACAGGAAAGGAAAAGAAAAAAAAAAAGGGGAAGAGAGCGGATCCCGCGGCGCTGGCAGGGAGCGCGATGCCGGCTCCCCGCGCCGGGCTGGCGTCCCAACTGTTGCAGGGAGGTGACCGGGGAGCTGCGGTGGCAGCGGCGGCAGAGCCCGGCGTGCGCGGGTGGGTCCGTGCCGGCGGGCAGGTGCGGGGAGCGGGGCGGGACGCGGGGCGGTGATGGCCGGGGGACCCGCCGCGGTTACCTTGAGGATGAGATCGGTGTGGTGCTGGTCCAGCATGTTGGCCTTGCGAAAGGAGGTGATGATCACCCGGCCGTACCTCCCCGGCGTCTGCAGGTCGGAGTAGAGCCGGTGCTTGGAGCGGTTCACCGGGAAGAGGCTGTCCACCAGGTTCCTCTCGATCTTGGCCAGGCTGTGCGTGGGAGCTAGGAGGTGCTCCACGTTCTCCTCCACCTGGTAGCGGCTGAAGCTGGCGCCCAGAAGGATGGAGATAAGCACGGGCGCCGAGGCGAAGAACACCGGGTGGCTGGCGACGAAGTGGCCGAGCCGGGAGAAGGACGTCCCCAGCCCCCTGTGCAAGACCTGCCGCAACATCCTAGTGCGGAGGGCGCGCAGGAGGGCGAGCGCCGCGCCGGGGCCCCCGCAGCTCCCCCACGGCCCCCGCAAGACCATGGGGCAGCCCCACCGGGCGCCGCCTCCCCGCCGGCCGCGGCTGCGGGGGGCCGGGGGCCGCCGCCGCGCGTGTGCGTGTGTGTGCGGTGTGTGCGCGCCCGCCCGGCTGCGTGCGCGGGGCGGCTCGGGCGCCCGTCCTCCCGCAACGCCGCCGTGCCCGAGAGGAGTTTCCCAGCCCCTCGATGCCTCACTTCCCAACCCGCCGCCCCTCGCCGCGGAGCGGCGGCGCGGACCGCCCGCGGGGGGGCAGGGGGGCAGCCCCGCCGCCGCCCCGCCGCGGGAAGGGGAAGGGGCAAGCGCCGCTCCCCGCCCCCGCCGCGGAGTTCGCGCGGGAGCGGGGCTGCCCGCAGACTGCTGACTAATCCCCCGGCCGCGGCAGGCGAAGCGAGGCGGGGCGGGCGCGGAAAGCCCTCGGCGGCGCCCCCGCCGCCGCCGCCGCCCTCCGCCCAGGGGCGCGGGGCCACGCCGGGCGGCGCCTCGCACGGGGCGGCGGGCGCAGCGCGGCGCCTCCCGCCGGGGCCGCCCCGCCGGCCGCGCTCGGGACGCCGCGGCGCGCCCCGCCCCGCCCGGCCCCGCCCGCCGCCGCCGGCGGCAATCGCCGGCCCCGGGACCGCGAGGTAGCGCAGCCCGGCCGCGGCACGGACGGGCGGGAGGGCGCTGGGGCGCGGAACGACCGCCCCCCGTGCAGGGGGAGTTGGGTGTGTTTCTTGGGGGGGCTTTCGCGCGGGGACCCGCCGCCACAAACGTCCAGGCACTTCCCGCGGCGGCGGGGCCGGGCCGCGCCCCGGGGTGCCCGACGGCAGCGCCCCGCGGTGCGGCCGCACAGGTGCCGCGGCGGCGGGGCCAGCGCAGCCCGGCACTGCCCGCGCGCCCGAGTGGGCATGTGCGGCGCTCGCACATGCCCATTAGGGAGGCCGGTGCCGCCGGCGGGGCTGTCCCTGCCCGGATCGCGTTCCGTGCCCGCCCGGCATCGCCCCCGGAGCCGCCCCGGCACTGCCCCTGTTCTGCCCCGCGCGGGGAGCCCCGCACCTGCCGGCACCGCGCCGTGCCGGGGGAGCGCTGTCGTTCCCCTCACCCTGAACCGGCATCCCCGGCGCTGCCCACCTGTGTGTAGGTACAGCCCGTCCCCGCCGGATGCGATCCAGGGGTACGGCCTCGTTTTTAAACGCAAGTTGCATTTAAGTAGCAGAATCGAGCAGAAGCGCTGTGGCTGTTGGCATATTTGGGCTCGCTGATTCCTAGCGCTGTCGCCTGGCCCGAGCTGCTACTTCCCAAACCAAAGGTGCTCGTGTTGGTAGTCCAGTTACTCCCCAGGCCAGTGGTTTTACAAACCGGAGAAGAGGAAGTTTTTGTTTGACAGCTGTTGCACGTGTTGCTGCATGAAACGGCAGCGGCTCCCTGTTTTGGTTATTGAAGGCTGACAGTCATCCTCCCTTTTACATTTCTGTGGTGCCTGACCTGACCTAACGTTTTGTCACGGACTCTTCATGCACAAAATCTCCTTGACATAATTGCTGTCTTCTCACAGCTAGGTCACACAGCTTGAATGCTAAACTCTTTCCATGTTTCACTCCAATGTGGTGAGTGAATGGCTTAATTGAGCACGGCCAAGTTACGGCAGGTAAAGTCCCAACATCCCCTGGTTCTTCTGGGTTTCGTGCCCAAGACTAGGAATCCTTCCTGAGAGTGGTCTGCCTATGGGGTCAGTGCAGCTGCCTGTAGAGTGCGCCAGGGCTGCTGGGGTTTGTAATACGCTCATGCCTCTGCTCAGTTCCACTCCCACAGAGGTGGGTCCTCACTGCTTGTATCAGTCCTACGTAAGTTTAAGAAAAAAAATTAAATATAATTTAAAGAAAATGTCAAAAGTGGAAATAGAAGCAGAAGCACACACATGGGAGAGGATTGGACCTAAGTTTGGGTGAAATTCAATATTAGGTCAGGCCTCAGAGCCTAGCTCTCTGTCTCCCAGTCCAGCACTCCCCCCTCACGGCCCACTTCTGCACACAAATCTGAGCACAGGCTTACTCACATCATTGTATATTGGGGGAACATCGGGATGTGCCTAGTGCTTTACGTCATTAGCAACAAGTGAAGACCTTTTGTCATTGCTGCTGATAGTATCATCTGTGCTGATTGTTTTTGGCCTCCATTAAACATATTTTATCATCATTAACACTGAAGAGAGATTAATTAATTATTTCCGTAACCATTCAGTGGCTGATTTGCAGTTTTCTAGGGTACCTCAGGAACGCTAGTTTGAGGACCTGACATCCAGCTCAGTTCTCAGCACCTTAACTTTGGGTAAGCTATAGGTGATGCCAGGAAGACTCGTAGAGTCATTAGGGTTGGAAAAGACATTTGAGATCATTGTATCCAACCATTAACAATATATATTCATTTTGCGGGTGCATAGAGGAAAAAACTGATGTATCAGCAGTTCTGTGGAATGTTCCTCTGTCTTCCCAGAGCAGTGTCAGTTTTATTGCCTGCTGTAACCAACATCAAGCCGCACTGTTGGCTGTGATGGAAATATCTTTCCAAAGGTAGGCATGGCTTTTTACTCCGCAAAATTCTGCCTCCCCTTTGCCCAAGGAATCGCCCTGCCTTTGACTGTGGGGTTGCCCGTAGGGGAGGGATGGACATACAGGGGTGGGAAGTGAGGTAGCTTGACACGTGCTGTGTGTGCTGGAACTGCCCTGAGTACATTACAATGCCACAAGCATCCTGTGAACATTACCAAACCAGAGGGGAAACCTGCATACTCCTAACTCTGCAGATACTGAAATCACCTTGTTACTGATCATCATTGCTCTGTCACTCCAAAAATTGCCATCAAAATACATTCTGTGGTGATGTGGTTGTCAGAATAGCCAGAGGCCTCTCACAGCACTTTGTGAAGACCAAAGCATGGCTGAGCTCTTGCCTCTGTTGTAGGGGAAAGCCTGTAGCACATGCCATGCAGTGAGTGCTGGGCATTAACCAGCTCTACCTGTCTTTTGGAGGAACTGGAAGGGTAGGATTTCTATCATATATATATGCTACTCTGCTACAGCTCTTGAATGGCGCTTTACAAAATAGATAATGATGTCTCATTGCTCTAGAGAGATTCCAAACTAAATTAAGAAGAGAATGATGGGAAGAGATGACCATACAATGAGGTGCAGATGCTGGAAATAGGGATAATGAGGGGGAGAACAATATGATTATGTCCTTTCAAAGCGAATGCCTCAGGGTAGCTAATGTTGGGGACAGAGTGTAAAAGGGAGATGGGAAAGATGTGACTAAAAGATGGCATCTGCATAGGGTTTAAGTCCGCTCTCAAGAGCAGACCTGTCTGCTGTGAAGCATTTGTTGACTCTCTGTACAAAGAGACTGCCTTGACCCACGCTCAGGAGCTCTCAAGGACAAACAGGTCAGATGGATTAGCATGAATGATGTGCTGTCATTCCCAGGGCCTACAAAGCCTTGGTGGGTTAAGGACCCCACAGCCCAGGTCAGACAGCTTTAGGATGACTTGAGCATCCAGAAATGAGCATATCTCTATGCATTTGCTTAAATCTCATTACAATGGCAAGTTTTAAAACTAATATGAGAGGAAGAAGTTGACAAGGTTTTATTTAAAATAACCTCCTTCTCCTACCTACCCCCCCAAAGTGGTCCAATGAAAGAAAAAGCTCAGAGAAGTGGTGGAGGAGTGGATTCCTGATGAGTAACTTCAGATGAGTGAAGAGGGCCTAGGAGAAAAGAAAGGTGTCAGGAGCAGCTGGGATGGCTGTGGGAGGTATGCAGAAAATCAGGGTTTTGCATTGTTTAGTTAGGCATGAGGAACCAGAGAAGATATTTTAGGAGTGTGTGCAGGGGATTTAGTGCTGCGAATGGGGAATGTTTTTTGCAACAGGGCACTGAGCAATGTGTGATGCAGGTTCCAGCTGGAGCTTGGAGAGAATGAGGTTACCCACAGCGAGGAGATGCGTAACAAAGACTTTTTTTTTTTTTTAAGGGAACTAAAAGGAAAATTTTCAAGGAGAGTTTAATAATTATGGTTAGACTTTTAAGGGTTGCAAAAGCTTTTTTATTGACATTCTCTGTGTTATGCTCATTTATACCTGCTGAAAGTCTTGCTGGTGACATGCAAAGACATTGTGCTTTGTGCCAAGGGATCAAAATGACACGTAGCTAGTCCAGGATGGCAAGGGAGAGCAGTAGCTCTCATTGGATCACCCGATCAAGCTCTGCTCTGTATTTCTTGGCCCTAGGTCTGGGACCTGGGCCAATGCCAATTAAATTGGTGAGGACACAGACAAGGTTAACGATAAAGTTAATCTCCCATTGCTGATTGGTGAGGGATCCTCACAACTTGCAGCTTTTGTCCATTTGCAGTTAACAGAAAAGCAAAGCAGAAGGAAGCCTCCTTCTTATTTCCAGCCTGGGTCTCATCACAGTAGGAATATTACACAAAAGTATCACTCCTTTCACTCATATGTGCTGCACTTCTCCCACAAGGATGGCAAATTACTTGTACTGAAAAGGGCTTTCTAGAAGCAACCTTGGGAAATTGAAAGCCGTTCTCAGTGCAGTTAGTTGTTCATATTTAATCAACGAAACTTCACTTTCCTCTTTTTCTTTCCTCAGTCCCACCTTCTTTTGGATGGCACCAAGGAGTGGTGCACCATAGGCACAAACAGCATGATCAGAGTTTAAGAACCCGAAAACTAAGGTGATTATTTAAACAGAGAAAGCAGAAATGAAGTAGAGGAACAAAGCAGCATCACAAAGCATCTCTCTACATCAGTCCTTTGGGTCATGAAGGATGGGGCTGTGTGAACAACAGCTGCCTTCTTAACCCGATGTACAGACCACGAAGCAATACCCTGCCAAGGGATGGCCACACATTTTGCAATCTGCATCCGCAGATTTCATTGCCAGAATTCAAGATGGCTGATTTCTTGCCTCCTGAAACAGGCGACTGACAAAATCAATTGTGTTGTAATATTTTCTTTGGTGTGTATAAGCCCCTAGTGTTCATCAAATGGAAGGGAAGAGAGAGGCAAAGATGGAGAAAAGCTATGGCTGTGCACCTTGGCGCTGCACTCCCCAGTGCCCTGACGTGCTGCCACCCGTGACAGGACACACATGTTCTAATTGAACCTGCTAATGCAGATCTTGGGAGAAGTCATGGGAACTGGAATATCTTTTTGCATCTGCTAAAAGGAAAGAAATCTTCCCTCCTGCTCCGGCATGACCACATCTCTTTTTTGCAGTGTGTCCTGTAAAATGCAAATATGTAAATGCTCCTTGCTGGCTTGTTCTTTCTACTGGATACAGAGATATACAAAAAGAATGTAAATCACCAAGAAATACTCTGACAGCTGGCACCTGATTCTTTCCCAAGTGCCCTGGTGGTCACTCTTTGGCAGCTCTTTGCTGATTCATGAGGACTGCTAAGAGAAAGCATGTGTGACATCTTTTACAGAGTATAATAAAAAGAGGAAAGTGCCCTGTGTGACTGGAACTGCAGCTCTGTGGTCTGTCTCTGAGATGCTCCATTAGCCTGCTGCTGGCAGTGATGACATAAAAACCGGAGATCCCCAATTGTACCATTAACATGAACAGATTGAAAAAAAACCCCCCTGGAATGTAACAGGGAGCCTGTGCTTTTTTTTTTTTTCCTCTCTGCTTGTGTGAAAACTCAGTAGAGGGGAAGGATGGATCTGTTCCCTTGCATATTGGCATAGGCTGCACGAAAACACAGTTCTGCTTTTGTTTGGGTTCTCCCATATTATATTAGATCTAGATTTGCTTTTGAAGCTGAAACATTTGGATCCCTCTCTGGCTATATTTTTGACTATGCCATTTGATATTTGTGATTGACCAGATTACTAATCACGGCCTCTCACCTGTTTATTTTAAAACAGTGACTGCTGATGCTTCTGTCAGCCTTAGGAAAGGTCTTTCCTTTGCCATAAATAGTAATGGCCTGAAAAAAAAGTCCTTCCTTGCAGAAAGATGGATTAAGTTCTTATTTTGAAATGCAGTCTGAGTGGTCCTGATGTACTGAAATGTTACAGCTAATATAATCAGACGAGTCAATTTACAGCTTTCATACTACATTTTAAGAAACAAAACAAGCAGACAGGACAACACAATAAATCTGCTTGGTGTCCCAGTTTGGTTGATGTTAATTGAATGCAGTTGTATTGGATAACTGGATGATACAGCTTCCTGGAAAGGCACAGGAAATGTACAAATTTTGTCAAGAACATGGATTTGTCCAAAGAAGAAGAGGACAGACTTAAACAATATATTCTTTGGGAAAAAGGTCTATGAGCCAATAAAGAAGCATAGCCATATATATGCTACCCCTGGTACACAATATTAGAATTAGAATTCTTATTAGAATAACCTTGAATATTCTAATATTAGAATACTACTAGAAAAACTATTATAATATTCAGGATTCAAGGGACCAAAATAGAAAAGAGGTATCATTTGTGGATAAATTATTTTAGGAAAATAGGAATTTGCAATTTAACTATCACAGTTATAAAGTGTATAAAATGTATGACTTATTTATCTCTTAAAGCAGTGCTTTACCTTTAACGCAAAGAAGTTTTAGTGTAAAACAAAACATTAACTTGGAGTTTAGTAAATATGCCTGGAGATACAGGGATTTTGGCAGAGGGTAACTCCTAGATAGTGTGAATGTTTCTCTTTTGTTTATGTGTCTTCACACAAAAATAGGCAAAACAAGGAGGTTGCAAGTGAAAGCAGAAGAAAACACATGGAGCTATTGAAATAGGTTAGAATCTGATTTCAGATTTAGGAATAAATACATACATATGCACACATATATATGCAGATGTGTATGTTAATGCACACACATGTACACCATACATATGGCATATATATGTGCTTATTTATATATATTTGTGCTGGTTTAAAGGTAAACCATCAGGGGAAATGAACTCAACTCAAAAGAGAGATTATAAGTCAGAATAACAATTTAATAAAATAATACAATAAGTACAATTATACAGACAAACAATTGGTTTTAACCCACAAAACCCAAATATATAACCCAGCATCTTGGGGCATGAACAGAGTGGTGTTCTTTGGGCACCCTGAGTCCAAAGGAAAAAGTGAGGGGAAAACCTGTTGGTGAGAGTGCTGTTGCAGTCTGGTCAAGAGTGGTGATTGCAGTCTGGTCAAAAGTGGTGATTGCAGTCCAGTTGAGGGTGGTGGTCTCAGTCTGGTTGAGAGCAGTGAGCTGCAGTCTTCCTCTGGATCCCACGAGTAGTAAAAAGGTTCCAAAACTCCAAGTTTATATATTCTCCGGTTCAGGCAGGAATGCTCAGTCCTTCCCTCAGAGCAGGGAATTCCATAAAAGGGTATGAGGATGCTCAGTCCTTCCCTCAGAGCGGGGAATTCCATAAAAGGGTATGAGGATGCTCAGTCCTTCCCTCAGAGTGGGGAATTCCATAGAAGGGTATGAGGACAGGAACATCTTCCTATCTCGCAGGCCTCTACTGCTAACAATTTCTGGGAAATGGCATGGAAGGCTATAGAATACACAGTTTTGGGGTACACCCATACCATGATGAACTGGTCTCAGCTGTCCTAACTAGGACAATATTTTATATATATTTACATAGGCTTAAATAAAAGCAGGGGATGTTTAAGTCAGATAATAAAGGAGCTTTTAAACAGTAACACCTTCCTAATAGTAATGTGGAGAACTCGGGTCACCTGGGAAGGGTGCAGGCTTTCCAATAGTGGCGGATTTTAAAAGCAAGCTGGATAAATGTACGAGGTGTGACGTAAGTATTGCTAATCCCGCTTTGGTGTAGAAGAATGGACTAGGCATCTTTGAGGACTCTGTCAGCCAGCACTATTTCCTGTGACTCCAGGATATGGCCAAGGGATAGATTAGGGGTTACGTATCCACAACTGTTGAAGTATAAGAAAAATAGCTTGTGGTTTGCAGATACAAAGAGACTTATTACTGAGCATAGTGAACAGCTCCTACTGAGCTCACCTACAAGAAAAGAAAATGTGGGTTTGGTGGAAGTCCCTGGCAGAGCTGCCAAGCTGTATAGACAGGGCTGTTCCACCTATTTCTCCCCTGCTTTATTTCCTCACATTCTGACTTACATCCCCTTTACAGCCTTTGGCTAGGCTTTGTGTCTCTAAAGCTGTTAGTAAAGACAATTATCTGAATATAAATTACAGATGTACAGCTTTGGGACAGCACACTCTGACTCAGAGTTGTCTTCATACTGCTCTGTCACATTCTTCCACCTGCATCTAGATTGCATATTGAGTCGTATTGACAGTGTTGTTGGCTATAAAGTAAGAGACCTTCAGTAAAGGACATTTAAAAAAGAAATTGTAATTTTTCTCCAGTCTTTTGGAATGTGTGTATGAACCGGTATCAGATTGAGTAGATTTTAGAAAATATCACAGAGGTTTTTGCATCACTTACAGGATGCAGCACAATGATGGACCAAGGACTGAAAGCTGCAGGAATTAGGTTCTACAACTGCTGTGTTTCCATGGGCAATTCACTGTTAGTCTCCCCTTGCCTCAGTTTCCCCATCTTTAAAACTGGGATGATAAAGGTTGTCTGCCTCTCATAGGGATTGGAATCAGCAATTTAACAGCATTTAGGAAATACAGTATGATATACCAATGCAGAGTTGTATTCAGACCAGAGAACCCTTATTGTAAGATCATTAATATTATGCTTTGTTATGTTTTATCAACTGTTATTAGATGTCAACATAAGCCAAGTAATATTGTGAATAGTAAAGGGGAAGTGAGTTTTAACTACTCTTTAACCAGCCCATTTTCAGCTTCCCACAAACGGATCCCAGATGGCCGTTGTCACAGCCCTGCACCAGTGCTTTCTCAGCATACACCAGAAAATTGTACCAGGCACGTGCTTGTCAAGAGTTTGGATGTACCTCCGTGCTCCTATGCCTTGAGCTGCTGCTGTCCTTTCTGTCTGTCACAAACATATCTTTCCTCTGCATTGCTGTAAATACCAATGAATGAAGCCAGGGACTGGCTATATAATCAGGAGAAAAGAGAAGAGGAGCAATTAGGACCTTTAAGAAGCAAAACAAACAAACAAAACCTAGCCACATTATTATAAAGCAGGGGATTTGCTATTCGTACATCCCTTATGCTAACATATGATCACTAAAAAGGTAGCACAGCCATATTTGAATAGCCCTTAAATATGTCCTGTTACTTGCTTACTCCATGTTGCCATGTAAAGAATATGCAGGACAGTAGCTGAAGGTTTCTTTGAGTACTGTGTTTGAGGTAAGACAATAGTCTGCCTGGTTTTGTTTTTAAGCAGTAAAAGTCTCTCATGACAAAGCACAGAATGTACAGTGCTGGAAGAAACCCACTGCAGTAAGTCACAGGTGTACCTTTTACAAGCAGGTGAAATGCATACAGCATTTGAGAGAGGGCACTTATTCTTAAGGCAAACATTTTCAGTTCAGAACCATCAGATATAATTAGGCAGGTGTGTATTCAAAATGAAAAACCACCATATTCCTTTTTCTCTTACATGCTTGTCATAGGAGTGGCTTGATTTTCTGATTGTTTCTGATGTTCCTGAGACAAAAAGAGAAGCGCGGAATTAACCTACTGTATGATGTACACTTAATCTTTATAGGGTTTTGGGGTTTGCTTTCTATGAAAGCTGCATTCCAAGCAGTGGTTTCTGCTCATGAATATAGAATTACATTACTGTAAATGTTACACGTTGCTTTACATTTTAATTGAGGAGCTGATGTTCTACCTGGGTAAGTGCCCATCAGCATTAGATGACACACAATTAAAGCACAGTGTCAAAACCTAATTTTCAAAGGTAAATGTTTAAAATCGCATGTGTGCCTATTTTTGGATCAAAACCCCTTATCAAGCTGTACACTGGCTTTCCTAGCAAATCCAAATGTGCAGACCATGGCAGTATGAATCATCAGCTTGCCTCTGATCAGAATTCAGGGTATATTCTGGTTTGTGTATAATACTAATTGAGTTTGGCTTAGCACCTGAAAGCACACACATTATTTTGACTGCATGGGAATATCATACAAGGAAAGACTTTTATATTTCAGTGAAATTTACTGTACATTTGAGGAAATCATTAAGAGTAATTTTTTTCCTCAAGGCTGCTGCAGGCATACATTTTTAGTTCATGGAAGATGAATGCTATTCCTAAAACTCAGTATTTCATTATTCTGTAATGTTGATGTCACTGTAGTACTTAGAGCCTCCTCTTGCTGTTCCTGTAAAATTCTTCCCAAATTCAGTAAATCATAATAATCTCAAAAGTCACTATTTGCACATGCTTAGCAGATGGTTCCTGAGAGATGGTTCCTTAAACCACACTATATGCTGTTTGGGGCTTTGCAATTGCTTTTTTTGGAAGCCAGGGGCTGCTCTGGTCCCTGGCAATTCTGCTAAGTTCAGAGAGATTGTTTTCTTGTTTTTTTTTTTTTTTTTTTTTTTTTTTTTTTTTTTTTTAATGCGTCCTCCTCTGATTTCATGGAAGGTGAATTAGTCTGACTGGAATGGAGAGGAACAGAGGTCCATGAAGATACAGAAATCTTAGGAAGCTGATGGAGAATAATGGTGCAGAGGGGAACTGGGACTAGTGGGTCAAATATAACAAAAAGAGAATAAATCCCAGTTTCGAGGAACATATCGGAAAACGAACAGGGAGTTGTGTTTTTCACCACCATTACACATCACCTCTCTTTGTATTTCTGTGCCTCTCCTGTTGCCAGAGAAGAGTAGTGGCAATCATAGTAAAGGAAGTGTTTTATTCTCCCTTGAAAAGTTTCCTTCTTGGCTTGTGAGATCAAAGTCTCTATACTAAGACTTCAGATCTGCCAATGGGTCCTCTGAGATGATACTGCATTCAGGAATTCATGTGGGGGATGGGAAGCCATTTGCTTTAAAAACAGCCCCACTCTGTCCCCCGGCCCCATTCCAGAATTTATATACAGATACATATTAAAGAGCGTTCATGTTGCAGAGTCAGGCACTGAAATGTTCAGAAATACCTACTTTGAGATGCCGATACGACCTTAATTTGGCCTCAGTGTGAACATACATTTCACTTACATGGTAACACATTAGATTTTTTTGAGATTAAGCCATTCCTTTTAAGCTGTCCAGGATAAATTAAGGAGTCAGAGTTGTGTATGGAATGAGTCTGTTTCCTGGAGGCCAAACCCTCTGTCATTTGCTGTAGGTGCTGGAATGTAGCTGTGACTGGAATGAAGAGGAAAGAAGATTTAAAGAAAAGACTCATGAGTTACGTAGCTGTATACCCTCTTGCAAATCAAACTTTGTTCTTGTCTCTCACTACTACGTCTGCCTGCCTGAGGACTCTGATACTTGAGAGCTGGGAAGCACAATTTTGTCTGGATAAAAGTATGGGAGGAAAGGGCTTGAGTGGAGAAGAGCTGCAGTAAGGTGGGTGAACTCAGCTTTGGCTTCTGAAAGTTATCTGTCTTCTTGTCAGGAGATCCTCTGAGTGAAAGAGAAAATCAAGATAAGTGACACTAATCCCTGGGTCGCTGATCTGTAGCCAGAGGTCCAGGTGGCGTGGAATGGCCTGGACAGAGGTGAAACTGTCTGCAGCTTGATAGAGGAAAGGGAGCAGGATATGAAGAGTGACCAGGCTTTGGCACAATCAAGCTCATAGGTGTGAGAAGAAAGATAATGAAAAAGGGAAACCTTCAGAAAGGTGGAGTTCAGGGTCGAGAGTGACTGCTAAGCTCCCCCGTCTCTCGGTAAAGCTTTGTAATTTCTTCCCATTTGCCATTGCTGAGGCTCTGCTGCTTTCAGCGTTCACTGGGGATGCCACCAGCCACAGACTATAAACAGAGGATTACCTGGAGAAAAAAAAAAAGTCGATTAGTTCTTGTGAGGAAAACAGCGCCTTCCATTTACACTGACTGCGATGGTGTGTGTTCCCCTTGCTTCCAGTTCTTGGAAAGAGCCTACCACGGGGCTCGCTGGCTCTCTAGGGCTGCTCTCTGCCAAATCCTAGCCCTGTGGCAGGGCCACATCCTCGCTTCTGCCCGGCTGCTGCATAAGGCATAGTCGTGCCCTACGTCCGTATCAGATCCTGAGTTTCCTGCTTTTCCCTGTTATGTCCTCGGTTTCCCTTTTCCCCTCCCTTCAGGCCCCCTGTGAGCTCCCACCGCCTCCGCCGCCGCCTTCCCCCCCGATCGCGGGCAGCCCCGCGCGCTCCGCTCCAGGGGGAGATGAAAAGGCGAGGAAGGGGCGGTGGGAGGAGGGAAGGCGCGGGCGAGGAGCCCGCGGAGGGCAGCGGGGCCGCGGGGCGGCGGTGTTGGGTCGGGCAGCGCTGTTGGGTCGGGCAGCGCTGCCCGGGCGGGGGCCGGGGGTGCCCGCCGTGCCCGCCTCGCCCCGCGGGGGCGGCTCCGCGGGGATGGGCAGGGACCCATAGGACTGCTGTGACATTTTGGGAAAACCGGCCAAAATCTCTGAAAAAAGCAGCTGGTGGTGCTGGCGTGAGACTGTATAAAGCATAGGGGTGTTACCCTGCCAGCGTATCGAATGTGAAGTAATACAATATTTCTGCCCCAAAGAAACGGTCACGTTCCGTTCTTTGGGGTTTTGTTCACCTCCCAGGTATAGAGTGCTGCTGCAAAGAAGAAAGGCAATTCCAATTCCAAGGCGGAATGTGTAAGCAGCCGGGGAGTGCCCAGGTACGGCACTGGAGTGTAGGGAGTCAGAGGATTCCTCAGCAGCAGCGGCAGCAGCAGCAGCAGAGTGTCTGTGAGCAAGTGTCAGAGTGTCTTGGCAACAGTACAAGATGTCTGCAACTTTCCCTCACTTATGCAGAAAACACGTCGTGTAGGCAGTGCAGTGGTGCGTGAACACAGCAGTGTAGGCTTGGGTTTGAAATATTTGCATTGAAAGCAAAGGCTTGTTTGGTCGGTGTAGGGAGACTGAAAATTTTGTGACAGAGGCTATGGCATTTCTCTCCCTGGCCATTAATTGGTTGTTACAAATCTGCAGTGCAGTAATTTTTTTTCTTTCCCCTTCCTTTCCTCTCCTTCAAATTATTTATTCTAATAGTAATATTAGTTTTAAGTGGTGTAGAACATGAACTAGTTTCTTTGGTAACCAAGTCGGTTACACACCCACACAAAGTTAGAATCTGCTAGGTGCAGACATTTTCCCTTTTAGAAAAGATGTGGGTTTTGAAAACCGCAGCAGTAGGGCAGCAATATATGTTCTCAGGGAGTAGTTTCAGAAAAAGTTCCATATACCATATGCAGATTTATATATAAGTACTGATCTTTTGTTTATACACACATATGTAACTTGAATATATTACTTATATATTGATTTCCTCATTGACTTCAGGATTATATACTTCTTATCCCAGTATTTCATCCTTCCCACGTTCTCCCTCACTTCTACCCACTTGTAGAGAATAAGTGGCTATGAAAGAGCACGCAATAGGGATACAGCACAGGTGAATAAGCCTGCAAATACATGCTGCATTGTTTCTTACTTTATTTGGTCTAAGTAAAAATTTACACTGTTCCTTAATCTGCCCCCTGAAATTATAGAGGTGAACTGCAGCAGCTTTTGTAGATAACTTCTTGTTAGGGATTTAAATATAAAAGTGGCCTTTCTGGTTTTGTTGGATTTTGAAAGCAAATAGGTACATGCAGGATTAAAACCAATTTGTGAATACAAATTGCAACAATTAATATGACTAATAATCCCTATTATATTGTCTTGATCATGATCAGTAGTTCAGTCTGTAGCAGAAGCAGAAGCTTGGAGAATTTTGTTGCATTCTCTCTAGTGACAAAATTAGATGATGTAGATTTTTAAACATACTTTCTTTGTTCCTGTATGTGAGGCAAGAAGACACTAGTATCTGAGAACTGAAAGGTAGCTATAAACAGAGGCGGAGCCTGACAAGGCCATTTCATTGTTCTTGTCTGAATGAAGTGTTAAAAGGGAAACAAACAATAAATAAGGAAGAGTGAATTAGAAGGTTTTACTTTCTTTCCTTTCCTGTTCTGAATCATCAGTTATAATAGTAGGTATGTTTTTAGTCAAATGTGGTTTTTATGCTAATTTAATGCCTTTTAACTGCAGTTCTGAAGAGGGAAAAGCCTGACACAAATACGGAGAGCACCTGAAAGTACTCTTATGCAGTACTTGTTATTTCGTAACACACCTTACTGCGCTGCAACAACGTACAAAACATGCAGTGCAGCTCTGCACTAGAAAGCTGGAAAGGTTACATTTCATAGTTTACGGGAGCTGGATGAGAATTGAGCCGGGTGGTGTGCAGTAAGCGCTTTTTATAGTACTCTGTAGTTAAAATTTAATCTCTTATAAATAAAAAGTAATGAAAACATGAGTGGTAAGGAAAACCTGACTTGAAGAAAACTGACACTGATTGCTGTTCCTCTTGTGGGTCACTTATTGTCATCCCATGGCCACATCACTTTCCTAAGCCTGTAGGGAATGTTTCCCTCTGGTCTTCTGCACATTCTGCTGTCTCCTCCTGGTGCCAGACAGTCCTTTCTGCAGCATCTTTCTCAGGCGTTTCCTGTCTGTCATTGCCATAGAGACAGCTTGTGCCTGTTAGAGACACCGCAGAGATGTGCTCGTTGGAGCCCAGGGATGGCTGGAGGAGGCAGATCATGGGCAGACCTGTAGGCTTAAGATGCTGTGGAAAGCCAGGTCTTCATCTGCATAACTGTTTCAGTACAGAAGGGCAACAGGTTCCAGAAATCCTCTGCAAGTGAAATCAGCTCATGGGGTGCAGCCAAAAGGCTTAAGGAACTCATTCCCAATGCCCTGGGTCATCTGAGCTGTGGTCTAACACCATTTCTGTTAAAGATGATGCACAACCTTTATTCATATTCTCAGTAATAACTGAAATTTTGCTTAGAGCAGGAAGGCTGGGCTTGTAATACAAGAGGAAGGCAAGGACTTGAGGCAGCCTTGATTTCCACCTCTGGCACAGTAATTCTGTGTGGTCCTGATCAAACTGTCTCCCTTATTTTCTTCTCCTCAGAATAAGGGTATTACTTTCTTTCTCCCCTTTGTAGGTTAAGCAGAAGCCTACAGACACCATCCAACCTAATCTCCATGCACATACACGCTGTTCAGTCACTTCCACACTTGCTCCACAACAGAGCAGTTGCAGCCCCTGAGGAATTCTGTAAACTTGAGCACCTTTGGTGCCTTGCCATGGGCATGCAGTCTTCTGCATCCAGTGTGGAGAGGCATGTTCGAGGCAAGGTGCCTCAAAGCATGGTCCATCACCAGATATCCTCAGTCCTGCTAGTAGCAAGTAACACTGGCACTTTGGGTCTAAACTGCAGTTGGAATAACAGGAATGTAGATGCAAAATACTAGCTGACAGTGTTGAATGAGTGTAAACCTCTGCTTAGTCCCAAACTTGGAGTAACGCCACTGTTGTAATTGAAGTGTGTATGCTTACTCTTATGGTGGGCAGCAGCTATAGGGCAGAATGTTGTTTCTGCTGAACTGGTGCATGCCCTCTTCCATGCTTGCATGTGGGAGAAGTAGTAGTGGGAAAGAAATGGGGAGCAGGGTGAATCATGCCCCCACTTTCCCCACCTGGCCGCTGCAGTGGGGAAACTGGAGCAGCACACTGCGCCAGGGACAGACCCAGAACATGTGGCATGTCTATGTGCAGGTGCCTGGTGCAAAGACCCTTGTCCTGTGCTGGCCAAATATTGTCCCTGATGGTAAGAGAAGGTTAACAAACATGCACTGAGGCTAATAAAGCTTGACTCTCAGTGGGGCTAATTAGCTTCTCTACAGCAACACAGCAAAATGAGTGGCAGCTCTGCAACTAAATCACTGGACACAGTCCCATGCAGAGCTGCTCTGCTTTCCTTGTCTGCTTGGGGAGAATCTCCTACTCCTGCATCAGTGGCAAAGCCACAAGGACAAGGGGTGCAGCTGCCAGTAAGGAGTTGAGGTGCAAAGGTGGTATCCATCATTATGGCTGTTTCTGAAATGATAGCTGAAAATAGCAAAAGCCATCATTTACAGATACAATTTCAACACTTTCAGCCCTGGTTAGACCCATTTTCTTGCTTTATTTTCTCTATCTCTTCACAAAACATGTCAGTCCACAGCAGCCCTTAAAATTGTGTAGGAATATGTTAGCATGTGGGCTGCAGTAAACACTGCTGTTATTGATGGTGAAGAGAAACCAGCTTGAAAGAAAACCTGATGTTAAGTGTACAAAGAAGCTGAAGAGAACCTGTGCCTACAAGGTGAATGAGCCAAGGGATATCTGGGGAGGGAATAAGTTGTCCAAAAAAGGAAGGGATGGGGGTCAGTTTTCCAGTTTTTATGCTCCCAGCCTTCTGTTGTGAAAAGAGAAACTCATCATACAGCCCTCATTTAGAAAAGCTCCAGTGTGAGCCTTTGTTACTTTTGGTTTTGTGTCTATGTGCTTATGTTTGCTTATTTACAGCCGCAACTGCTGTTCTCACCTTGAAGGGAAGGGATGGAGGATGTGGCTTACTTACCCTCAGTTTGTGGAAATCCACCTGCATATCTGGTCCCTGGGTCAGGCCTGGATTTCCTTTTGTTTGGAATCTCTCAGTGTTTAAGATTGCCAAACAACACTAGCTCTGAAGTGAAAGTGCTGAATGTCACAAAGGCCTTATAAGAGCTTTACAGTGCTTTCATAAAAACTTGGATTAAGCTCATAATAATGGCCTTTATGTGCTGCAAATACATTAACACACTTCTCTGAGACAGAGCCTGCTTCCATTACTCTGGTTCCTGTGGCACACAGGAATTATTGCCTCCCAGAGAAGTGTTAAGTGAAATGTCGCCAGGGGATTATCACCTCCCTTTCCTGCACAGTTTTGCTGAACTGAGCAGTAGAAGAGGGGCTCCACCTGCCCTGCTAGGAAGCCTTGAGGAAGAACCCTGGTTTGTGCTTTGGCTTGATATTACTTTTCAATAAGGAGAGAAGAAACATTGTTTTGCTGTATGTTTTTCTGGTATGAAGGGCTGTTCCGCAGTTCACTTCCAACACTTCTAGCTGCCTTTGTGGAAAACAAGGCATGATCCAGGAAGATTCACCTAATGTGAGGCTTTTTCTCTCTCCATTTCCTTACATGCTCCAAACACACCTCCAATGGGATTTTACTGTCCATACATTGCTTACAAGAATCAACAGCAAGTTTAGTTGCTTGTACTTTTTGAGTTCATCGTATTCCTTGTCTGCCAGCCTTTGCTGCCAGCATAAGCAAGGATCTTTTGATCTTGGTGTCTTTTTTTTTTAATCCTGGTCACTCTCATCTTCCCTAAGATTAATGTGCTGTACTGGGAATTCTGGCTATTATTCACTGTGATTATTGCCTAATCGCGGTTTATGCAAACCAGTGTTACCTCAGACAAGGTGTAAGTACTCCCTAGCTTATGTACACACGTGGTTGATGGCAAGATGAAAATTGCTTGACGTGTTGATATTTTATGATGTTAGATAGGTACATCCTGGAACGTATTTCAGATGTGTAATGCTGTAGTAGCAGGCAATTTTCTACATTTTCTACAGCAAATATAATACCTGGGACAAAGATGCATGGATTTAAACAGTGATATATTAAAAACTATTTGTGGTGCAATGCTGATGTCATTTTAAAATGTTAAACATTGAAAACTGCATTTGAG
The DNA here is from genome assembly GCF_036250125.1 of Pseudopipra pipra. Lineage (NCBI taxonomy): Eukaryota > Metazoa > Chordata > Aves > Passeriformes > Pipridae > Pseudopipra > Pseudopipra pipra. Next base: position 105,547,878 of record NC_087550.1, on the reverse strand, counting down.
GTTTCCAAGGTTCTGTCATAGCAGTCCTGTCTTCGCCAAGTTGAAGGACTTGCTTCCTCTTTATTTTGCATTTTTCCATATGCTCCCAAACATGCAAGACGCCTGATGTACAGGAGCAAAGGTGCAGCCCCTTCCTGGGGAGGATCCTGGGCAGGGCACAGGGGGAGCAGCCATGGCCTGTGGCTGGGGAGAGGACTGCGAGCCACTGCACCACTCACTCCTGCCAAATATGATCCCTCTTCTTGCCCTGAGAAAGTATTATCAAATCTTTGTGAGAGAAATAAAGATCATAAGCAGGCAAATAGATGTGAGGGAGGAGAGGAAGGGAGGTGGGGAAAGCAAGGATAAAACCATTTCTTGCTGTAGCATGTGTGTGTCTTGGGTCCATTTAATCATAGACTTTCCTCCTCCTCTGTCATTACCCTCCCACCCCCTCTCCAAACAACTTGTGTGGGAATTGGGAGTGAGGTAAGGGAGATGCTTTGGGAGTTAACTGAATATAAATGTGGAGCAAAACACAAGAGCTTGGGAAGAGGCACCAGCTGTAGGGATGAAAAAGTCAGGTGTCGTAGGGTAGGTCTGCAGCTGAGAGTGACTTTCAAGGAGAGCACGTAAAATCCTCCATCTAGACCCTTCTAGAATTGTGGCCAGGCATACTTTATTGAGGATATTTAGGGGTGATGTGGGCTGCAGAGGGGGCAAGGAGCGACCTACATTGCTGAGGGTATAGCTGGGGATTTTGAACTGAACACCCGCAGGGTGGAGGAAATTGCCTGCTCGTTGAGTTGCAGAACCAACACATCTAGAAAACTTTGGCTTCTTGTAAGGCTTCCTGTGAGACACTTTATATTCTGTGACTCAGCTCCCATAAGTGCTAAACAGAACAGCAGTGTATTTGTCAATGTCATGGGAGTTAGCGCATCAGTGCTGGAAAATTGCTGTGAGGTCTTTGGATGGACAGTACCACGAAAAGCACTTCAGTCAAAGGATCATCGTCAAAACACTTAATCTGGTATTTTACCATTTATGATTTAAAACAGGGTTTTTTTATACCATGTTCAGCAAAATGAGCTAGTAGTTCATTTAAAAGTGACTTGTAGTGTCTTTTCTGGTTTTGTGATTTTAAAAATACTGGCTTTGTTTTGTGTCCTAGTTCCTTTTTTTTTTTTTAAAAAAAAAGAATAATTTGTCTTTCTTTTTTGATTTCATGTTTGGGAGATGTAGTGTTAGACCTGGATGAAAATTAGAGGGTTTTTCCTAGCATTAACTTTTATCCCATCAAGAAAAAAAGGCTGAATTATAAAAAATTAAAAAAGTAAATTCTGATAAGGAAACAATGAAATGGGCATATAATGCAGTTTCTGAATTACATTTTTTCTAATTTACCCCAACTGGAGCCAAATGTAGGTCTTGCAAGTGGTGGGAGAAGGCTGTTTTTTAACAGGAAAGGTGAGGTTGCTCAAGAAAACTGGTCCAACCAAAGGTGGACACGGACCTATAGCTCACAATAGGGAAACGTGCCATTACAGTGAAATCCAGCCAAACTGCTTCAAAACATAAGCATTTTGTGTCAAAATAAAATATTTACATCTGAATGGGAGTACTGTTGAAAGTTTTAGTTGTTAGTGAAAACAAAAAGTATCATCAGATATTGTCCTCCCCAGCAGTATTTTATTATGTGGGATATGCATTATGCACTGAAAAATATTTGCAATATGAAATTTCCAGTTAATTTCTACGTAGGATGAATCCAAAGTATAAGGGGTCTAGTGACTATCTCTTAACCCCTCCCATACTTTAACATGTTTGTTAGTTGCTACTGAGAATGAGTGTTTTCTGAAGTGTTAGCTATCTGGTAACAGGAAGGGATAATTTTATGAGAAGGAGTTTGCTAAATTAGTAACTTTGTATTTCAGTGAGTATATTAGTATGTTACCTTACTCTTTCTATAATTTGTTCAAATTAAGTTGGATTTAATATTGTCTGGCATGATACAAGTCTCAAGTACAACCTATGCAACAAGATATGAGAGTTCGGATATGTATGTATGTGATATAATACTATATTTAAGAGAATTCTGTTAAATTTAAAACCCAGATTTTAGCCATCTGATATACAACACACTAAAAAATCTGCATTCTAATTCCACCTACATGTCATTGCTGAAAAACTATAAGGAAAAAGTCGTATGACACCTACAGTACACTTTTAATGATTTAATTTGCTGCAGTGTCATATATCAGCAAAATGATAACTAGCCAACCCTTTTGTCAACAGAGCACTATTAAATTTATCAGTTAAGTTGGTGGGTAAACAAGAGAGTTAATGAACGAGAGACAAGTTGGTCATGATGGGCAAGAATTTAGGGATTCTGCGTTGCCTTCTCCCTTATTCATCCTTTCATATACCTGTGCTATTTTGATTTGGCACCGATTTTACTCCTGTTTTACACTTGTCTTGCACTGCAGTAAATAATTACACAAAGATGAAGACAATTGCAAATCAGGCTTGACACATTTCATAGAGAAAATTGCAGGAACCAGAGTTAGGACTCCTTAGGTGCTTGGCCTGGTTTTACAAATCATTTGCCATGTGACCTTGGACGATTAAATTTTCTATGTTTCTGTTTATCTAACTGTACTACCTCCTGGGGTGTTATTAGGTGTAATTCATCAATCACTCAATATGCTTTTATAAAATATTTTGAAATCTCTGCTGAAAGAGACCAGGTAAGTGCAGAATAATACTTAGAAAGATAACTCACCTATTAAACTTGGTTTGTAGCCTCTTTGATTTACTGGTCCTTACCAACTGAATTTGATTAAAACATTTAGCAAGTAGAGATGGAGAAAACCAGGAGAGGGTTGTCAAGATTATGTGTATTTCAAAACATTAAAAATTTCAAGGAGTGGTTAATGGGTCTCTTTAGGCATGATATGACATTGAGTCCTTCACAAAAGCTTAAATAAATTATATTTGCATTAATATTTATTACTCAGCAAGGTATTCTCAACGTTTTTAACTTGCAAGCCAACTATGAAAAAGCATGTAGATTTAAAAAAAAAATCTGTAAATATGACTTGTCAGAAAAGACAATTTCCAGCTTTTCTTCTTATCTTTTAAATGAAAGTTTCAGTTGCCTTGGAGAGAAGCAGAATTCACAAGGTACTTGTCTGAGCTCATGCATTTCTGTGACTGTAAGGTATAAGACTGCAAGTCTCACTTGAATTAGGCAAAAAAGCCTTTTTTTTTCTAGAAATTCTCTCTTGGATTTAGGACATCACCTTCATAGAATTTAATTTTCTAAATAGAATCAAATTATTTCTTTATGAAGGTGGTTATTTTTGGTCAGAAAAATTTCTATCAAGACGACCCTGTAAACAAATAATTATCAATTCTGTCCATAATAATAAACAATAAACTCTGTCTGACGTTTCATCCACCGAAGACTGTCCATTACTCTCCTTACACCAGCCCAGACTGGGAGGGTTTTGCAATGGCTTCTTTGAAGTTTACACGAAAGAAAGTGAGAGCAGCTGGAAAACTAACCCTGAACACAGAGGTGCCAAGGGAGAGCACAACAGAATCTATAGACATGATGCATGTATGGAGCAAGGTGCAGGTCTTAATGTAGATT